>NC_064670.1:57275676-57590676 GCF_943734685.1 Anopheles coluzzii | reverse complement strand
AATAACTACTCATATTTTTAATTATTATTAATAAAACAAGCGTTCTTCAAGTTGTCTTTGTAACGACAGTATTATTTAGAGAAACAATGAAATCCGTGATTTGTCTCGGACTAAGACGAAAGGGTGAACTTAATTGGAAGAATTCTTCTCTCCCGTAGCCCTTACCCAGCTAAGTGACATTTATTCTAAATTTTTAAACTGGATCTGTTCAAATGATGCACAAAATACCAAATATTGTGGATTTGTGCGTGATAAACAGTGTTGAAAGTGTTCAAATTTCGTTTGTGCGTGCGTATGACCTTCTTCTGTTGAATGATGATGGCGTCTAATTTGTTTAAAATTCATTTGCATAAAAATTTCGAAAAAGAAAAAGAAGCCACATTTCGTGTGGCGTTATTTTGTGAAAATGAGGTGTTTTTTGGTATAAAAAGACTATACGACCAGTAATAAGGTGTTCGTGATCGGCCCTACGTTGTGATATTTTATGTTAAAGTTCAGTGAAAATTGCTCAGGGTTTAAAGGTGACCGTTTGGCGTACGCGTCAGTATATTCCGAATCCTTTAACGACAATGGTTGACAATTTTGTTCTTAGCCTAACGGACCTAACACTAATACATCGACAATTCAAACGCAACGCTAACGCTTCACCCAGTGAAAATACGCACACAATATGCTGGATGAACGTAGCCCTAGCTGTCAAGGCGCAACAATAACAACAAACGTAAACATAAGGATTGGAAACCTTATTTCCCAGAGAATAGAAAAGAAAGCAACGAAAAAGCCACATCGCAGTCAATTTTAAAGGGCTTCCGAACAGACATTTGTTCTTAAATTTTAACCATATTCTGCTCCAATAGTTCTCGAAATACCAAAAATTGCAGATTTGTGCTTGATAAACTATGATAAACGCGTCAAATTTTCGTTTGTGCGTGTGTATGACATTTTTCTATCGGATGACGATGGCGTCCAATTCGTTTTAGATTCGCTTGCTTTAATATTTGGCGTAAAAATAAGGAACATTTTGCGCGTCGTTATTTTGTGAAAATTTTGTGTTTCTTTGTTGTATAAAAATACTTCCAGTGATAAGGATTGCAAACGTTATTAAATGAAGGACAGAGAAGAAAGCAAAGAAAAAGCCACATCACAGTTGATTTTAATCGGCTTGTTAAAAGTCCCTTAAACTGGTGCAGTCCCATTAAACATTGCGAGGATTGCGAGCGAAATCGTCTGCTCGAAATCTTATGGTATTTTAAAATAATATGTATTTTTTATTGATATATATATATATATATATATATATATATATATATATATATATATATATATATATATATATATATATATATATATGTCACTTGGGTTAGGTTGGGTTGAGAAGTGACATTTGTTCTAATTTTCAACCATAACGCCATTCCCGCCATGCAGATGACAGCGATTTGCGAGGGCGTGCCATACAAGTTCACAGTCTTAGAGCCCTTGCATTAAAGAGCTTGCTGGCCTTGGGCGTTTTTTCGCCCCTAGTTTTTGCAGTTATAATTATAGCACCCCGAGAGCAGGTATAACAGTCCAATTTGTAGTAGTAGTATATATATATATATATATATATATATATATATATATATATATATATATATATATATATATATATATATATATATATATATATATATATATATATATATTATTTTTTTTTTGTGGTGTTGTTCGTCGAAAAGATCACTATTTTAATTTTTGTGAATTTTTGCAAAATAAAATGTTAAAATGCAGGTGTTTGGTATACTACAAATTGGACTGTTATACCTGCTTTCGTGGTGCTATAATTATAACTGCTAAAACTAGGGGCGAAACAAAGGCAAATTTTGTGTCATGTTATTTTATAAAAAAAATCGATGTTATATATGTATAAAACGGCAACATGACCAACTATAACGATAGGACATCATCCTTTCCAAGCGAATCTAAAAGAAAACAACGAAAACTCCGCATCACAGTTGATTTTAAAGGCCTTTTTCTAAATTCTCTTAAAGTGGTGCAGTTTAAGGGAAGTTTAAGGCTCCAGTTTAAGGCCGCATTCGAGAGGAAGATGCTCAGAAGGATACTTGGCCCCGTATGTGTGGAAGGACAATGGAGGAGCCGATATAATGACGAGCTATACGAGATGTACGGCGACCTCACTGTCGTACAGCGTATAAAGCTCGCCAGGATCCGGTGGGCTGGCCATGTTATACGCATGGGAACGGACGACCCAGCCCGTAAAGTCTTTTTAAGCCGTCCACAAGGACAGAGGAGGCGTGGTAGGCCCAAATTGAGGTGGCAAGATGGCGTGGAAGCGTCCGCCATTAAGGCCGGGATAACGGACTGGCAGACGAAGGCGCGAGACCGTGAGCGGTTTCGGACACTCCTGAGGCAGGCCAAGACCGCAAAGCGGTTGTAGCGCCGGATAAGTAAGTAAATAAGCCATAAAAGTAGCAAATAACCATTCCCAAGCTGTTTAATACATAAATTAGTTGAATAAAACATATTTTTTCTTAAACCGTTATTTACCTTCTGATGCGTATGATGCAAGTTGCAGTCCAAGGGATACAAAAGTGACAACTCTACAGTATAACCGAACATGTCAACGCCTACTTCCGAACAATTCTATATCTCGCTGAAATGCCTGAACAAATCTACAACTCGCTGAACATGTCTATATAATCCTCGAAAACCCAGTAAGTATAAAATTGGTACATGATCAGCTATAACGATAGGACATTCATTTCCGTGTGAATCTAGAATAAAGTATCGAAAAGCCGCATCACAGTTGATTTTCAAGAATTTTATCTAGATTCCCGTAAAATGGTGCCGTTTAACACTAGAACCGCCGATGGGACTTTTTTGTCCCATCGCACTCGAAAAAGGTGTGTTATTCCGCTTGCCGTCGTGACAAACCATTGAAATTTTCTGACTTTTATTTATTTTGAGCGATCTTTCGAATGCGCTAATAAAAATAATTGTATCCCATATGGTTCTTTAAAAAAATCATTTTTATCCTAGAACCGCCATATGGGACATTTTTGTCCCATAGGCAAAATACGTAGTAGAGGCTGGTATATCTGCTGTCGACGAGTGACGGATGTGCTTCTGCAAGTTTGGCAGCACTGGGTAGAAAGTATACGTAGACAGTACTCCGTGAAAAGTGCTAGTAGAAGATGGCCTGTTCATTCATTTTTTTCTTATTCTGGATTTGGCGGGAATCAATGATTGGGTTTTGTGCAAAGAACTTACATCAGAAAAGATATCTAGACGCGATTTTCTTATCAAGCTAGGCAAAGAACTTTCATGTTTCATGTGAGCCAGGTTCTGATGAAACAAAGATGTGTTTTAGATGATTGAAATAATTAATCTAGGTGTTCCTTTTGTTTTCGAAAAAAGCCTTGTCCTCTTCTTTTGACCATTTAGAGCTGTGTTGACATCGAATTTTTGTAATGTTTCTAAAGCGAGTCATATACGTTTTCCTATACCCAAACAACTTTGAACATTAGACTTGTTTCATTATCATAAAAACCCTACTTATCAGTTGATTGTTTAAATAATTTATGGCTGTAAGCCTAGATTTACTGTTGTTCAACCCTGTAAGCAATAACTATCTATAATAAAATTATCATAAGGAGTTTATCACTAGAAGCTCTGTAATGTTATATTATTCTACAGAAAACTGGCTTTGATATATTTGGTATGCGGTTCATATGATCACAATTCAATTTTATCATTGATTGAGTTACGAATGAAGCTTCATTATACCTAATTATAATGTTTATTAATTATCTATCCACAAGAAACCCTTAGGTAATAATAAACATGTCCAAATATTTACACATAACTAATGGGACAAAATTGTCCCATCTGGCGGTTCTAGTGAGGTTGAAAAGCCCGGCGGTTCTAGTGTTAAGGGAAGTTTAAGTAAATTTGCTCGAATTCCCGGTCATTCGTGCTCGAAAATGTCAATTTTCAATTGACATTTTAGAGTTCTAAAATTGGGGTTTCGAGCTATTTCCCTTAAACTTCCCTTAAACTGTACCAGTTTAAGGGACTTTTAGAACAAGCCGTTTAAATTCGACTGTGGGGTGTATTTTTCGATGCTTTCTTCTCTTTCCTTTGGGAAATTACGTTTCCAATTCTTATTACAGGTTGTGTAGTCATTTTATACAAAAAACCATCGTATTGACACAAAATAACGCCGTACGAAATGTATCTTCTTTTTTCGCCAATTATTCAAACAAATTAATCTAAAACGAATTGGACGCCATCATCATCCTATAAAATAAGGTCATTCACACAAACGAAATTTTGACACTTTTTACACGGTTTATCACACACAAATCCACATATTTTAGTATCTCGAGCAACATTCGAGCAGATTATGGTTAAACATTTAGAACAAATGTCACTTGGGTCGTCACGGCGAAAATTGAACAACAAGTCAAATAAATTGATGAGAATCTATCTTTAACATCCAATTGAAACTCTACCAGTTATGACACCGAATTCCACCATCGATATAAGCACTCCGACTGGTGGTGGTGGAAGCACGTGTGGCGGAACCAACGCAGTCAGTGCTGATTCAAGTGTAGCCTCCACGGATAGCATCGATGAGGAGGATGATGTACACGCCAAAGTTAAGAAAAAATCTGACGTAAGTATTTGTAAATGGAGAAAATTCAATACCGATGAACAATACACGATGAATCTCCTTTTTTTCGTTTCACTTCACCGGACAGGCGATAAAGAAAGAATCGGTTAGCTCAACTAAAGTTAGTAATAGCAATTCTTTCAAAAGCTACGATAACTCTGGCTACCCAAAAGATAATGGGCTGATATCTGGTCCCCCATCAGCAGCAATACCTATTCCGCACAGTCCAGTTTCTTCTTCAGCCATTTCTCCGACCAACAATATAAATAGCAACAATACAGGGTTTCCCACGATTTATTGGTTGGTTCCCACGATTTATTGGTGCGTTCCCACGATTTTTTGGTCATTTCCCATAATTTTTTGGTAGCAACCCACGATTTATTGGTCGGTTCCCAAATATTATTGGTCGGTTCCCAAATATTATTGGTCGTTTCCCAAATATTATTGGTCGGTTCCCAAATATAATATAATATAATACCGACCAATAATATTTGGGAAACGACCAATAATATTTGGGAACCGACCAATAATATTTGGGAACCGACCAATAAATCGTGGGTTGCTACCAAAAAATTATGGGAAATGACCAAAAAATCGTGGGAACGCACCAATAAATCGTGGGAACCAACCAATAAATCGTGGGAAACCCTGTAACAACAGTAACAACAACAATAATCTTCAGTTATACTATAATCATCCCAATCATTCGTACGGAGTCATAAAACATAAATGTCCACCTGGACCAGTCATTGGCCATGAAATTGAAGGATCGCCTGCAACTACGGGACCTTCTGCTGGAGGAATTTATTTCAATAATAAGCAACAGGAATATTTTAGTAAAACGGAATGTGGGTTTCACTATCAACCATCATATCAGCATTATCAGAAAACAGTCGTGCCCCCTGGAGCAATTTATACCAATACCCAACACATACTCAATCATAGCTACCAGGGTGCACAGAAAATAGATTACAATCCCGCTCAGAGTTTAAAGGGTTTTAGCACTAAGCCCTTAGTACAAGATAATTCCCAAAAGTTGCACCACCAACAACAAATGCAAAATGATCCAACGTTCCAGTCACAGAATCAACCTTTTTATAACAGCTGCGATACAGGCCATAACGGCGCCGGCCAATATGTTCCAAGTGGACAGCATTACTATTCGAATGATTATGATCCACAGCACGAGTTTGGTGGTGGGACAGGCTACTATGAACATACCAAGATGAGTTTAGTTGGACAAAATCACTACTACGACAGCATGGGTTCCTTTCAACATAATACTGTAGCTTCTAACAATAACATGGAGTATCAAGGCAATGCACCGTACGCTGGTATTGATGCTGCACTACCAGGTGGAATAGGCAATGAATCCTGTGAATCCTATGCCTTCCATCAATCGTCCCACCTAGCTAGTGCATATTATGAACAACAACATCAACATCAACAGCACCAATCGCAGCAAAATCACCACCACCAGCACGCTTTTCAACATCACAGCATTCAGCAATTACAAGTTTTCCCTCATCAACAGCAAACGCATTCAAACCTTACCGGAGTATCTGGTGTGAATAACGCTACTGTAGCCAAGACAACAACCCATATCGAAAACCATCACGATATTACCACAGGCGAGCATTGCTCGTTCAACGGCTGTCCACCAGGTAGCAGCACTAGTACAACTCAATCAAAAGCAGCCGCTATGGTTAGCATGGACAATTCCAATTCGTCTGATTTCAATTTTCTCAGCAATCTAGCGAATGATTTCGCTCCAGAATATTATCAACTCAGCTAATTGTTAATTTAATTGTTTTCAATAGTCTCCTGATTTTAGTTCTTTTATGCTAGAAAATACACTTGATTTGCCGAGTCATATTCACAGTTCTTCTTTTTCCACGTACAGCAACCCGTCAATTATGCTTGGTGCTTTACCGGGGGTTCCAGGTGTTGCTCAAATACGACTGATACATCAATTTGCTGCTTTGATTGTTCTCGATATTTGTTATTGTACTTATTAAGTTTATCTATTTTATTCACAAATAGGAAAGGCTGTGACACAGTACACCTATGATTTTGATAAGTTAGGAATACAATTTTTGTATCGTAATGTCGTAAAAATAATAATGTCTTTGGTAGTTCTTGTCGATGCTGAGTTGTAATTCATTTAACGACGAGGAAATAATTTTTATTTTTTTTTAAACGGTTAAGTCATTCGCTAAATGAAGTTAACATAATCTAAAACACAATAAACACGACAGTAAAAGGTCCTATGTGTTACATACCACATTATTATAAATAATATTTGACCCATTTTAGTAAGTAAATCTATTTTAAAGACCCAGTTAATCTGCCCTGGTTAATCCAGCTGATGTTGGCTAAAAATTTATCCAGATAGTACCACAATCTGTTGTACAGTATTTCTTGTTTCACCCTTTATATGAATAAATATTTAGGTTTTTATTCTAAAAACTTCCTGTACATATGTATTGTAAAATCTATGTGGCTAGAAGCCATTCTTGATCACGCGGAGTTGATATTACTTGTGGACCGGTTACAGGGCTAGCCACGTGTATTGGGGGCATATAAGAATTGCACTTCAATCGACCATTTTGTTTTTGAATCCTTTGTAACAGGTTTTTTTTCTTTGTGCTTATATTTTTTTTTGGAAGAGCAAAACATGCGGGAATTCGAGCAAACCAGAGAGGCGTACGGACCGACACGAAAGTTTTACCAAGCGATAGCAGGTCACCGAAACAACGTTGTACCTAAGGTAACCTGCTGTCGCAACAAGGATGGAGATCTGGTTAGTAACCAGCCAGAGGTCCTCTCGCGGTGGGCTCACTACTTTGATGAATTACTCAACGACCAGTTTAACGAACAGCTAGAAGCGCCACTAGCCGATAGTGTCATGCTACTGCCACCTAGCATAGAAGAAACACGAAAGGCTATCCGTCGGCTGAAAAATAACAAGGCACCCGGAACCGACGGAATTGCAGCTGAACTGGTCAAGAATGGAGGTGCACGTCTAGAAAACGAAATTCATCAAATAGTTACTGAGGTGTGGGATAGCGAATCGATGCCTTGTGATTGGAATCTCGGCATCATCTACCCCGTATACAAGAAGGGAGACAGGTTGGACTGCAACAACTACAGGGGTATTACGGTGTTGAATACCGCCTATAAAATATTCTCCCTGATCCTTCAGGATCGCCTTGTCCCGCACGTCGAAGAGATAGTAGGAAACTATCAAAGCGGATTCCGAAACGGAAAATCAACCACTGATCAGATCTTCACCATGCGACAGATCTTGGAAAAGATGGCTGAATACAGAAACGACACATACCATCTCTTCATTGACTTCAAAGCCGCATAAGATATCATAGCCAGGGTAAAATTGTACGAAGCTATGAGCTCATTTGGAATCCCGGCCAAACTGATAAGGCTAGTTAGAATGACTATGACCAACGTCACATGCCAGAAAACTCTCAGGACCTTTTGCTACCACCAAGGGTCTGCGCCAGGGGGACGGGCTTGCCTGTCTCCTATTCAACTTGGCGCTAGAGAGGGCCATCCGCGACTCGAGGGTGGAGACTACGGGAACCATCTTCTATAAGTCAACCCAGATCCTGGCATACGCTGATGATATAGACATCATTGGTCTGCGGCTCTCCTATGTAGCAGAAGCCTGCCAAGGGATTGAGCAGGCGGCAGAGGGCCTCGGATTGCAGATAAACGAGGCAAAGACCAAACTGATGGTGGCAACATCAGCGGACCTACCAATAAATAATCCGAATCTACGTAGGCGTGATGTACAGATAGGTGAACGCACTTTCAAAGTCGTCCCACAATTCACCTATCTGGGGTCAAAGGTCAGCAACGACAATAGCATGGAAGCTGAGTTGCGCGCAAAGATGCTGGCTGCCAACCGGTCATTCTACAGCCTGAAAAATCAGTTCACCTCAAATAACCTGTCGCGACGGACGAAGCTGGGACTATATAGTACCTATATAGTACCAGTACTCACATACGCCTCTGAGACATGGACACTGTCCAAATCTGACGAAGCCCTCTTAGCCGCGTTCGAGAGGAAGATGCTCAGAAGGATACTTGGCCCCGTATGTGTGGAAGGAAAATGGAGGAGCCGATATAATGACGAAGCTATACGAGATGTACGGCGACCTCACTGTCGTACAGCGTATTAAGCTCGCCAGGCTCCGGTGGGCTGGCCATGTTGTACGCATGGAAACGGACGACCCAGCCCGTAAAGTCTTTTTAGGCCGTCCACAAGGACAGAGGAGGCGTGGTAGGCCCAAATTGAGGTGGCAAGATGGCGTGGAGGCGTCCGCCATTAAGGCCGGGATAACGGACTGGCAGACGAAGGCGCGAGACCGTGAGTGGTTTCGGACACTCCTGAGGTAGGCCAATACCGCAAAGCGGTTGTAGCGCCGGATAAGTAAGTAAGTAAGTATATTTTTTTTAACATACATTTCATGTACCGTGCATATAGAGTTATGATTTCCTAATTTTCTTTTATTTAATATTATATAATTTAAATTGTGGATGGTAAACCTCATGAATTGATTATTTTATTCATAAAAAAATCACACTGTTTGAGATAAATTTACTTTACCTGTCGGATTAGATTTTCCAGGTAATCTGCAGTAATTCCAGGTTCTTATCACCGAAACAGGGAAACGTCGAATGCCTTATACCGTATGACTCTAGCCGATGCACAGCAAAAAATGACCAAGACTTTTGAAAGTGTATTACCGAAGGACGCTAAAACCGACGGTGGCCTGTGTAATCTGAGCTTCCTATAAAGCTCTCCACAAAGCTCTCGTTTGCAGGCTTGTCGAGAGCTTCGCCACAGGCGCCCGAACCATCCGTCACGCACACATATAAACGTTCTGGTTTCTTCAGCCGCTCACGTATACCAATGTGTTTGCTCCACCCCCTTTTTCGGATTGCTTATAGAAATGATGAGGCTGTTCACATTTGCTTTATGCACACATTCGCATGCTGTTTATTGAATAATATCCCTCTCCCTTCCCACATGTGTTTTGGCATACTCCCGCTGTGTAGACGGCAGAACGCTTTCCCCCTTCCAAATTTACCGTTCTTCCTCCTCTCGTTCTTCCTTCCTCCTACTGCGCTCGGGGTACCATCCGTGCTGCGCGTGTTCAGCTGGCTTGAGTTTAGTGATGACGTCATGAACAGGAGCTGCGCGTTTTGAACCGGCTTCTGTTAAGTAATGACGTCCTCACCGGGGGTTGAATGAAGCAATAATGAATGTTTAGGGGGGTCGATTTAGTTCGGATTAATCTTGTCCCTATTTTTATGTCGCGAACGCGTTGGGTTTCGTGAGTAGGTAATAATGAACTTTATTTTACACTATAATATGAACGGTTGCGCACGTTCGTTCGAGAGGGTTTCACGTTGAGGAATTTTCGAGCGCGGAGCGAAGGAAGAGGTCTGTTCGCTTTCGAGGTTGGGTCGCAAGAGAGAGAATGTGCTCGCTGACAACAGGAAGTGTAGCGCTGGACACGCGGCGCACGTCACTTTGACACATTCGTGTGCCTGGTGAGTGCGCTCCACGGAGATCCGTGTCTTTGTCCCTGGATGTCACGATCGCTCACGATTCTCACGACAGATGGCGGTCTGGTCGCTACAGTACTCCCCTCCTAGAGCGGTGTCACCGGTAACGTAGAGGTATGATGACCTTCCGCTGAGACCTGGTGACGCCGGTCGATACCGTCTGGTCGTTGCGGCGTAGGATGGAGGGTGGTGGGGCGTCGACGGTGGCTCGGTCGGTTTGTCTCGATGTCGTCGGGTGCGATGGTGGTGCGGGTGTCGTCTGATTACGCACTGGTTGTTCGCGCGACGTCGGTTTGGAGGCTGCGGTGGCGTCTCTGCGGTCCGAATTTGCCTGGACGTCCGGTAACGGCAGAGTTTCCGAGTGGTCGGTTGTTGGCGGCAGCAGGTTTGTTGTTAGCCCTTCCCACGAGCACTGCGGGGCCGGGGTGGCTTCCTCTTCTGCGCCATACGCTGGTTTTAAGCGGTCGATCGAAACCAGCGTTGGCTGTCCACGTAGGAGTATCTGAAAAGACTTGGGATTGCGTGTAAGAACCTTATATGGACCGTGGTAAGGTGTAGTTAGTGCAGGTCGGACGGTGTCGTCGCGTATGAACACGTGAGTACACTTGTTCAGATCGGAATGCACGAACGGTGTGCGGTTGGTATGCCAAGCGGTGCTCTGTGGTCGAATGCTGCTCATCGTGTCCTCTAACGTTTTGGCGAAGTCGGATTGGTCGGCGAGGGCATTTTGCGGTTTCGCGATGAAGAATTCTGCCGGGATGGTCAACGTCGTTCCATACACAAGTTCGGCTGGCGAGGCGTTGATGTCATTTTTGAACGTGGTTCGTAGCCCAAGCAGTATTAGCGGTAGGTGTTCGCTCCATCTTGCGGTGTCTTTGCAGGTGATTGCTGCTTTAAGAGTGCGGTGCCACCTCTCGATTATTCCATTTGCCTGCGGGTGATAGGCTGTCGTACGGATGTGTTTCGTTCCTAGGGCTTTCGTCAACTCTTTGAACAAGGAGGATTCGAATTGTCTCCCTTGGTCCGTTGTTACGTGCGCCGGAACTCCGAATCGGGCGATCCAGTGGAATAGTAGTGCTGATACGACGGTAGATGCGGTGATATCTGAGATCGGTATTGCTTCTGGCCAGCGAGTGAATCGGTCGATTATCGTAAGGCAGTATCGGTTACCGTTACTGATGGGAAATGGTCCAATGATGTCTACGTTGATATGACTGAACCTCGCTGTTGTTGCAGGGTACGGTATCAAGGGGCTTTTGACGTGCCTTCCTACCTTAGCGCGCTGGCAGGCTAAGCAGTTCCGAGCGAAGTCCTGGGATTCCTTCCTTGCATTGAGCCACACGAAACGCTCTGTTATTAGTCTAGCTGTGGCGCGGGCTCCGGGATGACTGAGATCATGTACGGCGTGGAGAAGTTGTGTTCGAAACGATCGGGTGATGTACGGTCTGATGATACCTCCAGGGCAGTCGGCGTAGAGTGACTTGGGGCTTCCCGGTATTGGTGTCTTCTGCAGGAACAAGTCCGTCTGAATTTTCCCACTGAGAATGTCGGAAAGTTCAGGGTCGCGCTCTTGTTCTTCTGCTAATCGCTCATAATCGATGGTCGGTGTCGCGTGCACTGTCTCTATGCGGGAGAGCAGATCGGCTGTAACGTTGTCTTTTCCGGCGATGTGACGGATGTCGGTGGAAAACTGGCCAATGAAGTGTAACTGCCGGGCTCGTCGAGGTGAGGCATTGTCGTGCGTTTGTCGGAAGGCGAAGGTTAGAGGCTTGTGGTCTGTATAAATACACAATTCCCGACCCTCTAACTGGTTTCGGAAGTGTCGTATGGCGAGATAGATGGCGGTAAGTTCTCGGTCATAGGTCGAGTACTTTTGCTGTGCCTTTTCGAGACGTTTCGAGAAGAAGCCTAGTGGTTGCAGGTCTTCGTTGGTGCGTTGGTGAAGTACGGCTCCGGCTGCGAAATCTGAAGCGTCGGTCCATAGAGAAAGTTCGGCGTTCTTCACGGGATGTGCCAATAACGTTGCACGTTTCAGTTGCTCTTTGCATTGGGCGAATGCTTCGGAAGCTTCTAGCGACCAGGTTAATGGCGTTCTGTCCTTCTTTTTGTTACCTGGAGTCATCTCGAGAAGTATACCTTGCGTTTCCAGGGCGTGCGGCAGAAAACGTCGGTAGTAGTTTATCATGGCGAGGAACTTCTTCAACTCCATAATCGTCGTTGGCTGTGGCAGCTCGCTGATGGCTTGGACTCGATCGGGGAGAGGACGAATACCAGAAGCGTTGACCAGATGGCCCAGAAAGGAAATCTCGTTCCGGTAGAACTCGCACTTGGCTGGATTGATGGCTAGTTGGTGCTTCTCCAATCGTTCGAAAAGTTGGCGTAAGTGTTCGTGGTGTTCTGCCTCGGACGTTGATGCTACGATCATATCGTCGATATACGGAAAAACAAACTCGAGCCCTCGTAGAACATCATGGATAAGGCGTTGGAATGTCTGCGCTGCGTTCCTCAATCCGAAAGGCATGGTAGTGAACTCGTAAAGTCCAAAGGGTGTCGTGATGGCTGTCTTCGCTATATCATCCGGATGAATTGCTATCTGGTGGTATGCTTTGTGCAAATCGACCTTGGAAAATATTATCTTGCCTTGCAAATGCATCGTGAAGTCCTGTAAAAACGGTAGTGGATAACGGTCGGGTACGGTTTTTGCATTTAGGGCGCGGTAATCACCACAAGGGCGCCAGGTGCCGTCGGCCTTTTTTGTCATATGTAGCGGGCTGGCCCAGCTGCTATTCGAGGGGCGGCACACTCCGAGCTGGACGAGTGATTCGAACTCTTTGCGGGCAGCTGCGTACTTTTCGGGTGGTAATCGGCGAGGTCTTGCGAATGCTGGTTGCCCCGTCGTTTCGATTCGGTGCGTCACTTCGGACTGCAGTAAGGTGCCAGGAGTGGATAGTGCAGTTAACCCGGGAAATTCCTTTAGGAGAGTGGCGATCGGTGAGGTGGAATCACATACTTTTACGGTTGGTTCCGACGGGTTTTGGCTCGGCACTCCGGTAGAACGTACGTTCGTTAAGGCGTCGACAAGACATTTTTTGCGCAAGTCCACGAGCAGATGGAAATGTTGGAGAAAATCGGCTCCAATAATCGCTGTCCCCACGTCTGCGATGATGAAGTTCCAAAGGAAAGATCGGCGAAGTCCCAAATCGAGAGTATAGAGCGACTCTCCGTAAACCTGGATTGGTGTAGAATTAGCGGCGAACAGCTTCATGGTGGAGGGTTTACTCGGGACGGAACTGTGTTGTCGAGGGATTACTGAAACGTCTGCACCGGTATCGATTAAGAATTTGATGTTAGTTTTTGGATCGGTTATTACGAGACGATAGCTATGGGTCGAAAGTACGTGTATCTGTTGAGGTTGGCCTCTGGTTAAGCGTCAATCGGAAGCAGTGGCTGAGTTACTACCCTGCCGTCGGTTGTTGAAAGAGCAGGGGGCACGACAGTTCCGCGCTGCTTGCCCGTACTGCGTGTGGTAATAGCAGTGTCCGCTGGGTCTTACCGCATCCTGGTTCGGTTGACGTTGCCGGGTACGTGAGCGTGGTCGCGCGCGTTCTCGTTCGTTGAGCTTGCTCAGTACGGCGTCCAAGCGCTGACCTAATTCCGTTACTTGCCGAGAAAGACGTTCGAAGTCCTCGTTGCGTACTTCGTGGATGGTTTGGTATGGGCCCGTTCGGTGGTATAACGCGAACGAATCCATAACAGAGTCTGCTACTTTAGCTCGATCGTTGGTATCCGTGTTAGTGGCAATAACGGCGGACTGGACGTATGGCGGGAGACGGCCGATCCACAAATCTACCAGCATAGAGTCCGTCATTGCTCCATTTGCGGCGCGGCGCATCTCCGCTAATAGCTGCGATGGTTTTCGGTCCCCGAGGTTCATTTCGGCAAGCAGACGATGCAAGCGGCTTCGTTGCGACTCTTCAAAGTGCTCAATTATTGCACGCTTTAGTTTAGTTTAGTTTAGTTTAGTTTAGTTTAGTTTAGTTTATTAATCGATGGACTATGAAGCCCTCTCGAGTCAAAATTTGTTAACAATACATTACATTAGATAACGAACAGAACATTTATATATTGTTATTGTTGAACGCATTCCGAACACTTAAAAGTGAAGTCAGTTCCGTTATCGTCATTCCAGGCTCATAAATATCGTTAGCTGAATTTAATAGACGGCACATACAAAGAAGGGGGTTGCGAGAGCCAAATGTTGTTCGGGTTTCAGCGACTGCCAGCATTGGTCGGCGACGGAGTATTCTGGCAGGAACATAGAGGTGAATCCTTGAAAGCAGCTCGGGACAGTCGATGGTTCCGTTTAAGATTCCCGTGATAAATGCTAGTCTGGTGTGCTCAACACGTTCGGCGAGAGGCGGGATTCCAAGCAGCAGACACCTAGTTCTGTAGTCGAGACGACGCGGCCAATCACGAAGGGCGAAGCGCGTTGCCTTCCGTTGAATGGACTCTAGCCGCGCAAGTGCCCGAGTAGATGCTGGCCACCAAACAATGCTAGCATATTCCAGCAGTGGTCTGATAAGTGCGCAGTACAGTGTCTTGAAACACATAGGATCACGAAGCTCGCGCGTCATGTTTATGACCAAGCCAAGTAGACGATTGCCACTAGCGACTACTTGGTCTATCTGTTCTTCGAAGGAGAGTTTAGCATCTAGGAGGACTCCTAGATCCTTTACACAGTTCACTCTTTCGAGGTTCTGACCATCAAGCGTATAATTAAACAGCGCTGGAGCTCTTGAACGGCTGAATGAGATTATGGCGCATTTATCGATACAGACGCTTAGTGCATTACGCTTGCACCAGGAGACAAATTCAGTCAAAGTGGCTTGAAGTTGAAGATGGTCCTCGGGCTCACGGATTTCACGATAGATTTTAGCATCATCTGCGTAGAGTAGGCAACTGTTATCCGGGAGTGCCGTGCACAAGTCGCTTATGTAGAGCAGAAACAACAGAGGCCCCAGGTTGCTGCCCTGGGGTACGCCGGAAGAGGCACCGATAGATCTAGATTGGTGGGAGTCCATTCTAACTGCATATGAACGACCACATAAATACGATTTCATCCACTTTACCAGGGGTGGTGATAATCCAAGTCTATCAAGTTTTGCCAGAAGAATGTTGTGGGACACACTGTCAAAAGCCGCCTTAATGTCCGTGTAAATGGCATCAACCTGCATACCATCATCAATGGACTTATAACAGCCGCTAACGAATTGCATCAGATTTGTCGTAGTTGATCTCTTAGGCATGAATCCATGTTGGTTAGTGCTGATGTATTTGCCGGCAGATGCCATTAATGGTTCATAGATGATTAGCTCGAACACTTTGGCGCAGGCAGCTAAAGAGGTAATACCTCGATAGTTCACTGCTTCGTTTTTGCTGCCCTTTTTGTGGATGGGTGTTAGCCAAGAGACCTTCCACAGTGATGGAAAGGTTCCTGTGCGCAGAGATTCGTTAAAAATCTTAGTTAAAACAGGAGCTACCGATACGGCACAACGCTTGAGAATTGTCGCTGGGATACCATCTGGCCCCTCGGAGTATGACGACTTTAGACGCTCGATTTTTTGGGTAACCAGGGTCTCGGTGACGATAGGTAGCGTCACATGAATTGCATCTGCCGGAGTGTTCACGAGCGCGGAAGCAACAGCCTCCGGAGGTGTGATGTTAGAGATGAAGCTATCCTCGAAACGCGTGGCGAACAGTTCACAAATATCTAATGGCGAGTGTGCACAATTATCCTTATACCGAATAGTCCCGGGGAGGCCAGTTGACTTGCGCATGTTGTCGGAAAAGCTCCAAAAGCGGCGAGGGTACTTTCGCAAGCTTCGTTCAGTCTGGCGTATATATCGACGATAGCAGACTCTATTACAACGTCGATAAAGTGCATGAGCACCATTGTAGTAAAGCCGACACGGTGTGGATCGATTAACGCGTAAATTGTCATAAGCGGCTCGCTTTGCTTTTTTTAGGGCATGTAATGTGCGGTCACCCCACGGCGGTCCGCGATGGGGCTTTTTAATAGGAGCACATTCACGCAATGCGGCCCGCATAAACTCTGAGAAATCGTTCGTGGCATGGTCAATGGATGTATAGTTTGAGCATTCAAAGGATTGGTTGAAGGAGCAGATCAGTCTCTTGAGTTTAGTAAGGTCAGCACGTGCGTAATTGAGCTTTATTTCCGTAACAGTGGTAGCGTGATTCATAGACGATGCTGTGATTTCCAAATCAAATTCGAGCGGTGGGTGATAGCAGTCTATTGGCAGCAGCGGGTGCTCGCTGACGCGTATGAGCGAAGAAGTTGCTGCACTTGACCAATTCCCGTATGCAAGGTCTAAGATGCGCCCCATAGAGTTAGTGTTGTTATTAAGTTGGTAAAGCGCATTCTGGTGCAGTCCATCGACGAATTGGGCGCTACGAACTGAACTAGTATGAGGTTCAAAAAACACAAAAGGGGTTTCATGATTCGATTGCGCAGGCGACCAGGAAAGAGCGGGTTGGTTAAAGTCTCCCACGAGCACGAATCTGTCGTTTGGACCTAGTGTGTCGCAAATGCTGTTGACGGTGTCCAGTAATGCATTTATTTTTCCTTCGTCCGTGCTATGGTTGGGAGGAAGGTAGGCAGCAGCAATGAATAATCGGTACGTAGGGAGCTGAATGCAGATGCAAGCGATTTCAAGTGTTTGCGCAAGCACTGGAAGCGCTTTGCTACCTCGTAACGGTCCGTAGCGTACTGTCGAATGTTCTCCAACAGGGGGCGAAGCTCAGGAAGGACACGAAGCGGTATACGCGTTCTAAGAATGTTAAAACGGCGAATATGTTGGTTCGTGGTGATATTCCACGCATCGAACCAGTTTTCCAATGCGAAGAAAAAGGTTTGAATGTCAGTGGTGTTCATCTCCGGTGGTTTCAGCTGCATGGCATTCAAAGTGTCAATCTGCGATTCGGGCGGCATAAACATGGCGTCGCAGGCGGACGGTCCTGGTACGCGCGGGGTATTCGGAACGGGCGGTGTTGGTACGTGAGGCGATTTGGATCCACTCGCGGCTGGATCGGCACTCGGGGTTACGCCATCGGGAGTCGATACGTCGCGGACCGGCGGACTGTGCAACATCCTTACGACTAAGGTTAGTTTAAAAAGGGTGGATCTTACCTTAGTGGCGGGGCGCAGGCAAGTCCAGCTGAGGTTGGCTAGGTCGATCCTTCGGCGAAGAAAAATCCGCACACGCGGTCGATCGTGTTAGGATTAGTCGCTCGTTGGCTGCGTTCGTCGATGACGCCGGTGGTGTGAGAAACGAGGGGATGATCTTCGGTGGCGTTCGGTCGATGGTGTCGGCGAGAAGAGAACGATGGCTGCGTGCGCTGACGACGTCTCCGGTGCACGGTCGAAAAAATTCACGAACGTAGCTCGAGCAAAATTCTGACGCAATCCGCTCGGCGTCGGCCTGCGCACCTTCACACACACACCCCCACACACGGTGCACACACAAAAACCGCGTGGGTCTGGAGCGCGCTCGGCGGTACGTGTGAGGTTATGATCGGCGGGTGCGCACACACGTAGGGGTACCAAAATGCTCGGCGGGTGTGCGACACGGCGCGGAGTGTGTCAGCAAAATGTTCGGCGATCGCTCAGTACCGAGAGGAAACTTTTCCGCTAGGATCGGTCGCTCCGTCGGGGAAAAATGTTCCAGAACAGTGTTCCTCACTGTCGGCCACCTTCGGTGTCGATTTGCACTCACGTGGGTTCGGGGTTTGTGCACGGGGTTTTTTTTCGCTGGCTGCGCTTGCGTGGTGCCTCCTTCGTGGTCGGCCGCTCCTCGATGATGAGGGGAAACGTTGCCGTCGGTCCGGACCGTGGAACAATGGAAACACGTTTTTTCCCGCTGGACACGGTGTTCGTCAGGTTACCACTCACTCACTCGCGCACGCGATCACGTCGGGGTCACCAGTTTTAGGGGGGTCGATTTAGTTCGGATTAATCTTGTCCCTATTTTTATGTCGCGAACGCGTTGGGTTTCGTGAGTAGGTAATAATGAACTTTATTTTACACTATAATATGAACGGTTGCGCACGTTCGTTCGAGAGGGTTTCACGTTGAGGAATTTTCGAGCGCGGAGCGAAGGAAGAGGTCTGTTCGCTTTCGAGGTTGGGTCGCAAGAGAGAGAATGTGCTCGCTGACAGCAGGAAGTGTAGCGCTGGACACGCGGCGCACGTCACTTTGACACATTCGTGTGCCCGGTGAGTGCGCTCCACGGAGATGCGTGTCTTTGTCCCTGGATGTCACGATCGCTCACGATTCTCACGACAGATGGCGGTCTGGTCGCTACAAATGTATGTAGTATGTATTACTATGGAGAGTTTAGCGCATAGGATTAGATATACATATCTACATATATACATATACATATATGTATATATATGTGTATATATATATATGTATATATATATATATGTATATATATATATATATATATATATATATATATATATATATATATATATATATATATATATATATATATATATATATATATATATATATATATATAAATATATACATACATATATATATATATATATCGGTTCGAGGGTTGAAAATCGCCACAGAGTTTTGCATTTAAGTTTTTTGTTATAAAACAGGTATCTTTTTCAAAAAATTTATGCAAAATGCATTAAGAACATTACAAAAATTCAAAAAGAGCATAAAATAGTTAAAAGGATTAAAGTATTTGCAAAAAACACATGGAGCTGTCAAAATTAGAGGAATCGCCTACTGCGAATTCGCGTATATCGAGTATCGCGTACTGCGGATAATTGCTGTATATAGATAGATAGATATCATTTACGTTTATCAAACAAATAATATAATACAGTACATAATTTTGAACAATAAATTAGAATTTTGATGCATTGATATATTTACATGTAAATACACCCAAGTGCCACTAAACGACCACTAAACGGGTTCTAAACGACTCAAGCTCTCTACCTAAACGGAGTATAGAAAGACTTCGTTTAGCAGATGGCAAACGACTCATGCATTCTAAAAATACCAAAAAAGATGGTGGCGCTATCTGTTGGTGGGATACCCCAACCAGTTGAGAGCTTCATCGCTTTGAGGAGAGCTTTCTCATTTCCTCTGTACTGTTGTATGGTTTCGCATTGAAGTTATGCATCGCTAGAACTAGAACGGCGATACGATTGTTTGAATACTAAACTCCAATGGAAACCACCAGCACTGAAGCAAGTGAGATTTGAATAATTGTCGTTGGTGTTGATACCTGTGATATTCCATCGAAAACACCGGAACTACAGTAACACACGTCTGCTCTTTATTCCGTCCAACCTCCTACTGCCCGCACACCCACACTGCTACTCTCACATACCACATCCTCCCCTTGAGGAATAAGGCTACAAATTCTTTAATATTCGATTAATCGTTTTGGTTTTTTAATCAGCCTAGCCTGTCGTTCTTTCACTAGCCCTGCTACTTCCTCCGAACTACTACTACCACTTGTCAACCCTTCTTCCGCTTTTCGCATGAAAATTTTTTTTATGTGCTTTACATTACGATCGTAAATTTTTCCTGATTTTTTTCCTTCACCGTTACCCTGCCAGCACCACAAATTTTAAGTACCTCATGCAATTCTTTTTTGTACGATGAGTCTGTCTTATCTGCTTTTTGATTTCTAACTAAAACCGTATCCCCAGGTTTAATGCTAAGAGGCCTAGCTCCACGCCTTGTATCCTCTCTTTGATTGCGCTGAAATTTCGCCATTTTATCCCTGTCTCGTAATTCATCATCGTTCGCTTGTCTAGTATCCGTTTTTGGGTTTGGTAACCTATGCCTAATAGCTCTACCAAACATTAGTTCGGCTGGTGCTATTTTAGTTACATGGTGCGGCCATGAGTTATAATCCGCTACATATTCCGCAAGGGCCTGTTTCCAGCATTTTTTTTTTTCTAACCGTGCAATGGCTGCAATCTTATTTATACCTTGCATTCCACGCTCAACTAACCCATTTTCGGTAGGATTTAGAGGCGTGCTATTTATGAGTTTTATCCCCCATACATCTGCTAACCATCTTTTGAAATCTACCGCATTAAACGGGGGTCCATTATCTGCTTTTAATTTCTTAGGTACATAGTATGTTAAAAATATCCTGTTCAATGCTTTTTGTATACTATTCGCATCCGTTCGCTCTAGAGGGACGGCTATCAGAAATCGCGAGTAATTATCTGTAAGCACCAATGTTTTAACATTATCTGTGGTAGATGAAATATCCATTGACACATAATCCCATGGATTCTCCGGTAGCTCCGTTAATTCTATAGGTACCGCCGTATTTGTCCATTATCTGCTTTTAATTTCTTAGGTACATAGTATGTTAAAAATATCCTGTTCAATGCTTTTTGTATACTATTCGCATCCGTTCGCTCTAGAGGGACGGCTATCAGAAATCGCGAGTAATTATCTGTAAGCACCAATGTTTTAACATTATCTGTGGTAGATGAAATATCCATTGACACATAATCCCATGGATTCTCCGGTAGCTCCGTTAATTCTATAGGTACCGCCGTATTTGTCGTTTTCACTAGCTGACATTCTGGGCAGCTTCTAACAAAAGCTTCAATCTCTTTGTCCATACCGGGCCACCAAAGTCCCGTTCTCAGAACATTTTTCATCGTGGACATGCCAGGGTGGCTTCTATGAGCTAATGTTAACGCTCGGTTCCTAAGTATATGCGGGAGGACCATCTTTTCTTGTTTAAATAGGAAACCGTTTTCCACATACAGCTCCCTCTGAAACGCTTTATACCTTGCAATTTCTTGTGGCCATTCATTCTCTTTATCTAACCAAGCAATAACCTTGTTTAATATAACATCTTTTTCTAATTCCTTTCCTACTTCTTCCGTGGTTAACGCCAATAGTGTTTCATTAACCTGGTTTACGCACGCAGTAACCAAACATAGTTCGTGAGGCTCCTTAGCAACCCCAAATTGGTAATCCTCTTTAGATCTGCACAGCCTAGACGCAGTATCGGCTATGTTCTCGTTTCCCGGAACGTGTTCGAAATCAAAATCATAATGGTCCAGTCTGATGAACCATCCTTCTGCCCTGGACATAATCCTCTTTCCTATATCTTTTTGTTTAGCCGGTTTAATCATAAATTTCAACGCTTCACTATCTGATCGCAACAAAAATTTCCTTCCTAATAGATAGTAAGCAAATCGTTCCATAGCCCAAACTATGGCCAAAGCCTCCCTATGCAGTTGCGGATAGCGGCTTTCCGTCTCCGTCAATCCTTTGGATGCACATGCGATAATACGCATTTCGGACGTGCTAAATTTTTCTTGGGCTAAAATTGCTCCCAAGCCCCAAGGTGATGCATCAATATATAGTATGATCCTATCCTTTTCATTGAAATAACCCCTTTTGATAAGGTCTTCCATAGCAACCTTTTTCAATTCTTCAAACGTATTTTGATGCATCTCTTCCCATTTAAATTTATCTCTTTTTATCAAATCCCTCAACGGCTTAGTTTTATGTGAAAAGTCTCTGATAAATGGGCCAATAAAAGTCAACATTCCTAAAAAACTTCTAAGTTCACCTGCGCCCTTAGGTCTGTCAAAATTTTGAATGGCTGTCATTTTTTCCCTCATCGGTAATATTCCTTCTCCATCTAGTGTTAATCCTAAGAAATTCACTTTTTCCTGACCATAACACGATTTTTCTTCGTTAACGGTAAGTCCATTTTTTTTAATAACTTCCCTAACCATATTTTCTATTTCCTTTAGTTCTTTCAACGATTTACCGTACATCAAAATATCATCTAGGTATATAAGAACATTTTTGCAATTTCTGAAAACTTTCTCCATCTCTTTTTGAAAAATCTCCGGTGCACAAGATAGCCCGAAAGGTAATCTCTTGAACCGCATTAATCCATTCATCGTCATAAACGCAGTCAAATGGCGCACCTCACTATGTAATTCTATGTGAAAGTATGCGTCTTTCAAATCTATCTTAGAAAACAAAATCTTTCCATCGTTGTTGGGGATATCAGTCCAAATTCTTTCTAATGATGGCATGGGGTACGGATCTCGTATGATAGCCTTATTCGCTTCTCTATAATCAATAACAATTCTAAAGTCCTTATTTCCTTTCGGCACTAGCACCATAGGTGACACAAAAGATATTTCCGCATCCTCGCTGTCTACATACTCAATGATACCGTTAAGCTCCATTTCCTCTAGTCTCTCATTCACGGCTCTCTCAAATGCTTTAGGTATATTATAACGTATTATTTGTTTGGGTGTGACTGTTTTGTCTATTCTAAATTTCACCGCACCAATATTCAATTTAGGAAATGTATCCTTTACTGTCGTCTCCTGTGTTTTGTTACGCAACATATAATGCTTTCCAGGTCCTATGCATACTAAACCTAAGCTGACTGCTGTGTTAAAACTTAACAGGGATATTTCAGCTCCCTTTACCACAAAAATTTTTGCCATAGTTCTATTAGTTCCACCTGCACATATTATTGCTTTAAATGAGCATTCTACGTCCAAAACTGCACTATTCGCATAACTCCGCAGCGTTGTTTCAGGGTGTGGCTGCCATTCACGCACACTCGACTGGGCGTGTGTCCTTATTTGCCACCAACTCTGAGCAGTAACAGTGTTCACCGATGCCCCAGTATCTAGTAAGAAAATGATAGGCACATTTCCGATCATGCAGTTAATGCGCCTTGGATCGTCGGTTACTGCATGCCTTCCTCGTTCGCCGGAAAACTGTTAAAGTAAATTAAAATAAAACGAAATAAATAAGATAAGTGAATCAAAAATACACTTTTGCCCACACACTCATGAACTTTTGACGGCGAGCAATTTCAGCTTGCTATATATATATATATATATATATATATATATATATATATATATGTATATATACATATATATATACATATATATATATATATATATATATATATATATATATATATATATATATATGTATATATATATATATATATACATACATACACACATATATATATATATATATATATATACACATATACACATACATATACATATATAGCATGATAATAAGTTTTTTTTTTGTTGTTGTTGTTGTTATTTTATTTTTTTATTTTTTTTAATTTATTTATTTTATTTAATTTTTTTTTTAATTTATTTTTTTATTTATTTATTTCTTTTTTTATATATATATATATATATATATATATATTTTTTTTTTTTTTTGGTACCGTTCTGCAGCGGGGTCTCCTATTACCACCTGATTAATGTCCTCGGTCTGCTTCTTCACCACATTTGGAAATCGATTTGATCCCAATCTGGTTCTGCAACAAATTGCCAGATGTCCTATGGCACCGCACCGGAAGCATTTTGATCTGGATGCTCCACACTTCCCCCAGCCATGTATTTTGTCACACTTTGAGCATTTCGTTGCTCCCTTATTATACGTGTTCCGAATACCGTTTGGATGCATTCCCGATAGTCTCTTGTTTTGTTGTTGTTCGTACGGCTCATATCGTTCCCTTTTCGTTCTCCACGAAGTCACTGCCGCTACATAATTATCGCTATCTGTAAATTATTTTGTCGTGCTTTTGGCAAGCTTTTGTTCTATCTCTCTCTTTTCCATTCTTACGAAATCAAGGTGTTTACCATGCTTTACTAATTTGTCCAATTCATTCCCAAATAAATCTGTCATTTCAAACAATTTTTCGGCAATCTGGGGAACCGAACGTCGCAACACAGCTTGCACTAACTCTTCAGTTTTCTGTTCTTCTGGCAGACCACAGAATTTCACTTGAGCTTCTAATCTTAACACCCAATCACCAAATGTTTCATCAGCTTCCATTTTCATTTCTCTCAGCTTCATCCTTTCTTTTCCCTCATTACATATGCCGTTGAAAAAATCGTCTACCCCTTTCACTGTTTCTGTATACACGTCCCCTTCACCACTTTTCACTCGTCTTTCCTGCATTTCAATAATGTTTAGCAGATAGCTTCCAGCAAATACTTTCAAAGCTATCAACTTCATTTCCGAATTCACTTTTCCTTTACACATCACTATTCTCTCATATTGTCCTTTAAAACGCGCCCACTCTGCTTTCCGCTCGTGGATAGGAAGCTCTTCCGAAAATGGTTTAAGCGGCCAAGAACCGGCCAAAAAATCCCCCTTGTAATCTTTTTCCTTGCTCTCACTACGCACTTCCAGGGCACACTCCAAATTGTTCTCAACTGTCCAACCTGCCATCTTTCTAAACCACTTCCGTGCTTGTTCTGTGACGATGCTGTCCGCTTGCTACACCAAAAGCGACTGATCCTGATAGCTCAGGTTGCCACCAGCCCACCCGTTGCAATGCTATGTGTGCGATCGTCACTTATACAATCACACTTGTTTACCATGGCATTGAATTCCATGGAATTGTTTTTGCCAAATCTTGGACGGCACGCCATCACGCCGGACAACAGCCGGGTTCGGTTGAATCCATCTAAGCAAACCAGTGACCGACCATCCATTGTATTCCATAGAATTGTTATTGTTGAATATCGGGCAGCTGTACCAGACCGGTCAGCCGGGTTCTGCTGGCTGAAATAAATAAGAAAAAGAAGAAGAAGAAGAACGCGAAACAAAAAAAAAACGATATACCGCTTTATGTTTTTTTTTTTTTTTTCAGCCGAGCTGAACTCGGCTACCACCCGCGTATACATTTCCTTCGAGGGGCCATGAGCTAAACTCGGCTACCACTCTGGCTTACACTTTCTTCGAGGGGCCATGAGCTAAACTCGGCTACCACCCCCGTATACATTTTCTTCGAGGGGCCATGAGCTAAACTCGGCTACCACTCTGGCTTACACTTTCTTGGAGGGGCCATGAGCTAAACTCGGCTACCACTCTGGCTTACACATTCTTCGAGGGGCCATGAGCTGAACTCGGCTACCACTCGCGTATACATTTTCTTCGAGGGGCCATGAGCTAAACTCGGCTACCACTCTGGCTTACACATTCTTCGAGGGGCCATGAGCTGAACTTGGCTACCACTCGGGCTTACACCTTTTTGGAGGGGCCATGAGATGCACCAGGCTACCACTCGGTTTATCCTTTATATCGCCTGTTTTTATTCTTCCTCTCCTTTTTTTTTTATATATCACTCCTTATTTTCTTCAACCTAGGAGCGCTTTTATTCATCATGGCAGGATCGCCAATGTGATATTCCATCGAAAACACCGGAACTACAGTAACACACGTCTGCTCTTTATTCCGTCCAACCTCCTACTGCCCGCACACCCACACTGCTACTCTCACATACCACAATACCCACGTATCAGACCACACAACCATTCATATATATTTTTGCGCTGAAAGTTAGAAGGCTATATACTCCGACATGCAATTGACAGTGATTTGCGAGGGCGCGCGAGGGCTCGCACGCCATACAAGTTCACCGTCCCAGAGCCCTCGCATCAAAGAGCTTGCGAGCCTAGGCAGTTTTTTCGCCGCTAGCAGCTTTAGCAGTTATAATTATAGCACCCCGAGAGCAGGTATAACATTGCCAATTATAGCTTACTAAACACCTAAATTTTGAGATTTTATTTTGAAAAAATCCACAAAAATGTTAATAGTGGTCTTTTCGACAAATAACACAGCAAAACAAGAATTAATGAATAAAAACTAAATATTTTAAAATATTTTTAAAATATCTTAAAATATCGAGCAGATGATACCACTTGCAACCCTCGCAATGTTTGACGGGACGTCATGATTAGATGAAACTTGTCGAAACACATTGCAAGAAAAGGACAGCAATATAATGATGAGTTGTAATACGCCATCTTGTGAGTAAACCAATGAAGCTATGAAGCATTCATTTTTTCTATGGATATTCAATTTTACAGTCGTTTAAGCTTAATTTGTGGAGCTTGGGTAATAACATTGGTCTTGGTAGGATGCCTGATGGAAGCCTGATAGTGATCGTTTGTAACATTCTGTCAAAAGTCACACGTGTTTCGCTGACGTCTGATATGCCAAAGAAGTGTGAGAGCTTGCGTTTTTTATTCCTGTTGGCAGAGTGATTTAGTTAATTTAGAATCTTTTTCTTATAAAATTTGCTTAATTGATCACCAAGTGGCTTGATTAATGGCTTAACAATAAAAAAAAGTAATGTTCTCTAAACTACATACATATGAGTAAGACATGATTTGATTTTGTCATCCACGCGACCGACCAGTGTACATTATTTGAATAAAAAATATTTTAAACTGTGATGAAAAACAAGTTAATTGCTTTAAGATGAATCGATTTCTACGAGATTTCATTTTTAAATAACAAGTAAATAAGAGGTTTAATATTTTTCATTGCTGCACTATGATTTATGAAAAATAGTCTGAAAGAAGGAAGTTCATACCCAAGTAGCACAATCTTGTTAAGAAACCGTTAAAAGTATGCCTAAAAGTATTACTTTTAGCTTTCCATACAGCAGTATTTCCAGGGCTTAACCTTCATTTCTATAACCACCTACCCGGGTATGTTTTGCGTTTTAAAGTTTTAATATCTTTTGATAAAATTAATATATTGACTTGAAATTTTAGAAATGCATCGACAAATATGTTTCCTTTCGGTAAAAAAAAAATCAAAATTTAAAAAAAATAAATAATATTTTTTAACATTTTTTTTCAATTTGTATCCCTTACTTCTATGACCACCTACCCGGGTAGGTCATACATTTTGTATGGGAGTTTGCATTTCTGGATGGTAAATTGACCATATCTTCTGTTTCAGTTATTGAAATGACTTCAAATTTTCAGGAAAGCTACATAAAACTTTGTTCTTGCCAGTATAAAAAAATGGGAATTTTCAAAAAATAAATCATATATATTTTTTTATTTTAACTTTTTTTACCCCTTACTTCTATGACCACCTACCCGGGTAGGTCATACATTTTGTATGAGAAATTGCTCTTTGCGTGGTAAATTGTGCATAACTTCTGTTTTAGTCAATAAAATGATTTCAAATTTTCAGGAAAGCTACATAAAACTTTGTTCTTGCCAGTATAAAAAAATAGGAATTTTCAAAATTATTTTTCATACATTTTTTTATTTTAACTTTTTTTACCCCTTACTTCTATGACCACCTTCCCGAGTAGGTCATACATTTTGTAAAGAAACCTTTCTGGTTTTAGTTAATGAAGATAATTTTTTTCATAAAGCTACAACACACTGTTTTACTTAATAGTTTTGAGGTACGACAGTTTTTGAGTATGCAAAATATATTTCAGTCCATTAGTAACAATTCAAATATGAAAAGATTTACACCACATTATAAGGATTAAGATATTTTTTCTATAGTTTTTTTTTCTTGTTTCTAGCTATACAGGCCGACTCTTATTACAAAAATAATAATTCAATCTATTTATGATAACATATGTTGATCACAAGTTTGAACAATAACAAAAACAAATAAGATTAGTGTTATACACCTATGTCCTACTATTTACACTGATTACAATAAATTCTGTTAGATGAGTGAGATGCGCAGACGGGTTTTTCACATTTTCCACATGATTTCCTTGTCGATCGCCGTTTTTTACATATGTAACAATTCCCTTTATGTTTCAATCGGCCTGATGCATCACGGATTTCTTCTGAATATGCATCTACATGTTGTCGTAATGTAGAAGCTAGAGATTGTCCCAACATACTTTCTACTCCACTACGTGGACCAAAATGTCGCATTATTTGCGTATTTTCTGAGCGTCGTTGAATTTCTTTTGTACATAACTGTTCACAAAGATCTTTTAAAAACAGGCGTCTGTAGTTTATGGCATTATAAAGATTTGGATTGTTTTCTTTGTAAATTTTGTATGCGGCAAATGCAGCAACATCTAAAATGTTATAAAAAATGCTAATGGCCACCGATTTGTCTTCCTTTTGCAACTATATTCGAAAAGACATTTGTCCATGTTATCCACTCCTCCTTTTGAACGATTGTAGTCGGCGATCATACGAGGTTTATTTTTAGGGCCTTGAATTTCTGTATCATAGTGGAAAGTTGACAACAGTACTACTGCCCAATTCTTTTTGGGAACATATGAACAAATTGCAACATTTTCACTGAAACCAAACAAAGTTGATAAAACCTCTCTTCCCTTGGGATTTGAAAAACTGCTAGGAACAAACGTTCGTCGTTTATTAACTGTGCCAAGCAAAGCCAATTTATAGTCTTCCATCAATGAGATAGCGAGATTATAACTAGTAAAAAATTGTCACAAATAATATTGCGACCACTTCCTCGAAATACGCGACACAAATCTTTAACAACACGCTCACCTTGATTTTTTTCTCTAATTCCTGAAGGAGATAAGCCTGCGTAAATTTGCCCATTTATAGGATACGAAGGTTCTGCATCACATGCCCACCATAGCTTTATCCCGTACTTTGCCGGTTTGGACGGAATATATTGGGTAAATCCAGTACCACCACGGTATGGAAATAATTGCTCATCAACCGTAACATTCATTCCAGCAATGTAACACGATTGTAAGTTTTTCAGAAGCATTCCGAACACTCCTGAAATTGCGGTTGCTTTGTCTTCTTTTTTTCGTTCAGTACGTGTTCTACTGTCATCAAAGCGTATGAAACGATTAATCACCCAAAACCGATTCAAACTCATTGACGCACGAAACAAAGGATGAGAATTTGTTTTCCACAAATCTGCTGCATGAACATGATTTGAACACGTAACTCCGGCTTCGAGAAGTATTCCCAAGTATGCATCAAACTCATTCGTGGTTAACGGATTCCAGGAGCGACTCTGTGCCGTAGGATTTTCAGTTTGAAGTTTTTCCAAAGTCTGTTTTGCCTTTCTATTTGTCTCTCGGATTATGATATCACATATCTCTGGAGTTATTAACAGTTTGAAAGTATTCATGATGCTCAAGCTTTTAGTTTTTTTAGTTGGTCCGGATGATGGAGAGCGAAGAATGTTGTGCGATAAGATTTTGCGAGGTACTGTTGGTTGGCTATGCCAAAATGTGTCATCCCTGGCTTTGTAAGAATTTGAAGGATCAATAGCTTCTTCGAAATCATCGTCATTATCCGAATCTGAAGCATTATACTCGGGCAATTGTATTTCCTCGGCATCAGAATCACAAATGTTATCAAGGACAAATATCGATTGGTCTTCTTCATCGTTATAGATTGATTCAACCTCACAATCTTCACTATTTCGCAAAAAATCACACATTTTTCTTTCGTACGCCGATTTCTGAGATTCACTCATCATGCTCAACTCCTCAGGTGTGAGCCATTCAATATCTGCCATTTTCTGTCTAGCAATCTGAAAAAAATATTAACATAAGTGTTGTTATATTTATAAATTTAAAAAAATAACTACATACTCACTTTGTTGTACTGCTGTATCAATGAAAAGCTGATGTATTATAATGATGGTGTAATAATTTATTCAATATCAATCGCAGGGAAAACACTCCTCAGCAAAGCACCAACACTTGTCGACTAATAAAGTAGTTAAATATCGTTGCAGAAAAATGTGCTGCATTTTTTGTCTTTGAGCAGAATAAATAGGGGACTTTAGAGCAGAAGTATCTGGGTATATTTTTCCCTGCTAGGTTGCGCTGAGGGAAACATGAATTATGCGAATTCAGTAAAATCAGATAAATACATTGCCATGCCTTCGGACACCTGAAATTCGGAAACTTTGTTTGAAAATTAAAGTGGAGCGCCGTTTATCCGGTCTAATCGGAATAACACGGATTCAAAGGATATATTTAATCTCAAATTCTTGTTTTTTTTTAATATATCTGTTTTGATTAAACATAACGAAGTTGTTATTTGATTTTGATGTTGAAAAGAACTCATTGAATATGTGCTTTTTAGTTGGCACGATTTTCCATACAAAAAAAAAAGTTTTCCATACAAAAAAAAATTGAGTTTTTTGTGAAATTTTCAAAAAGCGGTTTTCTCAAACAAACGCATGATTTTTAATTGAGCTGTCAGCCAACTATCGAGCGTTCAACTAAAAAGCATGCCAGCTAAAAAGCGTTCAACTATTGAATTCTGACTGCACTCCCAATAGTTTGGAAAAAAGTGTGTTGCAACTTCACTTTTTTATACCGGCAAGAACAAAGTTTTATGTAGCTTTCCTGAAAATTTGAAATCATTTTATTGACTAAAACAGAAGTTGTGCATAATTTACCACGCAAAGAGCACTACCCGGGTAGGTGGTCAAAGAAGTAAGGGGTAAAAAAAGTTAAAATAAAAAAATAAATATGAATTTTTTTTTGAAAATTCTAATTTTTTTATACTGGCAAGAACAAAGTTTTATGTAGCTTTCCTGAAAATTTGAAGTCATTTCAATAACTAAAACAGAAGATATGGTCAATTTACCAACCAGAAACGCAAACTCCCATACAAAATGTATGACCTACCCGGGTAGGTGGTCATAAAGATGAGGGTGTATTTTTGGTCATAGAAACGAAGGTTAATTTGCTCATCCACGGCGGATAAAACAAACGTTCAAAAATGTTTATTGGGTTTGTGATAAACAGGCGGTACCCGTAACTTTACCGTAACGGGTAAAAGTAAGGTTCAGCCCTCTACGTTACGCTAGCGTTACGCGTAAGGCTGGAAATAGACGAACCGAGATCGTCGCGGTACCGCGAAATTCGCGCCTTGTTTATAACAGTTGTAGAACAATTGGGCTGTCAAATCTTCCGCGCCTCCGATCGCGCCTGCTGTTTCGCAGAGATACCCAACTTCGGTATTCCTGAGATTTTCGCGGTAGCGCGAACCGATTGCTTTCACTTTTTCTGGTGAATTCGTTTGAAAAAACGTGTAGGGAAAAGAGTTTTGTATTTTATTTTGCATAAACTATGTGAAATAACCAATTTGATTCGAAAATTGATAAACATTATTTCTTCTTGACACATTCAATCGTCACCAGACCTCGGATGGTTCCATACACGAACCGCGATTATCTCGCCTATCTGTCAGATTTTATAACAGAATTGACAGCTCAAGACATACGCGATTTTCGCGGTACCGCGACGATCTCGATTCGTCTATTTCCAGCCTAACGCCCGTTTATCACAAACCCAAGCAGTATTTTTGAATGCCTGTTTTAACCGCCGTGGATGAGCAAATTAATAGATTATCATGTATTAATATTGCTTATTTTTACATGATAATTAGAAAGGCAACAATATTTGAACAAACATAAAAAAGAATAGCAATCGCTAATATAGATAAAACTCATTGATAATTCATAAGTATAAATAAATTATAATATCACTATTAGGCCATCATTTTTAACAGCAATCAGAGTTGTAACATCTTCAAGTATTATAATTAATAAAAATCTTATACATAAGAAAGGGTTACTTATAAACAATGATTATTTATTTATTTTCCCAGCTATTGATCAAGCAGGATAATGAAATACATACAAGTATTTATTACCTTCATTAATCTCAATTTAAAAAAGAGCCCTCGCACCTAAAGTAAAGTTTATTCAAAATAGCCGGAAACATAGATTGAATAGGTAATAATTATATTTTATATACATTATTAACTTATTAATATTTTTCATATTTTATACTTTCTAATAATAGGAAAAGTTACTAAAATTGAAAGCTTTTGGGGTGTTTACCCAAGTAGCCTTAAGAAACTCTATTTGATTATTAACAGTTTCTTAAAGCCGTTAAAAATCAAATAGAGTTTCTTAAGGGAATATGACATTTGCTTGCGTTACAGCATAACGACATGTTCCGTTACCTTGTTATTTTTGACTCAGTCTTGATAAAGTAGGATGATGAAATACTTTTTTTTTTTTTTTTTTTTTTTTTTTTTTTTGTTGTTAACGAAGAGTGAGCATATTCCATCCCCCTCTCCGACTCACCCAACTCGGCCGGTACGCTTGTGGTGCGTATTACTTCTTGCGGAGTCGTGTGTGCGGTTGCACCCTGGGTCACGACGCATCTTCTGCGGCGATCTGGTCTGCTGATTCTGCTTATTACGGTGCTTTCCGTGGTGCGACGCGGTCCCTTTGGTCCTATCGCCCACACTTCGGGTGGGCAATGGGGGGGTCTGCATCGTTGGTCACCACTCCAAGCACGTAAGGCAGTTCTCCTGAAACGAAATTTTGACAGGGGAAACAAGAGAAGGAGAAAGAGATAGAAGAAAGCTGAAAATAGAGGAGAGAAAAGAAAAAAAGAATGCTGGAAAGAAACGAAAAGAAAGAGATAAAAGATTAGTAACTTTCCAGCTTACGGTAGCCCTTGCGGCGCGGGTTGTTGCCGTGCCGCAGGGCCTGAGGGACCCCCATTTGCGTCCCTCGCCCGCCGTCTGGCCCGCCTGCGTCGCCTTGCCGTTGGTGGACGCTCAACATCCCATCTCGCTTGGAGAGTGGAGAAGATTGTCCTGGCGGCGGCGCGGACGGCCTCCCACGTATCGCTGCGGGCGCACATTTCCGAGACAATGTTATCCATTGTTACTCGGGAATGGCACCGCTGCTGCATTTCATTCCGGATCCGATCGAACCGTGGACAGTGGAACAGCACGTGTTCGACGTCTTCCGCGGCGTCCCCACATTCAGGGCAGTTGGGCGAGCCTTCCAGGATGCCTTTCTCGACGAAATAGGAGCGCAAGAACCCGTGCCCCGTGAGGAGCTGGGTGAGGAAAAAGTCGACTTCCCCATGCTTGCGGCTGACCCAGAGATTAATGTCTGGAATCAGCCTCCTCGTCTTCAGTCCTGGTGCTCCTGGTTGCCCTGCACCCGTTGTCCACTGGTCCTGCCAGCGCCTCATCGTCTCCTCCCGTTGCCGTTTCCGTATGTCCGATTGAACACCACCGCTCGCTGCCTTTTCGTCGTGGCAGCGGATATCCTCCTGCATGAGGAGGAGGATGATGAAATACTTACAAGTATTTATTAATTTCATTAACTATTGAGCGTATGCGAGCGCAGTAAACACAACCGTTGCTGTCGATTGCCAATGCTCAACTGAGGTTTTTATTCTAGATTCTAGTCCAAGGTATTTACAAGTGTACAGTTGTATACGTGAATATATTAAGCACGGTTTCTACGTATTGAATTGGTATCTCAACATTAACCTCATTTTTAAAAAGAGCCCTTGCATCTAAAGTAATTTTTATTCAATGGGCCAGAAACAAGCACGTATTGAAAAGGAAGTAATTATTTTTCATATATATATATATATAGATAATATATATATATATATATATATATATATATATATATATATTATAATATATAAATAATATAGATGTATATATATAATATATATATATATATATATATATATATATATATATATATATATATATATATATATATATATATATATATATATATATATATATATATATATATATATATATATATATAGTCACACAGTCCATCGCTTAATGCACCAGACGACAGCGGTCTCCAGTGACAAGCGACCGTGGGACCAGACGACAGCGGTCTCCAGTTGCAAGTCAGCGCAACGCGGCTCCCGCAGGCCACCTGGGCTTGAAGCGTGTTGTAGTTGTAATTTGGAGTTAGAATAAACAGGTTCTCTCTACTTAGACTCATTATTGGCGCAGCCGGGTAGGCGTTACGAAAAGTTACAAAGTAACGACAAATAGTGGAAGTGCTGAAATAATAAATCAGTACGAAAGTGATCCCGCAAAGTGTACCAAAATACATCGAGCATCTTCAAGCACCACAGACGAAACCGTCGCTGAGGAGTAGAGGATTCCCCCGTTACCGCACACACGGAGTACCGTCATCGTTTTCGTAGCCTTCGCCCTAATACGACAGCAAGAAAAATCGTAAGTAATTTTAATTTTCCCATCTTTTTTACGAAACAACGCGTACCAATAGCGCACTACCAGATAGACGCATTGGAAACCGAGTAATAACAGTGAAAGTGAAATTATTTACGTCCCTAAACGCTTCAATAGGGAAGTGAAGCAACACCATTCTTTTTTCCAACGAATCAACACCATTTGGTGGGTAGGTAGAAAAGTGAAACAGTGGATTTTTTTTTCACTGGGGAAAAGCCAAGGATATAATATGCCTAGCAGGAAACCCCCAAAATTTTGACGAAATCAAAGTGATTTTATCAAACGCCTTAGGAGATCGTCAAGAAATTACTTATTACAAAAGTCAACTCTGGCAAACAAAGATGACGGAGAACATGACCATTCATAAATATTATAGTAAAATTAATGAAATACTCCAAAATATTAAATTCCAGGCAAGCAGAAAGAAAAGTTTCGCAATCATTGGGATGCGATAAACGCATTTATTGACGAAAATGGGTTAGCCGCCTTTTTATCCGGTTTGAAACAGCCGTACTTTGGGTATGCGCAAGCCGCGTGTCCAGAGGATTTAGAGGCAGCATACGCCTTTGTATGCAAATTTAGATGTAATGAAGCCACCGCTAACGCGGAACTACAAAGGACAAAAGAAAGAAAATAATTTTCTAAAGAACATTTTTATCAGAACCATCCCATTAAGATAACTAGAGATGGGAAACAGTTTTCGAAAAACTACGAAACAAAACCGAAAGATAAATTTCTTGCAACTTATCGTTCTAACGATATAAATGAAATCAAACAATCGTTTCCACAACCAATGGAAGTGGAATCTACAAAAAGTAAATTAACATTAAATCGAAAGCAGCTTCATAATAATGAAGTGCATCATACTGATAGCCCATCCGAGTCTGAAGAAGAAGAAGATGGAAACGTGGATTTGAATTTTTGTTGGGTACAAAAGCCACACAGAATAACTTAGACTATTTGCCCTACATAAGTAGCACGAATACAAAAACAAATAAGACTATTAATCTACTAATCGATACCGGGGCAAATAAAAACATAATTTCTCCAGGTATTATAGAAAATTGCATCCCTACGAAAAACAAAAGCATTAAAAATGTTGCTGGAACTTACAATATCAAAGAAAAGGGGAAAGCTAATCTTATCGGTTGCAATCTTCCAGCACAAACTTATTACGTGTTCAAGTTTCACAATTTTTTCGATGGCCTAATAGGATCGGAAGAATTGGAACAGAACAGAAAGAACAGAGCGATAATAAATTACAATACCGAAGAAATTAAAATTATAGGCAATAAATTGTCATTTAAAAAGTATTTCCCAACAAAGAAATTGTTCGCCTATTCTGCAGAAATTGCTACGACAAAAGATGGTGATTGGTTTGTTCCAAGTTTCATGAAACTTACTGACTCAACAATCATTGAGCCCGGACTATATAATTCAAATAAAGGAAAAAACCACAGTAAGAATTCTTACAAGTAAAAATACGAAACCAGGATCGGATCAGGTTTACTAGCTTATTGGACATAAAAGTAAACAATTTTGAAACCATAACGCCGATACCGATAGCATCAGAAAACAGATTATCTGAGGATGACCTGAATAAATGCACACGAACAAATCACTTGTCAGAATTTGAGAAGGACAAACTTTTCAAAACAATTTTGGAAAATCAAAAGGTTATTTTGAAAGCAGGAGAGAAATTAACAGCCACTCCAGAAATTCAACACAAAATTCCTACGACAGATAACCAACCAGTTTACACCAAAACGTATAGGTTCCCTTTCTCATTTAAGAAAGATGTTGAGGAGCAAATTAATGAACTTCTCAAAAATGGTATCATAAGCCACTCAGCTAGCCCATATTCTTCTCCTATTTGGGTAGTCCCCAAGAAAGGTGACGCGTCAGGCAAACGGAAAATTAGGGTAGTAATAGATTATAGGAAATTAAATGAGAAAACGATTAGTGAAAAATTTCCGATCCCACAGATCGAAGAAATTTTAGACAGTTTGGGAAAAGCTAATTATTTCACTACAATTGATTTACAATCCGGATTCCACCAGATAGAAATGGACCCAAAAGATAAAGAAAAAACCGCATTTTCCACTGCATTAGGACATTTCCATTTCAATAGAATGCCGTTTGGATTGAAAAATGCACCCGCTACATTCCAACGCGCAATGAATAACATTCTACGAGATTACATTGGAACCATCGCCTTTGTTTACCTAGATGACATAATCGTGATAAGAAACGACATAAAATCGCATTTGGACAACTTATCAAAAATTCTCAAAAGGCTTGCCGATTTTAATTTGAAAATACAGTTAGACAAATGTGAGTTTATGAAAAGGGAAACCGAATTTCTCGGACATGTTATCACACAAGACGGAATAAAACCTGACCCAGAAAAAATAAAAAAAATATTAGATTGGAAATTACCCGAAAATGCTAAACAAATAAAGCAATTTCTTGGACTTTCAGGATATTATAGGAAATTTATTAAAGATTATTCTAAGATTGTAAAACCAATAACAAAATATCTCAAGAAAAATCAAACTTTAGACGTAACAGACGAAGAATATAAGAAAGCGTTCTCAACAATCAAGCAAATGATATCATCGGATCAAATACTAACCTATCCAGATTTTGCTTCACCATTTATTTTAACCACAGATGCAAGCAACTATGCAATAGGAGCCGTACTGTCACAAATTCAAGACAAACTAGAACGACCAATCGCATTTGCAAGTCGCACACTTACAAAGTATGAGACCAATTATAGTACCATAGAAAAAGAAGCATTGGCCATAATATGGGGTATCAATAAATTTAAACCATACCTGTATGGTAACAAATTCACCCTTTTTACAGACCATAAACCATTGCAGTACATAAAAAACTGTAACAAAAATTTAAAGATTCTTAATTGGAGAATTGAACTAGAGAATTATGACTACACCATCATGTACAAGGAAGGAAAGACAAATGTCGTGGCAGATGCCTTGAGCAGAAAAATAGAATGTAACAAAAACGAAACTAATCGATTTTTTTCTATTACAGATACGGAAGACAGCCAAAGTGAAGAGAACAATAATCCTCTTCTCGATGAAAACCATAACCCATCGCATGAAGAAAACAATAACCCTTCTTCTTTTTTAGCACACAACAACACAAACGGTTCAGAGAATATGATAATACAATCATCTTCATTACAAACGATTCATTCAGCGGAAGATTCGTCGGATTTCTACATTCATTCAAGTCTGAGACCAGTGAACTACTACAAAAACCAAATCATTTTTAAAATTGACCATTCTAGTTCAATCAGTGTAGAGTCTCCTTTCGGAAACATCAAAAGAACGATAGTCATTCAACCAGAATTCACAATACAGGATATAACGGGCTACTTACTGAAATATCATAACGGAAAACAAACTGGAATACTCGCACCTGAAATGTTGATAAAAACTATTCAAGACGCATTCAAAAGAAATTTAAAAGTTAAAGGACATTTTGTAATGTGCTTCTTTCTAGTAGAAGACGTCATAGAAACATACAGGCAAAATCTATTAATATCAACAGAACACAATCGTGCTCACAGAGGAATCACTGAGGTAGAAGCTAAATTAAAAAGATCTTACTTTTTCCCAAAAATGCAGCAACGCATAAAACAATTCACAAATAGTTGCAAAGTGTGTAATACACATAAATACGCGCGAAAGCCTTACAACATTAAAATAAGCCCAAGGCCCATAACAGAAAAGCCGCTAGATAGAGTGCATATAGATATTTTCATAATAAACCACGAAAGCTTTCTCTCTGTAATACACGCTTTTTCAAAGCACCTGCAAATTTATTCACTTAAACATAAAAACCTAATAGATGTACAAAAGGCTATGACAAAATATTTTAGCACCTTCGGTTCACCACGTCAAATTATAACGGAACATGAGACAAACTTTCCGCTCACTTCAATTAAAAAATTTTCTAACCCAGTTAGGTACTTCTTTACAATACGCATCTTCATCGGAGTCCAACGGCCAGATAGAAAAAAACCCATTCAACAATAATAGAATTGTACAATACCAATAAGCACAAATTTCCACGTGCAGGAACAAAACAGCTAGTAAAAATCGCCGTAACTCTGTACAACGAAACGATACATTCCGCAACTAAATTTACACCTAATGAAATAATATTCAACCAAAATAGTGAACTAAACCTAGAACAGATCAGAAGCAATGCGCAGAAAATTTTTGAGGAAGTCAAAAACAACCTCCTTAGGTCACATAATAGAGTAATTAAATCTAATTCAACAAAAGAAAATCCGCCTAAGATTGATGAGAATCAGGACGTGTTTGTTCTACCAAATATAAGAACCAAAACCCTAGAGCTCATAAAACTACAGCACATCAAATAACTGATAAAACATTCAAAAATATTAGAGACATAAAACGAAACAAAAGCAAGATAAAAAGATTCAAGAAAAATACCTAATTTATAAATTTTACTGTGTATCTTTACAGATGATTTTAGTTCTGATTTCAACAATCATGTTTTTAACGGCAAATGCAACCACAAGCAAGCTAGAAATACGCAACTTAGGAAATGATCCCTTACTTTTGATTAAAAGAAAGAATGTAAAATCGTAACTGGAGTTATTAAAGTAGTTCATCCCATTAATCTGACAGTAATAGCTGAAAGCATAACGAAATTTAACAATATCGCTAAAAGCTTAGATAAAAAATTACCATTGACCAAGATAGCCACTCGCCGAGTCGAAACATTAATGTACAATTTTTATGAAATTAAGCCACTAGAGCGAAATAAGAAAAAACGTTGGGACATCTTGGGAGCAGCATGGAAATGGCTAGCAGGTTCACCAGACGCAGGCGATCTTCGGCTCATCAATACATCAAAGAATGAACTCATTTCTGCTAACAATCTACAAGTCCAAATCAACGACATGCTAAACGTACGGATTCAAAAGCTGGTGGATACCATAGACGAAATAACGAAACAATCCTTACAGAACAATATCATAATGAAAGAGTACGAAACGATATTGTTTCTTCTAAATGTAGAAAGCCTCAACTCTATAATTCTAGAAATCCAGGATGCCATACTAAAGGCAAAAGCAAACATACCATACAACAAACTTCTATCATTCAGGGAAAAATTATTGATTGAATCGATAATTCAAAAACAAGGAATATCAACTTCCTTTCCAGAAGAAGCGCTTGCCTACGTCACTACGAAAATAGCAACAAAAAAGATATTCTTCTGTACATCATTGAAGTACCACAATTAGAAACCGGTGTTTCCGATATAATCACCATACATCCGCTTATCATCAATGGTACTAGAATAGTGAATATCCCTACAAGAATCATAAAGACAGCAGAAAAGTTATACACCACATCAAAACCAAACGATTTTGTCCAGTACCAAGAGTACCTTCAAGAGATTTATGACGAATGTTCAGTCTCCATTATACAAGGGAAAGTCAGTCACTGTCACATTACGAATGACAACAACACACTTATCGATCTAATTGCCCAAAATAAGGTGTTGATCAACAATGCATATAAGCTCTTACTCCGTTCTGATTGTGGACCGCATGACCGCTACATATCTGGTAACAGTCTGTTGACGTTTAATAATTGTAGCGTAACCCTCAACAAACGGACATTCGTTTCTAAATCAATATTATCCACTGAAGAAGATATACAAGGAGCATTTCTAAACCTGGAAGTTAACAGAGGTCTCTCACTCAACCTGCAAACCCTGAAGGAAGAAAACATGATACACAGAAAAATGATAGATCATTTGAAACTGTCACAGTATGAGCATAAAAACTGGATATTAAGCATTATTGGAGGTCTTTCGATAACAACAACAAGCGTGATTATACTAATAGCCTACATGTGCCTATGCCAGAAGAAGATAGTACGAAAGCATCGTTGCAGAAAACATAAGAATAGGCAAGGCCGAGGACGTCCTTCTTCAACCCCCGGAGAAGTCACACAGTCCATCGCTTAATGCACCAGACGACAGCGGTCTCCAGTGACAAGCGACCGTGGGACCAGACGACAGCGGTCTCCAGTGACAATCGACCGTGGGACCAGACGACAGCGGTCTCCAGTTGCAAGTCAGCAACCATCAGCTTTCTGTAAAGGTTGTACATCGACTGCCCCTTGCTCCCAAATTCTCTCGCTTTTGTAGTTCATTATACCATCAGGGTTGTCGAACCCATTTTTGCAATTCACATATATATATATATATATGTATATTTTTTTTTTAATTAAAAATATTTTTTATATTTTATAGGAAATGTTAGTCCAATTGAAAACTTTTGGGGTGTTCATGAGTTTCCTTCTTTCAGACTTTTTTTCATTAATCATAGTGCAACAATGAAAAATATTTAACCTGTTATTTAATTGTTATTAAACAATTAAATCTCCTAGAAATCGATTCATCTTTGTAAACGTAGCTAAATCTCACTTCACACTTTTCACAACGAAAACACGTTTTGCTTTTTCGGTTTTCAAGCAAGGTGTTATAAATGACAAGGTGAAGTTGTTCAGAGCAAAATGACATTTCTCTTCCAGTGGCTCCGGTATAAAAATCGGGGAGGGCTGGTGCGGGGTAATGAAATTTGTATGCAGAGAGTGACAGATGTCCCCCACAATGTCGCCCAGCGCCCTCAATTAACTTTCGCCTAAGTCGGAAGCAGGATCTGCTTCTTGCGAGATCCACTTTCTTAATTTGTCAGCCTCTAGTACGCCGTCGTACGGAATTTTAGTGTGCTGTATACCGTCAATGTCGCTTACTACATATCTATCGTTGGGCAACCGCTTATGAATTATGTAAGGTCCCTTGTACCTAGCTATCAGTTTCTTATTTACATTAGTGCTGTTGTCGACATTGCGGATGACTACAAGATCTCCTACTTGAAACTCAATTGCTGGGCGATGTTTTTTACTAAGTTGTTCCTAATTGATTATTTGTGATTGAATAATGTTATCTGACGCAGTTTGTCGTATGCTAACTAGATTTGCCTGTACCTGGGTCGACTTTTCTTTGAGAAATTCTGTTAATTCATCAACTTGGGGACCACGTTGGTCCGTTCCAAACAGTAGCATTGAAGGGGTAACACATGTTGAAGAATGTACTGTGTTGTTTAACGCGAATTCCAACGCACGAAGTTTAGTGCTCCAATCTGAGTGATCGTATGGGTCAGTCGTTTTGCTAAGCATGGGTCGTAATACTCGATTCACTCTTTCCACCTGGCCATTGGCTTATGGTGATGAAGTGGCCGTTAAAATATGGGTAACGCCACGACTCGACAAAAATTTGGTAAATTCGTTCGATGTAAAACATGTCCCTCTATCGCTAATGATTCGTCTTGGCCGGCTATAGTATGAGAAGTACTGCTCTAGAGCACTACATGCGCTCTTGCTGCTAGTTGATGTTGCTGCATAAAGCTTTGAAAATTTAGTAAATGCATCTATCACAACTAAAATGTACTTTTTCTGCGATGCGATTGATGGCAAAGGGCCCAAGTGATCGATATGTACAGTGTCGAAAGGAAGTTGAACTTTTGGTATGCTATGGAGATTTCGCTGGTCTTTACGTGCAGGTGCGGAATAGATTAAACATTTCAAACAGTTTCGTACAAAATTTTCAACGCGTGCCTTCATTGTAGGGAACCAATATTGTCTGCTAATCGAAGTACAACACTTGTCTACGCCTAAATGACCCATTTTTTCATGAATACTGCGAATGACGTTATTGATCATTTCTTTTGGTACCAGTAATTGCAATTTATCCTGGGAAGGTTGCCTGTACACTACATTATCTTTTATCAAATAAACATCAATTGAATTGGCTTCTATTTTTTCCTTCAGCTCTGTTATGTATGAATCACGAGACTGAGCGATCTGTAACTGCAAGTCAATATCTTTGTCATCGACTACTACCTGTTTACGACTTAGCGCGTCGACATGGCTCATCGCACTACCTGGTCTATGTGTTATTGAATAATCGTAGTTCTCCAAGAACAACGACCAGCGAGCAATTTTTGCCGAAGTGTTTCGATTTTTTAGAGTCTCTACTAAGGAGTTACAATCGGTGACAATTTTCAATGGTATTCCATGAACATAGGCATGAAAACGTTTCAAGGCATAAATGATGGACAATGTTTCCAACTCATAACTATGTAATTTTGCCTCGTCTGAAGATGCCTTTTTCGAAAAGTAGGCAACTGGATGAAGTTTTCCATCTTCTTGCCTCTGTAATAGAACTGAGCCAAAGCCTATCGCACAAGCATCACAGTGCAGTTCTGTTTCTCTTGAAGGATCGTATACAGATAATAAAGGTGCTTCAACCAATTTTTTCTTCAGAGTTTCAAAAGCTGTAACACATTGATTATCGAAGACGAAGGTAACTTTGTCTTTCAACAAATTGGTTAAAGGTTTGGCCAGTATAGAAAAGGATGGGACAAAACGACGGAAAAAGGAAAATAACCCTATGCACTGCTGCAATTGCTTCTTGTTTTGTGGCTGTGGGTAATTAGTTATTGCTTTGATATGATGATCGCTGGGGCGTATACCAGCAGCATTTGCACGATAGCCTAGGTAGTCCAGTTCTTCATGCGCAAACTTACACTTATCCAAACGCAATTCCAATCCATTTTTTCGCAATGTATATAAAACTTCTTTGATGATATCAAGATGTTCATAAAAATCAACTGATGCTATAATGATATCATCAATATATACGACCAGCTTACCCTTTTCAATGAATTCTCTCAATACATTGTTTATGAACCTTTGAAATTCGGCCGGCGCGTTTTTCAGCCCGAATGGCATACGTAGGCATTCGTATTGCCCGTCAGGCGTGACAAAAGCTGTATACTTGATCGAATTTTCATCCATTTTAACCTGATGAAAACCACTTTTCAAATCAAGTAACGTAAAATAGTTCTTGTTCCCTAAATGCTCGAGGCACGTTTCGATCAGTGGCAAAGGATAGTTATCACGGATTGTGATTTTATTTAAAGGCCTGTAGTCTACACACTTTCGGATTTCTCCGTTCTTTTTTCTCACCAGCACAAGGGGCGAGGCATAGGGTGAATTACTAGGGCGGATTATATTCTTTTCGAGTAAATTTTTAACAATCTCTCTCACTTGGTTCCGTTCGGCGTAAGACAACCGTCTCGGTTTGGAAAATATTGAAGTATCGTGCATTAAGCTAATTTTCATACCATACTCCGGTGGAATAATTTTCTCTAAAGGAAACTTGCAGTAACATTCTTCAACAGTTCTAGCTACTAACGAGATTTGTTCATCAAGGAGATCTTTACCTATGTCAAATAAAGCATCGTTATCGGAGGAAGTATCAATAGCGCACAATTGTAAGAATGTATTGATTGTGCCCTCATCTTGAGGAGAGGTCAATAATTTAGTCGACAATTTTTTACCTACTTGTACATCGCCCCCTAGCTCTTTTAGAATGCCTAGATCGCGAAGTTTCTCTGCCACGTGTGTTTTCAGGGGAGGTATTATGGAACTCAAGTTATGGTTTAATAATGTGCTTTTATCATAAATTTGATGTTGCAATATTACTAGAGTAACTTTTAATTTTGGCATAACATCTGTACCTATAATAATGGGCCATGACATACCGTTTTTAGGCAAAATAATAAATTCATGTTTTATTTCATTTTTCCGATACTTGATTCGACAATTAATTCGTCCCAGCGACAGTAACGCACTATTTCCTAAACCGCAGTATCCCGAATTTTCCGGTTTTTGTAAGAGGCTTATGGGCACCAAATTTTCATTTATAAAATTTCTGGGGCTCCCTGAATCGAAAAGAGAAAACACACGTGGAAGAAAACTATTCGGCCCACTTAATTCTACAAACGACACACATACCTCCTGCATGGCTGGAATTTGTTGTAAATAGCCCGATTCCATATCCATTGAATGCACCGCGGCGGCTGGTACGTTCCCCGGTACCAAAATCCATGCGACTTTTCGCTAACGGATTGATTAAATGGCGCCCGATTAGACGATCCGATAGAAGCACTTTTCAGGCTTAACGGATTGAGCGAGATACACCGTCGCGGCGACACGATACATGTTGCATACATGTGTACTACATTTTAAGAGCCCCCCTCGCTTTCTTTCGGATTGCAATGAGTTCAGACACACTTAAAACTTCGTTTAACATATTTCATATTCGTTTTTTATTTTTCACTTTCTTTTCTGAAGTACATTCTTTCATACACACATCCTCCCCCAGGTATTTTTCGAAGAAACTAAAAAAAAAACTAACGCACACAACTAGATCCGCGAGAGAGTGCGAATCGGCAAAGAAAAAAAAAACATACACACACACACCTCCTCCTCCCCTTGGTGTTTTTCGCAAAGTGATCCCGTAGAACGTGAACGCAAAAACACACACACAAAGCACGCAGGCAAGCACACACACACCTCACTCCTCCCCCCCCCCCCCCCCCCCCCTCGTGTTTTCGCAAGGTGATTCCGTAGGAGATCGCCAAACAGCAAAAGCACACATACAGTATCGGACAGAAAGATAGGGCATTGGGTTTTTAACGCACCGTGCACCCGTTGGGCCAAGTTTATGAGTGGTTTGTATGTGTTTGTGTTTGTGTTTGTGTTTGTGTGTGTGTATGTGTGTGTGTGTATGTGTGTGTGCATGTGTGTGTGTGTGTGTGGATGTATGTTTGAATGTGTATTGATGTGTGTGTTTGTTTCACAAGTAGGTCGTTTCGGATAGATTTGTAAGTAGCTTTTTTGTGTTTTGGGTTAGGTTTTTGGTGTGATAAGCAGGACCACCGCCCTCGCGATCAGTGTGTTTTCGATATATTAACAATGTTACGGTCTTCTTTCGCCGTGGTCTTCTGAGGACGTCCGGTTGACTTGCGCGTTTCGGTTGTCCAAGCGCGTTTCAGTTGTCTAAGCACGTTTCGGTTGTCCGAAGCGCGTTTGCCACAAAAGTGCGCGATCGTTCCATTACGAACTCGATCCTTTTGCGCTTAATGCCAGCAGCAGCCATTCGCTTTTACATATGGCGCTGATAATCGGTACAACGTTTACCTCGACCCATTGTTACTAACATTGCTTGCTTGGACCGTCAAGAACGCGCTGGTTAAAAACTTGGACACGGCTGATCCCGTGCTCTGCCTGCGTTCTACTTCTATACGCGATGAATTACATCGTTGTCGAGCAGCGAAAACATCGCATGGATAAAAACTATCAACGAGTACGCGAGTAAGCGTCTTCCCTTCAGAATCGAGAAAAGAATACTGCCGCGCTCATGAAACAAAACGCCCATTGAAAAGAACAACTGCGCGCCAGCTCAATGCACGCACAAAGTTTACCATTCGCACACAACGTGCAACGCAGAGATGCACGAAGGCCTTTCAATGGCGTGCACTGGAGAAACACCTGTGAGAGAATGCCGAGTTCATTGCTATTGTGCGCGTGTCCATTTCGCACCGGTGTCGCATTCACATTCATGAAACAGCACACCTGCGTTTTCGTCCGAGGAACAAGGGCTGCTGTCGATGCAAACTTTAGTTTTTATGTGGAAACAAAATCCGGAATGAATCTCCTCGTTTCGAATATTCCGCATTCGATCACATCCTCGGCGATGCTCGACACCATCAGTGGATGAAAGCAGGAAAAGAAACAAAGAAAAGCATCAGTCACCATCAGCATCATCTTACTCTCACACTTTTACATCGGTTAATGATTCTTACCTTTTCAAATTCACCAAAACAAACAGCGATGGAACCAAATCCAGAACACCAAAATCACACACGATTTCTGGAGCAAACCGACACATCCTCCCCCTCCAATTGTTTGCCACAGACTGACGTGTGTGTGAGCAGCAATGTTCTTGAAGCGGTGAGCAACGGTAAAGCACACACAAGAAGAAGCGAGACGGCTATACGAGTAGCGACTTACGCCGCCGCACAGACAGCGCGCGTCATAATTTTATGCACGAAAATCTAAAAATTTAAGTTATTCATGACAAATTGTATCGACATTTTCATACTCTGATGAACTTTTACGAAAGATATGTAAAAACTTAATGTAGTGCAATTAAATTTAGTGCAATATCATTAGCAGAACATAAAATTTTGATATTTGTTTGTAAATTCAGATCCTAAGAGCTACTACTTTTTTGAACAATAAGTGTAGAAACACAAATTTTGTCTGAGTCCAGAACAGCAACAGGGAAGATGTCGTACCCTGAGTGTGGAGATGTGTGTGTGTATGTGGTGAACGTTGCCGCGTCAAGCGTGCTGTAGGATACAATGCGTGTAGGAGGGGGTAAAATCGCTTGGCTCATTGAAAATACAGGCAAAGTTGGCGCGAAGAAAACGCAACACTACGGATTGTATGGAAAATGTTGCGCGTTCAATCCGATTGCCATGCGATTGTCCTGGGGGTTGTTACGGTTCGGACATTCGCGATGTGAATGTCCCGTCTTCGAACACCGGAAACACGATCCATGAGGGCGTTGGGGTCGTTGGCATTGGCTTTGATAATGCCCTTGTTGCAGACAATTGTAGCACTTCACCTGCTCGATGTTCATGGGTACGTCGCGAGTAGATCGTCTGTCATTGGGTGCAGATGTTGACGGCTGGTGACGTGGCCGCATCTCTTCATATCTTTTCAGCAAGGGTAGGAGATCATCCATCTGACGAGCAGCATAACGCATAGCGGCGGTGTTGACCGGATCATTTATACCTTCGATTATGATGCCAACAAGCTCACCCTCGGGAATTTTCGCCTTTCTGGCAATATTCTTCATGTCAATGAAGTATGTTATGGTCGATTCGGAGGCAGAAAGGCGGCGACTGCGTAGCTCGTGATAAACACTTTCAACGGAGTATGTTTGTTGAAATGTTTCGATGAGTGTTTGCTTCAGAGCATTATATTCGAATAAACCTGAAGCTCGAGCTAATACTTGAGCTGTCCCGGAAAGCAGTCGAAGTGTTATCACCAGTTTTTGCTTTAAGTCGATGCTGAACAATTGAAAGACTCTTTCTAATTCCTCGAACCACATCGAGATGTCGACACCATTTTGTCCGCTAAACGACGGAACCAAGCTTTCAATCGTCGTAAGGTTGGGAAGGTTTTTCTCAGCATTACTCTGCAGCTTCATCTCCGAAACTTCCTTCTGCAAGGTCAGCAGTTTCTTCTCCAGCTCCAGCTGATCAATTTTCTTCTGAACGGCACAGCTATTACCGGAAAATTCTTCAGCAGTGTCCAAAAGTGTGCCTTCCATTTTGTTTTCCTTTGCTTGCACCGGCATCACGGCGTCATACAGACTCCGGATTTGGTTAATTGTAGCGTTGGCAGGACAATCTACGCCAGCATCCGATAAAACACACACCATTTGGTCCTTTGTAGGAATTTTCGTGAGTAAATCCCACTTCTGAGGTTGTAAACGTAGCTAAATCTCAATTCACACTTTTCACAACGAAAACACGTTTTGCTTTTTCGGTTTTCAAGTGGCAATTGAACCGGTTTATTTTTACGATTTGACATAACAACTGTTATCGGGTTGCATCACTTCGCTTCACTCTCAACTGTCAGAGGTTGACGTTTGGGCACCTAATTTATAAATTTCTACATCTTAAAGAAATTAATTTTGTTTTCATCTCAATTTAAAATATTTTTTATTGAAATAATGTACACTGGTCGGTCGCCTGGATGACAAAACTGTAATAAAAATGTTGCTTGGGAATATTTGAAGGGATGTAACGCTTCTCCAATGTAACGTAGAGGGCTGAGTCTTAGTTAAATCAAATAAGGGTAAAAGTAAGGCTCAGTCCTCTACGTTACAATGGAGAAGCGTTACATCCCTTAAAATATTCCCAAGCAGCATTTTATTTACTGTTTGTCATCCAGGCGACCGACCAGTGTACATTATTTGAATAAAAAATATTTTAAATTGCGATAAAAAAAACACCAATTGCTTTAAGATGAATCGATTTCTACGAGATTACATTTTAAAACAACAAGTTAATAAAATGTTTAATATTTTTCATTGTTGCTCTACGGTTTATGAAAAATTGTCTGAAAGAAGGAAGTTCATAAACACCCCAAAAGCTTTCAATTCGAGTGACATTTCCTATGAGTATAAAATATAAAATATTAAAAATATGTATGAATAAATATATATATAAAATATAATTACAGGCGGTCCCCGAGATACACGGTACCTCTTATACGCGGATTCGGAGATACGCGGTTTTCCAAATTTGACACTTCTTTGAGCAAATTGTACTGATTTGACTCAATTATTGTGAAATACCAAATAATTTACCTATTGAACGAATGTTAAACACTATTTAAAAAGGTTTAAAATTGTTCAATTCAGTAGAAACATATCAAATAATTAATATGGTGGCGAAAACCACCCCCTACTTGCAAAATTGCTCGAAAATTAGTGATATTTTGGCTGGAAATCACGAGATTCGACTTACGCGGAAATTCGAGATACGCGGTATTTTGCGGCCGTTTTCGGTCCCCATTACCCGTGTATCTCGGGGACCGCCTGTATTACCTATTCAATCTGTGTTTCAGGCCATTTTGAATAAAAATTATTTTAGGTACGAGGGCTCTTTTAAAATGAGGTTAATGAAGTTTAAAAATACTTGTATGTATTTCATTATCCTGCTTCATGAATAACTGGGTAAATAGATAAATTATCATTTTTTATTATTTACTCTTTTTATGTATAAGATTGTTATAATTATAATTATAATAAAAATAAACAATATTAAGACATGAATATTTATTCATTTGTTCATCCACGGCGGTTAAAACAGGCGTTCAAAAATGCTACTTGGGTTTGTGATAAACCGGCGTTACGCGTAACGCTAGCGTAACGTAGAGGGCTGAGCCTTACTTTTACCCCGTAACGTAGAGGGTTGCGCCTTACTTTTACCCCTTATTTTGGTAAAATGATAAAAGTAAAGCTCAATCCTCTACGTTACGCAAGCGTTACGCGTAACGCCTGTTTATCTCAAACCCAAGCAGCATTTTTTATGGATGAGCGTGGATGAGAAAAATGATAGATACTTACTTATCCGGCGCTACAACCGCTTTGCGGTCTTGGCCTGCCTCAGGAGTGTCCGAAACCGCTCACGGTCTCGCGCCTTCGTTTGCCAGTCCGTTATCGCGGCCTTAATACCGGACGCCTCCACCCCATCTTGCCACCTCAATTTGGGCCTACCACGCCTCCTCTGTCCTTGTGGACGGCCTAAAAAGACTTTACGGGCTGGGTCGTCCGTTTCCATGCGTACAACATGGCCAGCCCACCGGAGCCTGGCGAGCTTAATACGCTGTACGACAGTGAGGTCGTCGTACATCTCGTATAGCTCGTCATTATATCGGCTCCTCCATAGTCCTTCCACACATACGGGGCCTAGTATCCTTCTGAGCATCTTCCTCTCGAACGCGGCTAAGAGGGCTTCGTCAGATTTGGACAGTGTCCATGTCTCAGAGGCGTAGGTGAGTACTGGTACTATATAGGTACTATATAGTCCCAGCTTCGTCCGTCGCGACAGGTTCTTTGAGGTGAACTGCTTTTTCAGGCTGTAGAATGACCGGTTGGCAGCCAGCATCCTTGCGCGCAACTCAACTTCCATACTGTTGTCGTTGCTGACCTTTGACCCAAGATAGGTAAATTCTGGGACGACTTCAAAAATGCGTTCACCTATCTGTACATTACGCCTACGTAGATTCGGATTATTTATTGGTAGGCCCGCTGATGTTGCCACCATCAGTTTGGTCTTTGCCTCGTTTATCTGCAATCCGAGGCGCTCTGCCGCCTGCTCGATCCCTTGGTAGGCTTCTGCTACATAGGAGAGCCGCAGACCAATGATGTCTATATCATCAACGTATGCCAGGATCTGGGTTGACTTATAGAAGATGGTTCCCGTAGTCTCCACCCTCGAGTCGCGGATGGCCCTCTCTAGCGCCAAGTTGAATAGGAGACAGGCAAGCCCGTCCCCCTGGCGCAGACCCTTGGTGGTAGCAAAAGGTCCTGAGAGTTTTCTGGCATGTGACGTTGGTCATAGTCATTCTAACTAGCCTTATCAGTTTGGCCGGGATTCAAAATGAGCTCATGGCGTCGTACAGTTTTACCCTGGCTATGCTATCGTATGCGGCTTTGAAGTTTATGAAGAGATGGTATGTGTCGTTTCTGTATTCAGCCATCTTCTCCAAGATCTGCCCCATGGAGAAGATCTGATCAGTGGTTGATTTTCCGTTTCGGAATCCTCTTTGATAGTTTCCTACTATCTCTTCGACGTGCGGGACAAGGTGATCCTGAAGGATCAGGGAGAATATTTTATAGGCGGTATTCAACACCGTAATACCCCTGTAGTTGTTGCAGTCCAACCTGTCTGCCTTCTTGTATACGGGGTGCCGAGATTCCAGTCACAAGGCATCGATTCGCTATCCCACACCTCAGTAACTATTTGATGAATTTCGTTTTCTAGACGTGCACCTCCATTCTTGACCAGTTCAGCGGTAATTCCGTCGGTTCCGGGTGCCTTGTTATTTTTCAGCCGACGGATAGCCTTTCGTGTTTCTTCTATGCTAGGTGGCAGTAGCATGACACTATCTGCTAGTGGCGCTTCTAGCTGTTCGTTAAACTGGTAGTTGAGTAATTCATCAAAGTAGTGAGCCCACCGCGAGAGGACCTCTGGCTGGTTACTAACCAGATCTCCATCCTTGTTGCGACAGCAGGTTACCTTAGGTACAACGTTGTTTCGGTGACCTGCTATCGCTTGGTAAAACTTTCGTGTCGGTCCGTACGCCTCTCTGGTTTGCTCGAGTTCCCGCATGTTTTGCTCTTCCAAAGCATGCTTCTTGGAGCGGTGAACTCGTTTCTCTTCGCGTCTGAGCCGTGAATATTCCTCTGCGCATGCCCGCGTTCTATGCCGTTGCTTCATTGCTCGGTATGCAGTATTCTTACGTTCGGTCACTTGTCTGCATTCATCGTCGAACCAGCCAGATTTGGTGTTGCCACGACGTGGTGGGAGTATATTTCTTGAACAGTTTATTATTTTTGTTTTTAGAGCGTTCCACCTCTCGCTCGTAGTTTCATATCTGTTTTCTGGTAGTAGAGACTCTTCTAAAGCGGCTTTGAATTTCTGTTGGACAGTAATGTCCCTTAGAGAGTCCGTGTTGAGCCGAGGCTGCGTGTTTTCTCCGCCCCCATTGGCGCGGGGGCAGGCGATTCTACAACGTATCACTAAGCCAACCAAGTAGTGATCAGAATCGATATTGGCTCCTCGATATGTTCTGACATTTAACAGGCTCGACAGTCGTCGGCGGCTTATTAACACGTAGTCGATCTGGTTGAAGGATTCGCCATCCGGGTGCGCCCACGTCATTTTGTGGATGTCCCTCCGCGCAAATTTGGTACTTCCTACAACCAGATTGTTCGCTGCGGCGAACTGGACCAATCTACTATCATTATCGTTACTGTGCTCATGCAGACTGTGACAGCCAGTGTATTGGCAGTACATTGGCTCCCTACCGACTTTTGCGTTGAAGTCCCCCAGGATGATTTTGAGGTCATGCCTGGGGCACGCATCTATAGTTCTAGCGAGGCCGCCGTAAAAAAGGTCCTTCTCCTCTTCCTCTTTATCCTCGGTAGGGGTGTGAACGTTTATGAGGCTTATATGAAAAAATTTGCCTCGCATGCGCAGGGTGCATAGCCTATCGTTTATAGCCTTGAAATCTATGATTACGGACTTCAGCCGGGGACCTACGGCGAAACCCGTTCCGAGCACGTGGTGGCGGTCGTGGCAGTTGTAGTAAATGTCGTAGCATTGCTTACCACGCCTGTTGTGCACACCGTTCTCTAGCCACCGAATCTCTTGTAGAGCTACGAGGTCCATGCTCAGTGTGACTAGGGAGTCATCAAGTTGTTTCAAGGCTCCGGCTTTGCTAAGAGTGCGTACGTTCCATGAGCCCATTTTTATCGTTGTCCGGGGGCATTGCGTTGGGTCGGTATCGTTAAGTCCGTTTCGTATCCTTCTGATGCTTTCTGTAGTCAGTTGTAGTGATGGGTAATACGGAGCGGAGTCATGGATCAACTCCGACTCCGGTGCGCAAAATATGACTCCGGCTCCGGATCATAACTGGATTCGACTCCGGAGCAGTCCGGATCAGTCCGGATCACTCCGGATTACTCCGGATCAGTCCGGATTACTCCGGATCAGTCCGGATCAGTCCGGGTCACTCCGGATTACTCCGGATCACTCCGGATTACTCCGGATCACTCCGGATTACTCCGGATCACTCCGGATTACTCCGGATCACTCCGGATCACTCTGGATCACTCCGGATCACTCCAGATCACTCCGGATCACTCCGAATCAGTCCGGATCAGTTTTCGTACATATTAGATGTACGACGAAAGTCAATGAACTCATCAAGAATTGTCTAAACGATAATGGACAGTAGTGATGGGTAATCCGGAGCGGAGTCATGGATCAACTCCGACTCCGGTGCGCAAAATGTGACTCCGGCTCCGGATCATAATTGGATTCGACTCCGGATCAGTCCGGATCAGTCCGGATCACTCCGGATCACTCCGGATCACTCCGGATCAGTCCGGATTACTCCGGATCAGTCCGGATTACTCCGGATCAGTCCGGATCAGTCCGGATCACTCCGGATCACTCCGGATCACTCCGGATTACTCCGGATCACACTGGATTACTCCGGATCACTCCGGATCACTCCGGATTACTCCGGATCACTCCGGATTACTCCGGATCACTCCGGATTACTCCGGATCAGTCCGGATTACTCCGGATCAGTCCGGATTACTCCGGATCAGTCCGGATCAGTTTTCGTACATATTAGATGTACGACTTGAAAGTCAATGAACTCATCAAGAACTGTCCAAACGATAATGGACAGTCATTCCGGATCCGGAGTGATCCGGAGTGATCCGGAGTGATCCGGAGTGATCCGGAGTGATCCGGAGTGATCCGGAGTAATCCGGAGTGATCCGGAGTAATCCGGAGTGATCCGGAGTGATCCGGAGTGATCCGGACTGATCCGGACTGATCCGGACTGATCCGGACTGATCCGGACTGATCCGGACTGATCCGGACTGATCCGGAGTGATCCGGAGTGATCCGGAGTAATCCGGAGTGATCCGGACTGATCCGGAGTGATCCAGAGTAATCCGGAGTAATCCGGAGTGATCCGGAGTGATCCGGAGTGATCCGGACTCGGAGTCGATGAGTCCGAGGGTTTTCCCGTACGCAACCAACCCCCCCCCCCCCCCCCCGCTAAACAGTCCGGAGCAACTCCGAGTCCGACTCCGAGGGGTTCCGGAGTCGGATCAATCCGACTCCGGAAAAAAATTGTATTTACCCATCACTAGTCAGTTGTTACGTGAGACTGGGTGACTGGCCCTGTGCACACGTGACCGTTTTATTTAGCGTCGGGTTGCCCCCCCGACGTTCAGGCACCCAGTTTCCCGGGATACCCACCCCCCTCCTGGTTCGCCATATGCCACCATCCGCCCAAGGGGTTGGATCTAGCCCGTGTACCCAAGCTAGGATATATGGAGGCACATGTTACCACTCTGCACGACAAGGACGTGTCGGAATAGGAGTTGGATGGGAGAGCCTATGTTATCCCTCGGAGGGCTTCGGATCCCATCCCATTACAGAGCAACGATGATAGATAGATAATAAAAAAAATGATAGATAATATGTCTAATAATCAAAACCTTAGCAATCGTTCATTGATAATTTATTAAAATAAAAAAAAAGTAATTATTTGACTATTACCTTACTAGTTTTGATATTGATTAGTGTTATAGCAACTTTAAGAATTACTTTTAAAACAATTAAAACATTAAAATGCTAATATATTTCTTAGCCCACTATTGGTAAAACTATGTTATTGAAATTATAATCAATATGTTTGTTGGAATCTAACGTTAGAATTCCAACTACCTGTCATACAAGGCACGAACAAGACACGAAGCGTAACAAAAGAAAAGGTTAAAAAAGGGCCGCAAGACAGGAACAAACGTTTTTCAAAACCAACCGCGGAAAACCTGTCAATCTTTTTTTCTCGTCAAAATTTATTTATTAACCTAATTCACCACCCTTATAATAGTGCCTTTAAACTAAATGTAATTATGATTTCAAATGGCCAGAAATGTAGATTTCATAGATAATAAATACATATCATATATTTAACTTAACTAAATATATTTTACATATTTTTTATTTTCTACTTATTGGAAATTTTACTCCAATTTAAAGCTTCCAGAGTTTTTTAGAACTCTTTTTTTTACTATTTTACATAAATCATGTATATTACTTGTGTTTCAGATTTTAATCTCTTTGATAATGGTTAATCTTAAAATATAAAACTTTTATTTTCATCCCATTTTTTATATTATTTTATTTAAATAAAGTACTCTAGTCGGTCGCGTGGACACAACTAGAATAAAAATGTGGCTTGGGAATGTTTCAAGGCATGTGTTGGATTTTGGGTTAACATTAATATTTCGAATATGAATTCAAATAGGAAAACACATACGAATTAGAAGGAACTAAACCATAGGGTATAGATAAAACTACTTGACTAATTTGGATGAAATGAACTGCTCAAACTACACGAATGAACTTTTGTAATGAATTATGTAATGAACTATGGGACAAACGATTATACAGTTGCAAACAGACCGGCGATTAAGGAGCACTCTTCTCATTTTTCACAGCATGTAACGCTTCTCCTATGTAACGTGGAGGGCCTTACTTTTACCAGTCGACGAAAGCTCTAAAAAACACCCTCAAATAATGTTCGGGCGATTCTTCTTCTTCTTCTTTAGCACAACAACTGCTGTCGGTCAAGGCCTGCCTGTACCCACTAGTGAAGTGAGCTTGGCTTTCAGTGACTTATTGTTAACAGTCCTACGTATGGGGGCACGGTCTATTCGGGGCTTGAACCCATGTCGTTAAGTCGTACGAGTTGATGACTATACCACCAGACCGGCCCAATTTGGGCGATTAATTTGGTTTATAAATACATTTATACAGTTTATTCCTGAGTTGCGTGGGTTGTATGTTCCCGAGGAAACTGCGTATCTTGAATACCAGCGTAAGTCGAATTTCGCCGTTTTCGGCCAAAGTACAATTGATTTCTTGGTATTTTTATTTAATTTAATACTTTTATACATTTTATCATTAACTTGATACGATTTGTGTTGAAGATTCAGATATTTTTTATCTGTCAAATTAAGAAAACCGCGTACAGTCTGTTCCCGAGTTACACGGTTCTCGACTTACGCGGATTCGGATATACGCGGTTTTCTAAATTTGACAGATCACTTGTCACATCAGTGCAATTTGCTTCAAGTTCGGTATAAATTGTGTTGTGGGCAGCCGTGCGTGCCGACCCCTGAACTTGCCGTGGCAGTTGCGCTGCCACCGGTCAACGTCCAGGGGGACGACAGTGTGTACACGCACACTGTCGCACACACTAAGCGCGCAAGGCTTAGTGTGTGCCGAGCGCCGAGCAGAGTGTGCACGAAGGCCGATCGAGCAGGAGCTTTCGACAGGGGCGCTCGGTGCGGCTGGCGCGCGGCCTACGTTTTAACGTGTTTGTATTTCGTGTGTATTTATTATAATGTAAAGTTTTAAGTGTATAAATAAAGAGCAAATAGTCCAGTTCATAACAGTGGCGACGAGGATGGGATCCTCCTGCGTAAGGGGGATCCCAGTACGAACCCGCGGACGCCATCGCGATTGGGCACGTCTTTCGCTGCATCATCGTAGCGGCCATCGCGATGGCAAAGGTCCGGGAAACCCGTGGAAGGATTGGGCCGCCGCGACCGCCAAGACCGAGGCCCCCGGCTGCCGTCCCATCAAGGGGACCGTAGAGGCAGCGCTGCACACTCTCGGCGACGTGTGAAGGTCGCCGGGCTGCAGTCCAAGCAACGCCGGCAGCGTCATCGGCGAGGAAGCTTTCCACCTTGCTGCCGGGCTATAGGCGAGAGCGTCATCCGCCAGGCTGCAGCCCCAACTTCAGCGGGAGAGGGTCAATGCCGCCCTGCAGTTACAACAGCAGTCGTGCCACTGTGTCCTAAGAGGGCGAGGGATCTATGCCGCCCTGGATGCAGTGTGGAAAAGGGACGAGGACCCATGCCGTCCCGGGTGCTGCCCTGTACTATGGGGGCGAGGATGTCATGCCGCCCCGGGGGGCAGCTACAGTGTCCAAAGAGGGCGAAGGTGTCATGCCGCCGTGGATACAGCACTATGAGCAACAGCAACGCGCAAAGAAAGGGCGAAGGGTCATGCCGCCCTGGATGCATAGTGACCAAGAGGGCGAGGGTGTCATACCGCCCTGGATGCAGCATCACTAGCATCAGCATCAGTAGCAGAGCGCAGCAGCAACAGCAACAGGAACGTGTAAAGGTAGGGCGAGAGTCAATGCCGCCCAGGATAAACAACAGCAGCATCGCAGGTTGGAATGGGGGCGAGGTGGTCATGCCGCCCCGGCTACAGCTTCGTTCGTGAGAAGGGCGAGAGTCTATGCCGCCCGTGGTTCATCTTCAGCACCGCCGCTACAAGATCGTCATCGCCGACCTGGAGCAAAGGGACGATAGCGGGGCAGAGAAAGGCGCAGGTACACGCAGCATCACCGTCGCCGCAAGTAATCGTAGCCGATGATGATCGAGCGCGATTAAAGGAGATGGCGGGGCGGAAAAGGGGTGCCGGTAGCCGTAGGGCAAGCAGAAGCGTCCGCGCCACAGCATCCACCGAATACACCAGCATCGGCCGGGGGGTGTCACCACACCGGTATTCCCTCAGTGGAATATCCCGTGTCGGTTCGACCCCTCCGGATAAATAAAGGGGGAGATGTTGTGGGCAGCCGTGCGTGCCGACCCCTGGACTTGCCGTGGCAGTTGCGCTGCCACCGGTCAACGTCCAGGGGGACGACAGTGTGTACACGCACACTATCGCACACACTAAGCGCGCAAGGCTTAGTGTGTGCCGAGCGCCGAGCAGAGTGTGCACGAAGGCCGATCGAGCAGGAGCTCTCGGCAGGGGCGCTCGGTGCGGCTGGCGCGCGGCCTACGTTTTAACACTAGAACCGCCGATGGGACTTTTTTGTCCCATCGCACTCGAAAAAGGGGTGTTATTCCGCTTGCCGTCGTGACAAACCATTGAAATTTTCTGACTTTTATTTATTTTGAACGATCTTTCGAATGCGCTAATAAAAATAATTGTATTCCATATGGTTCTTTAAAAAAATCATTTTTATCCTAGAACCGCCATATGGGACATTTTTGTCCCATAAGCAAATTTAATTGTGATGGCTGGCATCCCTGCTGTCAACGAGTGAGGGATGTGCTTCTGCAAGTCTGGCAGCACTGTCGTATACGCATTTTGTGACAAGGCATGTCAATACGAATAGAACAATAAAAGTGCGCGAAAGTATTTAACTACATACGTGCTTTTACTCTTGCTTACTACGTGCTTATTGTTGTGTCCGCACAAAACAAACATGAGACAGTGGTGTACGGCACAAACAGAATATGTATTTTTACTCTTATCTTTGGTATGGATAATACAATAACACACGCACGTATATAAATAGAAACGCACACACACACGCAATGCGGGGAGAGGACGACTGGTCCTGCTCGCCCCGCGATCCTCACTGAGGACGTCACAGGATGACAGCCTTGCTGTCAACAGTGAGCCCTCAGGATGAGGCAGCGGTCTGTCCACAACATCTCCCCGTTTTAATTAAGCCGGTACGGCTTAAGCCAACGCAGCAGTTTTAATGTACTTAAAACCGGAGTGGCAAGCGTACGGCTCAAGTGGCGCTGTGTAAAACAGGGGAGAGTGCTGACCGGCCTCCGTGCCTAACGCTCGAACGGGATGAGCTTTGCGGGCTGCAACAGGGGGCAGCCGATGTGCTGCGTTCGCTCGTTCCGTTGCAGCCGCTGCGGTGTTGTTGTTGGTGTTGCTGTTGGTGTTGTTGTTGTTGCTCCGGACACCGATGATGCTGATGAGGCAGCTCTCCGGATGCTGTTGCCGTTGGGGTGTCGATGTGCGGCTGAGCAGGGGGCGGCCGTGGTGCCGCGCGCGCTTGGACCGCTCAGCCGGAACCGCTGCTCAGGGGCGACCGTGATGTCGCTGCCGGTGAACGGCTGTGCAGGGCGCGCAGGATGATGATGACGTTGACGATGATGATGAGGGTACACAGGGGGCGACCGTGATGCCGCGCACGACGACTGTGACCCGGGACACATACGATGTTGCTGCACAGGGGCGACAGTGGTGCCGCCGTCGAGATGCACCTGTGCAGCTGGAGCGCCGGCGATGAAGATGGACAGGGGGCAGCCGATATGCCTCAGCACTGTGCCTGCTCACCGGGCTCGACGATGATGCTGGTGCAGCAAGGGCGGCCGTGATGCCGCACACGACAATACTGCACCAGTGTGTCCGATGACGCTGCAGCGGGCGGCGGTGATGCCGTGTGACGACGGTCCAAAGCGGAATGTCCCCTCGCTTTTTCCGGTATAATGCTGCAGCGGAGTGAGGATCCCTTCGGGGCTTCGCGCAAGCCCTGAGCGTGCCCATCCTGCGCGATGGCGGTTGCGCGATGGTGGAACCGCGATGGTGGTCTCGGTGCTGCGTCGGTTCGTTAGTAGGATCCCCCCCTACGCGAGGAGGATCCCATCCTCGTCGCCACTGTTGTGTCCGCACAAATTAAACATGAGACAGTGGTGTACGGCACAAACAGAATATGTATTTTTACTCTTATCTTTGGTATGGATAATACAATAACACACGCACGTATAAAAATAGAAACGCACACACACACGCAATGCGGGGAGAGGACGACTGGTCCTGCTCGCGCCGCGATCCTCACTGAGGACGTCACAGGATGACAGCCTTGCTGTCAACAGTGAGCCCTCAGGATGAGGCAGCGGTCTGTCCACAACACTTATGTTTTCGCTATATTCAATCGTCTAGTCCATAAAAGCATTCTACCGTACACTCTAGCGCAATTTTATTAGTAGCACTGGTTCGTCGTCTTATAAAGATTTACTATACCTAATTATGCAGTTTATTAATTATTTTACCACATGAAACCCTTAGGAAATAATAAACAAGTCTAAATATGTACACATAACGAATGGGACAAAATTGTCCCATATGGCGGTTTTAGTAGGGTTGAAAAGTCCGGCGGTTCTAGTGTTAACGTGTTTGTATTTCGTGTGTATTTATTATAATGTAAAGTTTTAAGTGTATAAATAAAGAGCAAATAGTCCAGTTCATAACAAATTGCATTTTTGCTAACAAATTGAAACCGCCTCAAAACCAGAAATATCAGAAGTTTCTGCACGAATCATATCAAATAAATTATAAAGTGTATAAAAGTACGAAATTAAATCAACATCTCCAAGTAATCAATAGTTTATTCGCCAAAAAACGTAAAATTCGACATCCGCGGATATTCGAGTTACGCGGATTCCTCGAGAACGCACAAACCGCGTAACTCGGGAACAGCCTGTATCTCCAAATCCGTGTAAGTCGAGAACCGTGTAACTTGGGAACAGACTGTACATTTATTGGGATTTCAATACTAGTGATGGGAATAGTTCCGAAAATTGAGGAACGGAACGAACCTGTAATCTAGAGAAAAAGAACGAAACCCGGAGCGCAGGTTCAAGCTAACCTGCCATGATTACGCTTTTTTTTAGTTGCTCACTTTATGTATGGATAACTTTAAAGTATCCATTCAATATTGTGTAATATCTTTTATTAGTAATAGTAACACATTTTCAATCTCCCTATACAAAACGAAGTAAGAGGTGACGCTCACGTTACGCTCACGTTACGCTCATAGGTGACGCTTGCTCACTATAGAAACTATGTGTACGAAAAAGTTACTCACTATAGAACAGTGTTGCTAACCAAATATGGGTGCTTGGATGATTTTTATTTCATAAAGGGGATGCCTTTCCTCGAGGCAACAAGCAATGGTACACAGCAAATTTTCTCATCCTGCTTCAGTAAAGTTTTTTACTGAAACGGTTCAGTAATAGAATATTTTACTGATTTTCAGCATGAATGTCATGTTTTTACTGACTTTCAGCAAAATAATTTACTGAATTCGTTTCAGTAATACGCATTTTACTGAAAATCAGTAAAATAAGTGTCAAATAAGTCGTTTCACTGGATATCAGTAAAACAAATTACTGAAAATGCAGCAATTCATTCTGTCAAATCGACCTGTCAGTCAGAACATCAAAACAAAACAATACGGTACCTACTTGCTCGTGATGTGCAAAAAGTGGATTTTGTAGGCGCTTACAGGCACCCTGGTGAAATTTCAGGTGATATTTCGGCTCACGGGATTAATTTAAAACAATTGGCAGCCGTGTTGGTGTGTAAAATGTTTGCTACAATCCACTGTGCTTGCTGAAATTGCGTGGTGTCTGTGAGCGCTTACTGAACCATCTACACTTGCGGCGGCAAAATACAGTATAAAAACTGTATAAAACAACACAAAACATGTATGAATATGAACTGAGGGACTGGCAATATCTGCACATCAATAAAAACTCAATTTAAAATAAATATTTCGTCATTTTTTAATCGCTACCAACTACTGAAAAATCAGTAATATGAGAATGGCTTTACTGGGATTTCAGTAAACGAGCTGTCATTTTGGTGAGCACCGGACATTACTGAATGATTCAGTAAACATTCTTTTTACTGAAAGGATTACTGAAACTTCAGTTAAAAAAAATTCAGTAAAATTTTACTGAAGTTCAGTAAAAAAAGTTTTCTGTGTAGATTGATTGAATCATTGAGGTATTCAAATCGAAAGACATCATTGTTTTCTTCTATCAACGTGTTGTATAAAAAATTATCAAATTATTCCCAGTGATTCTAAATAAATCTGTGGTAAAGATTCTACCTCGCTCCATCCATTTTATCTTGCGTAGTAGTATAGTTCAAAACGTTTAAATAAAAAGACTTGCTTCGAACAATTTGTACTTGCTTCGAACCATCATCCAAGTGCAGTCAAATGCTTTCTTGAAAGGATTGCAAAATCGTACGCTATGAACGTTTAACAATTGCAATTTTTCATGCTGGGTACAATGCAATAGTGAAACCATCGGAGCTGCATAACTAGGGCTAAGTAAACAACTTTAAAACATGCATATAACGAGTTTATATTTCCCATGGATCGGGCCTTCATACGCGTAATGGGACAATAATATACACGGAATAAAGACATTCCTGGGTCATGGGGTTTTTTTAATCATGTGCTCAGATGAAGCAACCAAATTGAATGAAGTTAGTTTAATTGTTTTTATTCGCATTTAGCACTCCTGGATATCCATGGCTGCTTAGTACACAAATAGTCTTGCAGAAGATGGGGCACGGGTCAATAATAAGCCGTGACAGTGAACCCTGTGGATGGAAGACTCGGATCCATATGTCATATGAACATGTAATAGTAGCTATTCCATAAGTTCAAAATGACTAAATTAAATTTTCGTATGTCCTATATGGTTGTAAAGATGGGCAATGATAGCGGAATAGTCGAACATCTTCTTCTATGCCATAAAAACCGTTGTCGGCCAGGCCTTCCTGCGCCACACCGGTTATTTTAGTGATTTTTTGATAACCCATAGCATGATAATAGTCAGTCATACTAGAAATTGAACCCATGATTGGAATGTTAAGTCGTACGAGTTGACGACTGTACCACGAGTCCAGCCGATAGTCAAACATACTGAAAAAGAAAGTGGACCACGATTGCTAATGTAATGGAAACACTTCTTCTTCTTCTTTGGCTCAACAACCGATGTCGGTCAAGGCCTGCCTGTACGCACTTGTGGGCTTGGCTTTCAGTGACTAATTGATTCCCCCCCATAGCAGGATAGTCAGTCCTGCGTATGGCGGCGCGGTCTCTATTTGGGGATTGAACCCATGACGGGCATGTTGTTAAGTCGTACGAGTTGACGACTGTACTACGAGACCGGCCTAATGGAAACACTAACATTTGTAAATAAGACAAAAATATGGAAGGGCTATAAACCGGGATAAGAATTGGAAACGTGTGCCATAATAGTAACACGGTAATAAAAAGTATCAGTAAAAAGACATCAAAAGAGAGCAGACTTACTTATCTACATGTTTGGATGAAAACATTTAAACGAGCCCTGCAGTCAGTATACACGTCTTAGGTTCTGTTGCGAAACTCTGTAACCGAGCCAAATTAACTAGTACAAACAAATTATAATAATAGTTTATTGAATAAGTAAAATTATTATACTACTTAACGAAAAACGCTTAACTTAAATAATCCGCTACACAGTGCATTTTTAATTCAAAAGTTAGGACATTTTGTATATACATTTTATAATTATATTACATTATACCGGAGCGTCCAATTGTCCGGAAGTGCACTTTAATTGTTTATAAGAATAGCGTTATTTCAGGTGGCAATAAACAATTTCAGGTGTTCAATAAGTTATTGCAGAAGGCTAACTTATCGTGCATCTCAAAAATTTAGTTGCTCAAAAAAAATCTCATGTAAAAATTCAAGTGCGTTCATTGAAGATGCATCCGCAATGCAGCAGCTAAACACCCAACCCATAGCAATTCATTGATTGCAGAAGAGAAGCAATTCATTTATTAGCGGTATTACATCTTTTAATCATAAAAATCTCTGGTATAGTTAATGGTATGAGCGCGAGCGTTGTTATTCGGTCTAGGATTGTTTTATCTATTGTTGAGGTGTGCTCTTGATGCTGTAGTACTTTTTGTGTTTTTTCTATGAACTTTAAGCCTAGTGCGATTGCTCTTTTTGAAGCGTGACTGCCTAGAGCGCCAGTCTATTGAACGCGTTTTTCTATCCTTAATTTGCACCGTTTTTTCTCTAATCATGTGTACCGGTCGGATTTCTATGTTTGTAGCAAATTGTTCTGATTTGGGGGCTGCTAATGTTTTTTGTTTCAAGAAATCTGGACCTTTTGGCCATATCGAGCACCCCTGGTTAGGTTTCGTAGCTTCGTCTGCTGGATTGTCTTTTGAAGCTACCCAGTGCCACTGAATTCTTGATGTTCGATGGATAATTTCTCCTATTCGACATGCCACAAATTGTTTGTAATTGTGAGCTTCTTAATTGATCCATCCTAATACTGTCTTTAAATCCGTCCAATAGAATTCTTCATCTATATTCAGTCCCCTTTCCTTGTTAACGGTATCGGCAAGTCTGACACCAAGTATTGCCCCTTGAAGTTCTAACTTTGGTATTGTAAGTGGTTTTGTGGGAGCTACTCTTGACTTAGCTGCCAAAATATTGACATTTACTGTGTCACCCTGTATTGTTTTTAGATATACCACGGCTGCGAAAGCCCTTTCTGAGGCGTCTACAAATGTATGCAGCTCTCTGCGACAGTTTCCCTTAATGTTAGAATAGGATCTGACGATCTTAATATCTTCAACAGTTTTTATAGCGTCGAGCCATTCCGGTCATTTTCTTTGGAGGTTAATTGGCAATATGTCATCCCAGTCAACCTTCTCCTTCCATAGTTCTTGCATGAGGACCTTTGATTCCGTAGTGAGATTGATGACCAAGCCCAATGGGTCGTATATTCTCATTATATTTGAAAGTATATTCCTTTTGGCAAATTTTTTAACCTCTAGTGGTGGAATTTTCAGTTAATATCTGAATAGGTATCATTTCTCGTGTCCCAGTGCATGCCAAGAATTTTCTCGTGAGTATCATCCTTGTTTTCGATAAAATGCATCTCTTTATTAGCTCTCGTGTTTTCAGGAAGAGAGCTTATCAATTCAATAAATTAAGTTTATTTATTGTAATCTAATTTACGTTGTGTCGTTTACACTTATCCGGCCACATATCACACGGCGAACGTAAAAGTGGCGACGAGGACAATTTAGTTTAACGTGTGCTCAGTTCAACGTGTGCAAGTGTATCAAACATAGGACCACCGTGTTGCAAGCGTCGTAGGATGGAGCAAGCCGACGCAAACCAGATGGATGTTTTTGCGGACGTTGACCCGCGCCGATTATCGCAAAATCGTGCCAGCGTACCAGGCGTGTCTATGCCAAATTTCGCGCATCGAGAAGGAGCATCAGTAGTACCGCCGACGATAATCCAGCCGCCATCGCGGCCTACGTCGACGCCATCGCTAATCAACGCGTCACCAGCCATCATTAGCAGTGCGGATAGTGCAACGATGCTGCAAATGATGAATTTGCTTCAACAGCAAATGGCACAGCAGCAGCAGCTGCTTAACGATTTTCTTCACGCGCGCTTGCAGAGCCAATGCGCCCCACCCACCACCTTGCAGCCTGAACAAATAATTGATACTCTGTCTCACCACATTTCAGAGTTTCAATACAACAAGGAGACTGGTATAACCTTCAAAGGCTGGTTTTCACGCTATCTCGACCTGTTCCAGAAGGACGCGGCAAGGATCGACGACGCAGCCAAAGTGCGATTGTTGCTGCGCAAACTGGGACCATCCGAGCACGATCGCTACTTAAGCTTCATCATGCCGAGCCGCCCGCCGGATTTCATCTCAGCTATGCGTGTCGAATTAACAAGGCGTGTGTCGAGTTCGTGCTAAAGAAGTTGAACGAGGAAGAGTTCAAGTGTTTGCTGTATGTGTGCGGGTTGAAAAACGAGATCGACGCAGACATCAGGACGCGACTGCTAGCCCGCATTGAGGACAAGGCCTGCGCGACCTTGCAACAGCTTTCTTCAGAGTGCCATCGGTTAATCAACCTGAAAAAGGATAGCGCAATGATCGAGGCACCGGTACCAGAGCGTGTTCTAGCAGTAAACACAAAAATGCATCGCGCACCACGTCAGTTCCAACCCAAGCGCGACAGTCCTACTACCCCGTGTTGGTTGTGCGGAGGGCTGCATTGGAGCCGCGATTGTCCGTACAAACAACACCGATGCACAACTTGTTCCCTGACGGGTCACAAAGAAGGCTATTGCAACACCATAAGATCCCGTAAGCCCGGCAAACGCCCCTGGAAGCAGCGTAAAACACAATTAAGGATGGTGACAGTGAACGTCCAGAGTGTACAGCAACGGCGCAGATTCGTGTCACTTACGATGAATGGTACACCGGTTCGTATGCAGTTGGTCACGGCTGTGATAGATCACACAACGTGGAAGCTCATCGGCAGTCCCCAGTTAGCAGCACCATCCGTAATCGCTAGAACCGCCTCAGGTGCTAACCTATCCCTGGAAGGAGAGTTTCCGTGCACTGTCGAAGTGAATGGACAGGCAAAGCAAACCGTGATTCGCGTCTCGAAATCGCATTTGTTACTTTTAGGTGATTAGGTTTTAGGTTACTTTAGGTTATCGACGCGTTTGCTCAATAGTCGGTTCCGATGGACAGTTTTTGCTGCCACGTTACAGGTACGTCTACCACGCCGAAGCAATGGCAAGAACGGTTCCCAACAGTCTTCGTAGGTATAGGCCTATGTAAAAAGGCAGGGGTTACCTTGACGCTGAAAGACAACTGCCGTCCAGTCTTTCGTCCAAAAAGACCCGTTGCATACGCTATGCAAGAGCCAGTAAATCTAGAGCTTGATAGGCTAAAAAAGTTGGGCATAATAACACCTGTAAAGTTTTCTGAATGGGCAGCACCGGTAGTAGTGGTTAAGAAGGCAAACGGGAAAATTCGGCTATGTGGCGATTATTCCACTGGGTTGAACGAAGCGCTAAGACCACATGATTACCCGTTACCACTCACAGAGGACATATTTTCAAGGCTGTCCAACTGCATCATGTTTAGCAAAATCGACTTAACGGACGCCTTTCTCCAAGTCGAAATTGAGCCACAATACAGACCGCTACTTACCATAAATACGCATAGAGGCTTGTACCACTACAACCGCCTGCCGCCCGGCATTAAAGTTGCTCATGCCGCCTTCCAGCAACTTATGGATACAATGCTCGCAGGGCTTAAGGGCGTATGGATATCTTGACGATATCATCGTGGGAGGAAGTAGCAAACACGAACATGACACAAATTTGGCAGAAGTATTACACAGGCTTCAAGAATATGGATTTACGATACGAGCCGATAAATGTGCTTTTAAACAGCAGCAAATCACGTACCTTGTACACGTGATCGATAGCCACGGGCTACGACCAGATCCGTCAAAAATCGAGCTTATAAAGAAGCTCCCTGAACCGAAAGACATATCCGGTGTGAGATCATTTCTGGGAGCAATTAACTATTACGAGAAGTTCATCCCGCATATGAGGAAGCTGCGATATCCGTTAGACAATTTGCTTAAGGCAAATAATTCATTCTGCTGGACGCCAGAATGCAAAAAGTCGTTCGCAACGTTCAAGTCTCTCCTATCGTCCGACCTACTTCTAACGCACTATGATCCAAGATAATCGTTTCTGCAGACGCTTCGTCCATCGGCCTTAACGCAACGATTAGCCACGTGTATCCTGGAGGTGCAATGCGCGTAATTCAACATGCTTCCCGCGCCCTCAGTGAAGTAGAGCGTCATTACACCAAATCGATCGCGAAGGCTTGGCTATCATCTTCGCTGTGAAAAAGTTTCATAAAATTCTTTCGTCAAGCTTCTGACGTTTGACGTTTAACGTAAAAGTCGCATTCGCATTTCGCTCATTATATTTTCTTGAAAATCGCGCTGTTTATCACACTATTTTCCGGTTTCTGTATAATCACAGTATTTTAGAATACCGTTCCATTATCGTTCAATAGTGCGTTTTTCTCTGCTGACCAAAAAATTCGCGTAAATTTCGTTTTTCGGATCGCATCTGAGTTCGCGCGTCCTAACCGCCATCGCTCTTGTTGCTGCAACGAAAACCTGCACCGCTCCCGTATAATGGCCCGTATTTGCAACGCCTGCACTATGGAAATTGTGGAGGCATCTATCAGCTGCTGCCTGTGCGACTCTCCATTTCACCAGCGCTGCACTTCGGTTCCTGCTGATCTGTTCCTGCGCATTGCGGAATATAAACAATTACACTGGTGCTGTATTGGCTGCAACAACGTATTTATGAATCCGCGCACCAAGTTCGTAAAAGACGCAGCCATGCAATCTGGCTTCCAGGCGGCAATTACAACGGTAGCCGAAAGCATCAAGACCGTTATGGAGCCATTGACTAATGATATCAAAACTGGGTTTGCACGGATGAGCCAACTTGATCTAAAAACTCCACGTAGCAGTCACCCTCCCGCAAAAATTCGTCGCATAAATCGGTCAAAACGTTTGTTCTCGGAAGTCGCTACTGACAACCGTACTTTGTTTACATTTGGCGCCAGACCCATCAACACCCAAAACAATAACAACCAGAACCAAAATAATAAGCCGATCGATGATATGTATCGCAAAAATCGAGCTCCACCCATGATCACAGGCACAAACAAAGATACAACTACATTTCCGATCAAAATAGTCCCCGCTCAGTCTACGGTGCAGAAGTGCGCATTGTATATTTCCCGGCTCGCTCCAGATACATCCAGTGACCAAATAGTGCAAATGGTCAAACATGCTTTGTCCATTGAGGATGTCACTGCATATTGCCTTATACGACAAGGCACAAACACAGCAACACTCTCATTTCTATCATTTAAGGTGTTAGTGCCTCTTACTCAACGTGAAAGGGCTCTTTCCCCCGATACTTGGCCGCTTGGTCTATCGGTGCGTGAATTTGTCGACTACCGAGCTCAACAACCAGGTGCAAATTTTCGTCTACCGCCAATGAGACTTTCAACACCCACAACCCTATCTACAGCGCAGGATATTCGATCACCACAGCTGTTGGATTACACAATACTTTCAGCACACACTCCACGCACTTCACCCACACCGCAAACCCACTAATTATCAACACCGATAAACAATTCACACACATCACGCACACTCGCACGCTCGCTAATCAGCTGTACACCGCATATGAGCCAAATAACGCCGAAACAACTTTTGTTGATAATATACGCACTCACCTGATGATTGTTCCTCCAACAACAAACAACTTTACCACCACTGAAGCAGTCTGTAGTAACAGCATCTCGTGCAGGCTACTTAACGATTATGAACCCAACACTACGCAACATCAGCAGCACTATTGCTACAGTACAGATCCTACACTCACACAAACGCACGACGGTCATGTCATTCCTGCAGGGGTTGCCTCCTTAAATAATACTGACGATTTGTTATTTTTATATCAAAATGTAAGAGAACTAAAAACTAAATGTCATGAGGTATTCGATTATGTTTCTACTACTCATTACGACGTCATTATCCTGACTGAAACATGGTTGGACTCCTCTATTAACTCGTCACAGTTGTTTCCGGACCATTATATCGTCTTCAGAAAGGACCGTAATGACAGAAATAGCAGGAAAACCAAAGGTGGTGGGGTTCTCATAGCTGTCGCCTCACATTTGCGAGTACTCTTATGTTCTACATCAGACACTGTCGAGCAACTTTGGTTAAAGATTTACAGCATTAAGAAAACGTATGTTATCGGCGCAAAGTATGTTCCTCCTGACATGGCAAATAACACGTCGGTTATTCACACAATCTGTTCAACTATTGACGACGTAGCGTGTAAAGCTATTGAAATGTGTTTGTTATTCGGGGACTTCAATTTGTCAAACCTGAATTGGATACCCGATGAAACAAATCCACTTATGCTCCAAGTTGACTACGAATGCTCGAGGATCACGGACAACTGTCGCCTTCTTCTTGATTGTATGAATAGCAACGGACTGTACCAGATTAACAAAATTCATAATGCGTCGAATAACTACCTCGATTTGATCTTTGTATGCGACGATATCCTGCAACAATGCTCTCCACCGGCAATAACACCCTTCCCCATAGTTGCTATTGATTGCTATCATCCGCCTATAGAGCTATGCCTGCCGAACGGCTTAGCCAAAGCAGAACATCACACAACATCACATCAAGAATCAGGCATGCTCGACTACAGTCGCACAAACTTTTTGATTCTAAATGATCTACTGCAATCCTCTGACTGATGGAAACCCGGACGTAAACCATGCACTCGATATGTTCAATCGGAAATTTACGGAACATTTATCTGCCTGTTGCCCTATAAAACGTCCACGACAGGGTCCACCGTGGGATAATGCTCAATTACGCCGTTTAAAACGAAACAAATCTTCCTGCTATCGGTTTTACCAAAACAGTGGAACACAACAATCGAGATTGCGGTTCATCGCTGCACACAATGTATATAGAAGCTATAATAGACAACTACACTCTCGTTTTTTGATTCGTATACAGTTCAGCTTAAGAAGAAAACCGAAAAAAATTTGGAGGTATGTCGACACAAAACGGAAAAACAGCTCCCTGCCAGCTATAGTTTCCTTTAATGGAACAACTTCGTGTACCAAAGAGGAAACCTGCAATTTATTTGCCGATCGTTTCATGAGTTCGTTTGCCACTGAAGCTCCTGGCTTCTCATTGGATGCTGCTCTCAACAACGTGCCCTCCGACGCTGTCGATGTTAATGTGCGTGACATAAACATCTCCAGAGATTCTGTGCTAAAGGCGCTCAAGCAGGTCAAACCATCCTACAACCCTGGACCTGATGGTATTCCAACCGCAGTTCTTGCCAAATGCAGCGAAGTTTTGGCCGGACCTCTGGCTCGTATCTTCACACTCTCTCTCAATCAGCGTATGTTTCCAGCAGCATGGAAATCGTCCTACATGTTTCCTGTGCATAAAAAGGGGGATAAGAGCTTAGTGGAAAACTACCGTGGCATTACTACTTTGCCTGCAGGTGCTAAGGTTTTTGAAGTCGTCGTCCAGAAGTCGCTCTTGAACTGTTGCCGCTCGCTGATATCAACACGCCAACACGGGTTCTTCCCTCGCCGCAGTGTGACCACCAATTTGGTGGAGTTTGTATCTCACTGCCATGCTGCATTCGCTTCGGGATCCCAGATGGATGTCATCTATACCGACCTTAAGGCTGCCTTTGATCGGGTGAATCATCGCTTGCTGTTGGCGAAGCTTGCTCGTCTTGGATTCTCTACCCCTTTAGTGGAGTGGTTCGAATCTTACCTCACCAATCGTCGATATCGCGTGAAAGTTGAATGTATGACATCTAGGGAATTCGTGAGTTGTTCAGGCGTGCCACAGGGTAGTAACCTTGGACCTTTGCTGTTTTCTCTATTTTTCAATGACGTTACTACTGTAGTAAGGGAATCTGAATGTTTATTGTATGCGGACGATCTTAGACTTTTTTTTCCTGTGAGGTGTTTTGGTGATTGTCTTGTCCTGCAAGCATCGATCAACTCTTTTTCCGACTGGTGTCTGAACAACGACCTACAAATTTCTGTTGATAAATGTTTGTCCATGTCGTTTCACCGTTCTAATTGTCCAATAGTGTTTAACTACTGTATCTCCGGTACACAATTACAACGACACAGTGCAGTAAAAGACTTAGGAGTTACCCTTGACCGTAAACTTGACTTTCATGTGCACCATAACGAAATTATTGATAGAGCGAACAGAATGCTAGGATTTATACGCAGGCAGTCGAGAGAATTCTCCGACCCACATTGTCTTGTCGCACTCTACAAATCACTAGTCAGATCCATCTTAGAATACTCCTCAGTAGTTTGGTGCCCATCGTCGTCGTTATGGTCGAATAAGATTGAGTCAGTGCAGAAAAAATTCACCCGTTTGGTCTTACGGTTCACACCCTGGCGTAACGTAGCAGCGAGACCTAGTTATCATGCCCGGTGTTTAATTTTGGACTCGAGTCTCTCGCTACTCGTCGCGAAACGTCGCAAATCTTGTTTATGAAAAAAATCATCCTAGGAGAGATAGATTCACCGGACCTTTTAGCTAGAGTTAATTTCCACGTACCTGCTCGTATTTTAAGAAACTTTAGGCTACTAAGAGTTGACCAAACTAGACGTGCATATAGCGATAATGAACGTTTGACTGCGATGGCTATTAGATTTAATGCACATTATGACTCTTTTGACTGGAATTCCCTAAGTTAACCTGTTTTTCTTGCTGTGATACTCTGTGTTATTTATTTTGTGCTGATGTTACATTGTACCGTGATGCTTTATGTTATTATAAGTTTAGTTTATAAGATCTGTTGCGCGTTAGCACAACGCCCGGCCTGCAGATAAATAATTTACCAAAAAACGGCTTTTTTAAGTAATTCAGGATTATTTTATTATGCCTTTAACAGCACAAAATTTTAGTAACCGAGAGAGTGAAAAAACTAAAAATTCGTCCGCTTCCACGCAGGTCCGGGATCAAAAAGAAAGCCCTATTTCGCAGTCCATGCGGTCACCGGCTATCCGTCAAACGCTCGGTCGATCCCTTTCGTTCAGTCCGAACGTTTATCGTCCAGCCCGAGACCTCTAGCGGCCGCTAGCTGAAGTACGGACGCTCCTTGTCGATCCTCGAACGATCGCGTCGTCACCATATGTGACAAGATCAGTGATAAGGCCAATGATGGCCAATCACTTAACATTTACAAATAAACAAATAAAATGATCTTCGGCAGGCGTTTTGTTCTTCAAACGGAACATCGACCTCTTCTTCATATTTTCGGCTCGAAGAAGGGTATCCCGACCGTCACCGCAAACCGTTTGCAGCGTTTCGCACTCACTCTTCTAGCGTATGATTTCAGCATAGAATATGTACGCATCGATGACTTCGGAAACGCTGACTTGCTTTCGCGCCTGATCAACACACAAGCCAAACCTGAAGAAGACACCGTGATCGCATGCATAGAAACACACAGCAAAGCAATGGTGGTAAGTGCGCTTCATAACACTCCACTTCATTTTGCAGACCTTATCAGAGAAACAGGGAAAGACCGCCTACTGCAAAAGCTCGTGCATTACATACGTGAAGGATGGCCCAGTAATGCAATCTACACAGGGGAATTGTCTCGTTTCTTCGCACGTAAGGATGCTTTATCAACCGTTGATGGTTGTATTTTGTTCGGGGAGAGGGTGGTGATTCCTCGAGTTCTACAACAGCAATGTCTGCAACAAATACACCACGGTCATCCTGACATACAACGGATGAAAGCATTGGCCAGAAGCTACCTTTATTGGCCATCCTTGGACGCTGACATTACGGAATGGGCCAAAACATGTAACGCGTGCCAAGCAGTTGCACGATCACCCCCTCACTCAAGCCCCGTTCCTTGGCCAAAAGCTGCAGGTCCATGGCAGCGCATTCATGTGGACTATGCTGGTCCACTAGATGGAGATTTCTACCTCATCGTAGTATATTCGTTCACGAAGTGGCCTGAAGTATTTCGAACGAGCAGCACTACAACCGCAGCAACCATCGGCATCTTACGCGGAATATTCGCCCGATTCGGTGTTCCAACCACTCTAGTATCTGATAAGGGTACGCAGTTTACGAGCGAAGATTTTAAGTTTTTTTGCTTCCAGAACGGCATCGAGCACATAACGACGGCACCCTATCATCCGCAGTCTAACGGGCAGGCTGAAAGGTTCGTTGATAGTTTCAAGCGGATTGTTAAGAAAATATCAGCCGATGGGAGAACGATGCAGGCGCTGGATGCATTCCTACTGTCCTACCGAAGTACTCCGAGCTCCGTGTTATTCCAGCGGAGATAATGTTTGGCAGACCAATGCGTACAACCTTAGACCTATTACGTCTCCCACTCGCCGGAGGGTTAACAGACAGTCCAGTAGCAGCGAAACGCAGGGAATTCCGCCCGTCCGACCTGGTATATGCTAAGTGTTACTCTCGCAACGGTTGGAGTTGGACAGCTGGGACCATTGCTAGCCGCATTGGAAACGTAATGTACACCGTCAGGACAGTCGATAGAAAGACCATAAGAAGCCACGTGAACCAGCTGCGCGAGCGCCGTGAACGTCATCATCACCATCATCGTGAATCATCGAAGTCTGACAGTTTACCGCTAGATATTCTTTTGGATTCCTACCACCTAACTCCGCAACCGACGACATCAACAGCCGAACCATCATCAGCATCGCTACAGCATACTACATCTACATACACGGGCGTATCGTCTGCATCACACCCACAAACGTCAGCAGTCATCGATCCGCGTACGGTCTCAAACGCGGAACCGCTGCATCCAACGAATGCCCCAATTCCGGTACAAGCTCCAACCCGAGAACCACGTCGGTCTTCTAGGCATAGAAGACCGCCCAGTAGGTTCGACCTGTACAGGCGTTTTTAAAAGAGGGGAGATGTTGGGTGCGTACGTGCAGGGCACTCACGCGCCCTCTTCGCGAGATGTTTTCTCTAGCCGGTTGATGGGCACGAGTGTCCTAGCGAGAGATTCGTCCCGATCCGCGAAGATCGTCGGGGCGAGTACCGGCTTCGAACGACGAAATCCGTTCGACGCTCATGAGAGAATGAGAATCATGAGATACAACTGTCAAGCATTTAAAGACGTTTTTATCTATGATTCAGGGATGGTTAAGTTTTGAATTATGATTTTTTTTGCCGTTGGTATTGGATTTCATTCGTTACATCATTATTGGATGATTTGTAATCAATTATAAGGCAGCTTTACTCACTTTCTTTAAATTTGAATTTATGTTATTTCAAATGTAGGAGGGACGACAGGATTGGATTTACTTTATAAAAATGTATAAAAATACTGATTGATTTTATTTTAACGAGTTATAAACGTTATTTACATGGTGATATATGTTTAATATATGTATATATATGATATATATATATATATATATATATATATATATATATATATATATATATATATATATATATATATATATATATATATATATATATATATATATATATATATATATATATATATATATATATATATATATATATATATATATATATATATATATATATATATACAGCCCAAGATGTATTCGAAAGACAATCATTGTCTGGTATGTGGAAGGGCTCATGAAATAACTCAATGCCATGAGCTCATAGATAAGCCAATATGGCAGAGATGGAAACAGTTAACCCAAAAGGGCATTTGTACTAATTGCTGCAAATACATATATATATATATATATATATATATATATATATATATATATATATATATATATATATATATATATATTTATATAACTTTTTCATTTTAGATATTTTTATGTTTATTTATATTCAGATATATTTTATGTTTTTTATATAAATTTTCAAAACTGATGAAAACTTTTTTTATTGGAAATAGATCACAAAACATTTTCAAAACGTTACATACCTCTAAGTTCAATTCACTTCAATCATTTAAAGCAAAATTTAAAGCAAAACAAAACATTGAAAACAACATTCGTTCCAAATCCGCAGCGCAAAACCTCGCGGATTTCTCCCCATACAAACGGGAACGTTCGACCCCGGCAGGTAGAACTCATTCTTTCGCGCGCTTCTTACGGTCTCTCAATGGTACGTTATTTTAAAACTGAGCGCCAATTGAGCGCCTTCTGACAACCGCGGCGAACGGATCTCGTCGTTCGAAGCCTATAGTCGCCCCGCGTTACTCGTTACACGATCGGGATGCGAGCGGCAGTCGGGATACAGGTAGCAACGAATGTGGTGTGGAAATAAATTAAGTTTATTTTTTGAAATCTAATTTACGTTGTGTCGTATACACTTATCCGGCCACATATCACACGGCGAACGTAAAACTATCCAGATAATCATCTACGTAATGATTATCGGTAATCGCCTTCACTGCTTTTGGGTTTTATTGTTCGAATTTTAGAGCGTTTTGATTCTTCACAAATTGTGCGCATGCTGGGGAGCATGTCGCTCCAAATGTCATTACCTGCATAACGTAGACTTCAGGGTCTTTGTTAGGAGATTCTCTGTACAAAAAACGTTGGGCACACTGATCTTCATGCTTATCCTTTACCTGGTGGAACATTTCCTTTATATCACCAGAGCAAGCAATTTCGTGTTCGCGGAATCTAATGAGTACACCAAATAAAGAGGTGGTAACATCAGGACCGGATAGGAGGAATGAGTTCAGTGACCTTCCTTCATTTTTTGCGGCTGCATCAAATACTAGACGAGGCTTAGGTGGAAACTTGTTCTTGTTTACTATAGCAAAGTGAGGAATGTAGTTTATCTTCCGGTTATGTTCGAGCAGCTCCCCAGGGGTAGCCTTTCGAGCATAGCCTTTGCTTAGGTATTCCGCAATAGTTCGGTGATACCATTCTTTTAATTCAACATCCTTTTCGAATTTTCTTTCTTGGGATTTTAATCTTGTTAGGGCTTGGGGATAGCTATTTGGTAACTGTGGGTTGTCTTCCTTCCAAAGTAATCCTATCTCGTATCGGTTTTCTTTATATGCCAAAGTATCCTTCATAATTTCTAGCGCCTGCTGTTCTAATTTTGGCATTGGCGCTTCGTTTGACTTAACTCCAAATTCTTCAGTAGAGAAAAAATTCTGCATGAGTGACGACATTAATTTTTCATCTTCTTCTTTTTGATCTTTGGTTGTAAAGAGAGGACTACACTTATTTATATCATTTTGCCAATAATGTTTTCCTCCTCCGAATATTGTCCATCCCAAACGAGTTTCTTGAGCTACCGGTTGGTTAGGTTTTCCGGAGCGATATCCAATGCTTTGAGTATAATAAGCATGTGGAAGACCTAATAAGACTGTCGGAATGGCATCATAGTAACTATCTCAATCGATTTTTTTTAAGTGTTTGTGCATTTTGCTTCATTTCTTAGCATCTACCGTTTGTCTGGGGAGGTCGAGTTCCTTTACCGAGCGTAGATTCTTAATGTTGAGCATTTTATTATTTGGCCCTCGTACCCTCAAAGAAACAATTTGACTATGTGGTTTGTCTTGTATGTTTCCATTCGTCCACGATAATTTAAGAGACATATTGGGCCCTGTTAGTTGCAGCTGTTTTCTTACGTCATCAACGATAAGACTTGTTGCTGACGCTGGATCCAACAAGGCAAATGTTTTTATTTCCGCACATTCGCGATACAATGTGATCAGTATGATTTGATAGTAAAGCTTTCTGTCCTCTTTGTAAAAGTTTAATCTTTGTGGAGGAGTGTATGAAGGGAATTGTTCCTCTTTCCTATGGTGTTTTTGTGAGCAACGTTCCACTCTGCATTGAGCAGGAAGGCGGCAGCTAACTGCCTTATGGTTTTTGTATTTGCAGCAATTAGTACAAATGCCCTTTTGGGTTAACAGTTTCCATCTCTGCCATATTGGCTTATCTATGAGCTCTTGGCATTGAGTTATTTCATGAGCCCTTCCACATACCAGACAATGATTGTCTTTCGAAAACATCTTGGGCTGTAAGTGGGCATTTAATCGGTGCCCTCGAAATTTCTGACCATTTTCATTTGCTACCAACACTGCCGCTAGGTCCTCGGTTGGTTTTATCCATAATGCCAGATCGCTTAATGTGTGAATTTCTTGGTCATTTAATGTTTTTGCAATCCATTTATTTCTAAAATCTGTTGATAGCCGTGCTATGAGGTCGCTTAGAAACCTCTGATCATTTAAATATTGTGTTCTCCCCAGTAGATTCATATTATCTACCATATTATTCAACGCATTGGAAAACTCTATTATTGATGTTGGATTTTCTATTGAAATGTGCCTGCAAGCTGTGAGATCGTAAAGCAAAGAGTTGTAGACGCTTTCGGGGTTACCATAAAGTTTTTCTAATCGGTCGATAATTTTCTCAAGATTATCAGGACTTTACATGAGACCACTGACTGATTTTAATGCATTCCCTTTTAAGTATCGCTGTAGTCTATTCAGCTTCTCCAGCTTTGAAAAATTTCCTTTCTTAGTTGTTTCATCAAAGGCCGTTTTAAATCGAGGCCATAGTTTATAACTACCATCAAATTCAGGAAGTTCCATAAGCGTACATTTGCGAGCAGAAGAACTAGCAGTTATTGCGCTTACAAATCTGTTAATATTTTCGGTAAGCGAAATATTTTCCTCGCTTGTTTCGGGATTCAGAGCCTTATCGCTTAGCAATTGTTTTGTTTCCTGCTTTTTTGGTTCTATTATTATTTGATCTCCAAGAGTCTTCTGCAATCTTTCAATTTCTTCTTCTTGTTGCTTCTGTGATTCTTTGTTTCGTTTTTCATTATCTATCTTTTCCTGCAATAATTTCTCTGTTTGAATTAATGATTCACGCATTTCTTTCCCATCGTTAGCGGCTTCGTTTAATTCCTCTTGTAACCGCTTAAAATCCTTTTTATTGTTATTACTTTGTTCTAATTCTTTCTCTCTTTTTTCCTTTAATAATTCGCAAAGTCTTTGTGATTCTTCTAGAGCCTTTTTAATCTCCTTCCTTTCTTCTTCAGATTTCTTACATTTTGAACATACGAAATTCTTTGGGGTACTCATTACCCCCAAACAACTCAGGTGAAACCACCTGTCGCATTCCGTGCAACTAACCTGTTTCCCCCACTCATCTTTGTTAGTACAAAGTTTACAATGACCGTTTGGATTAGTAATGAATTCCATTGTTACTCACTCAGCGTTTGAGATGCTTTCGTATGCCGTATCACGGATGTCCGCCTGCTGATGATGCTAGTCGATCTGGTGGGTTCTTCTCTGGTCCGGATACCGCTGTATAGTCGTCTCTAGCAGGTTGGATGCTTTCTTCAGTCACGTTATTACCGGCCCCGCTTTGCTACTTGGAACGTCTGCGATCGCTGTCTGCTGCCTGAAGTCGCTGGTGCACTGACCGTTATCCGCACGCTGTTTGTTTTGTTTGCCGGCCGTGGCGATGAAAGGCTGCTTGCTGCTTGGAGACGCCGGTGGACTTGCCGCTAGTCGCTCGATGTTCGTTTTGTTTGTCGGACCTGTCGATGAGTCACTGCTTGTTGCCCCCGTTCCAAACCGAGTAAGCCTACTCTTTGTTGTTTAATTCGATGTTTTTAATCAGCTATTTCGATTGAAACTTAAGCTGTTTGTTGTTACTCGTTGTTTATATTTCGTTGTCGCAGACCTTGCTGTGTAACCACCGAATGGTAACTACGTTGGCGTAGCCTTTTGCTGATTTGGCTTTATAACGTTTTGCCGTTGGTTTGTTTATATCGTTGTCGGTACCCTCCGTGCTCTTGGGTTCGCTAACGGTTCTTGGGTTTTGTTTATGATGTCACCTTATTCTTATGGTGTTTCGGCGGTCGTGCTTAGTTACGCACTTATTTGCCGTTCTATTCCACTCCTGGTGTTGATTTTACTGCTTTGTGTACTTTCATTCGCGGTGTTTCGGCGGTCGTGCTGGTTTACGCACCTTATTGCCGATCTATTCCACTCACGGTTGTGATCTTCACTACTTTGCGCACTTTTACTCGTGTTTTTTTTGCGGTCGTGCTGTTTTACGTACTTAGTTGCCGTTCTATTTCACGGTGCCTTGGCGCTTATGCTGGACTGAATCACGTGCTATTCACTACGAGGAGGTCGTTAGTTCCTCTCTGGAGCCACCATTAATGCTGCTGGCGGATGTGTTGCTCCGTCGCAGCGCCCAACGCCGGTGCTTTACACCGAGTCGGGTATATTTTTCCTTCGTCGACCGGAGAGTGCCTCCGACTATTAAGAAACGAGCGATTCTGAGGTTTGTGTTCGAATGCGCTTCTTTATTTAGGTTTTCATTTCTTATATGCTATTTAGTTGCTGACCACATATAGGTCAGCTAACTGTAATTATAAATATTCTGATAACAAGTTTTATTTATACCTAATGCGACGTGTACCTATGGTATATGAATTGCGTAAGTTACTTCCTCGTTTGAACCGTGAGAACGGTTGACTACCTGTTTATGTTTGTTGCGTTTCTGAAGCGCGCGCTATTGCTTGGGCCGTGTTTTGCTTGAACTTTGTTTTAACTTGAGGTGTTTTAACTTGAAGTGTTTTACTTCGCTACATCCGCATATAGGCTTTTACTTCATAATGAGGTCGTACGCAACAAGCGGTTAACGCAATTGTAAGTGCAAGATTGTCTCTTTAAATTTTGTCGATTAACTTCTCACCTCACCAAAAGTCTCTATCCTTTTTGACTTCCTGGCGCTGGTATTGTACCGTTATCTCTGTGATTGAGAGAGTATGGGTTGCGCTGTTATCAATCACATAGACACAATGTGTATGCCTATCCATACTAGAAACCAGCAAAAGAGAAGGGAACGATGTTCTATACCGGATCGAAAAGAACGCTGAGAGAAACAGGTTCAGATTTCACCTGCTTGCTTTGTACTTAGCAAACCGGTCCATCGTATGAAAGAGAGACGATCATCGAGCGTTCCAGACCGATTTGAAAAGAACGCTGCGAGAAACAGGTTTATATTGATCCTGGATGATTTGATTACAACAAACCGACTCATCAAATCAAAGAGAACAGAATATCGAGCGTTCTAGGCCGGATAGCAAAGAGCACTGAGAGCAACCAGACCAGCACAGATTGTAGATGAAAGCAGCCGGTTGCTTGGGTTAAAATTAAGGATCACGGTCCGGATGGTTACATGCTGGAACGGATCGCACCTGGCAGGTTAAGAACGCAACGCGAATCACTATTCAATACCCTTTTTTGTCAATAGGTGGACCAATGAATAATTAAGCATGTTTTAATCATGTAATCCATTTGTCTGCTTCAATTTGTTATAATAGTATTTTTCTTGACATTTGACAGTTGCCATAGCGTGTCTACTGGTAACGCTTCGCATTTATCCACTATTTTATCGGTGTAATTTGTTTTTGTTCTAATTACAACAAGTTTTGTTGTGTCCATAAGTGAAGTCTCGTGTTCACTGTGTTCCTAACAGTTCAGTTGTGTGTTTATGGGAGCTTCACACAGTCAACGTACTACTCGGTGGTTTGTCGATCAAAGAGAGAGTTTATTCTTTCTTACTTCCTAACTTAACTCTAATTACATTTATCTTCGCTCTAGATAAGTTTAGCTCTAGATAAGTTTAGTTCTAGATAAGCTGAAATTTAGATCGATTTCGATTAGCTTGATTCCGATCCCATCTGAATCCTTACAGTACATCCCACCAGTAACGGAGTTACGAATTATTCTATAATTGCCGGTTTAATTCGTTCTAAACTCACAGAGTCGTTTTTTCCATTAATGTTGAGTACATAATAATTTCTTAATGTTTTAATAGCCTCGAAAGGTCCTTCATATGGTGGTACTAAACCTACTCTGACCTTGTCGTTCCTAACAAATACAAATTTACATTTCTGTAATTCTTCTGGGTAATAAGGTTGTATTTTGGTTTTTAATGTCGGTATACATGTTCTAAACGATTTTAACGTATTTCTAAGCGTTCTTATAAATTCTGATTGGTTCGTATCTGTATTTTTCGACAATTCTACATGCTGAATAAACTCTCCTGGTAGTCTTAAGTTTTGCCCTAGCACCATTTCTGCAGGAGTTGCCTGTAGATCTTCTTTATGAGTTGCTCTTATTCCTAACAGTGGGGGCCTTTCCGTTTTAAGCTCGTAGGCTGAAATTTCAGCCTGTCAGCTTTTTGCATTGTATATCAGTTTTCGAGCAGCTATCTAAGTGGGTATAATATACAGGTGGGCTTATCCCAAGGTGTATGCATTTAGAAGACTGATTTTTATCGCTTCTGTTTCTGAATGAAGATTTTAAGAGTGTTTTGTGTATTCGTCATGCCTTCAGAAAGCTTGTTTGAAAAAAAAATTCACCCATCCTGTCAAAAAGTGATATTCAAATTTAGTTTAAAAAAACATACATACACTTGCCATATATAAACATACATCGTCATGCCTTCAGAAAGCTTGTTTGAAAAAAAAATTTCACCCATCCTGTCAAAAAGTGATATTCAAATTTAGTTTAAAAAAACATACATACACTAACATACCTGGACTACATACACTTTGATTCTAGAATCCACCACCTGATCTCTTTAATGCACATTGGGGTAAATGTAAACAACATCGTGTTTTCGAGCAGGTACTCGAATCTAATTTTAGCTTTGAGGCTAGAATAATCTAGACTGAAAATTGCAGGCTAGTTTTTTGTGTGGTTTTGTATGGAGTGTTTACATGATTTCAGCCTCCAACTGTCAAACTCCATACAAAAAACTAGAATCGTGAAGGCCCCCAGTATTAGAGGCAGTTTTATCGACCATGGAATCGCCGGATCGGTGGCTTTTATTGAAGCTTTCAATTGTCTATGGAATCTTTCCATCCCATTTGCTTGTGGATGATACGAGGTTGTAGTAATATGATGTGTCCCTAACATTTGTGTAAGATGTTCAAAAAGTTTGGACACAAATTGCCTTCCTCTATCTGTTGTTATTCGAAGGAGACATCTGAAGCTAGATATATATTCCTTAACAAAGGTTTTTGCTACTGTTTCCGCTGTTATATCCACAATAGGGTAACATTCCGGCCATCTTGTAAATGTATCAACCACTGTCAACAAGTAAGTGAAATTTTCAGAGCTTGGTAATGGTCCAACTATGTATATGTGAATGTGTTCAAATCTTCCGGTTGGAAGTGCAAAATTACCCAACTGAGGTCGCGTGTGCCGCTGAATTTTGGCTTTCTGACAGTTAATACATGATCGTACCCATTTTGCGACATCGGAATTCATAGGTGGCCAAAAAAATCGATCAACTATCCACACGTGGAACTATCGCGATGCACGTATTCCTGGGTGTGACAAATTATGGAGACTCTCGAATGCGGTTTTCTTAAATTGCTCTGGGATGTACACACGTTCCCTACTAGTCGACGCTTCAACAATAAGTTCATTATTTTTGATAAGATTATACTTAGATTTACTTTTTTTGAATTCAATTAATGTTTTTAATTCATTATCTTGCTTTTTCGCTTCCGACAAAATTTTAAGATCACCAAAATTTTGGTGTGTCGTATGAATAGGAATGTTAATTGTTTCTATTCTTGACAGCGTGTCGGCAACAATGTTACTATTCCCTGTGATATATCGTATGTCTGATGTGTACTGTGATATGAAATCAAGTTGCCGGTTCTGCCTTGGCGATTTTTCACTCTTGGATGTGAGTGCTGTTGTTAATGGCTTGTGATCCGTAAAAATAGTAAAGGATTTTGCTTCTAAAAAATGATGGAAATTTTTGATAGCTAAATATATTGCTAATAACTCCCTATCAAAGGAGGAATATCGTTGTTGCGTAGGTGTGATTTTTTTAGAATAAAACGCAATTGGCTCCACTCTACCTTCAACCTGCTGTTGCAATACGGCTCCAATGGCCAGATCCGATGCATCCGTTGTTAGTTAATAATGTGTATCTGGTTTAGGATGGACTAACATAGTTGCCTTGGCCAATTTTGCCTTAATTTTGTCTATTGCCTTTTCACAAGTGTTCGTTAATATGAATGTTGATTTATTTTTGTTATAGTGTGATGCTATTAATTCATATAAAGGATTCGTTATTTCAGAACCTTGCGGAACGAATCTATGATAATAGTTTATCATGCCACAGAAGCGTTGTAACTGTTTAACAGAGGTTGGATTTGGAAAGTTTCTTATTGTGTTTACTTTATCATCCGAGGGTGTGATGCCTGCCGCTGAAATTTTGTGACCAAGAAATTCGATTTTTTGCTCCGAGGATGCATTTCGAAGATTTTATCTTTACATCGTTTTCGCATAATCTATTTAATACAATTTTGAGGTGTTGTTTATGCTCTTCAGCTGAGGAACTGGCAATAAGTATATCGTCGATATAAATGAACACGAAGTTCAAATCGCTAAATATACCATTCATAAACCTCTGAAAGGTCTGGCTTTCCGAATGGTGTTGTAATGGCAGTCTTATAAATATCCTCTTCTGCTATTGGGATAAGATGATATGCACGCACAATATCCAACTTTGAAAATATATTGCAACCGCTCAACATCATAGTAGTAAGTCTTGAATGTGAGGTATGGGATACATGTCGGGGATTGTTACTGCATTAAGGCGTCTGTAATCCCCAGAGGGTCTCCAATCTAAATCTGATTTTTGCACCATGTGCCATGGTGAGGACGAGGGAGAAGACGAAGCTCGGCAGATTTCTAAGTTCAACATGTGTTGAAATTCTGCTTTTGCTGTTGGATATCTTTGTCCATCCAACCGACGGGGTTTAGAAAAGGGTAGATTATCTTTTGTGTTAATAAAATGCACCACAGAATGTTTCACTGGAACATTATAGTCAGGAGCAGATAACAATTTGGGATATTGTTTTAAAAGCTCGGCATATTCTCCACTAATAGAGAAGAATTTTGGTGTTGGCGTATCAACCGTAGCAACAGTACCACTTGAGTGGAGTTCGGTCAGTGGGTCGACCAATCGTTTGTTTTGAATATCTATAAGTAATCCGTGCTTGGACAAAAAATCAGCACCAATTATTGGCCTATTAACCTCTGCTAACTGCGTACTGCCGGTCTATATAGTACAGTCGTCAACTCGTACGACTTAACAACATGCCCGTCATGGGTTCAATCCCCAAATAGACCGTGTCGCCATACGTAGGACTGACTATCCTGCTATGGGGGGAACTGATTAGTCACTGAAAGCCAAGCCCACAAGTGGGTACAGGCAGGCCTTGACCGACAACGGTTGTTGAGCCATAGAAGAAGAAGAAGAACCTCTACTAAAATAAATTCATGCCAAAAGGTACGGCGTAGACCGAGACTAACTTGTATTAGTTTCGAACCATATGCATTAATGGGAGTTCCATTTGCGGCTGATAGAGAATGTACAGGAGACTTATTTAAATTGCCAAAAGTAGCATGAGGCAAAACTGACACATCAGCGCCGGTATCGATTAAAAATGTAAAATTCGAAATAGAATCAAAAATGAAAAGTCTACAGGATTTCGCGGGCTCTTTGCGACCACCTGTCAATGACGCTGAGCCTATTAGTTTTTTACGTTCTGCCTCCAAGCGCATGGTTGTGAGCACCCTCGTGCCTGTTTGCCATACTTCTTATGGTACCAGCATAATGAATTATTATTAAAATTCCTTTTTTTTATCATTCCTACTATTAGACCTGCCATATCTTTTGTAAGGGGCCATATGATTTGGATTAACTATTGTTTCTAAATATTTCAGCCTCCGACTGAGGTGCCGTATCTCCTCTATTGAAAGTTCATTGCCACTCATTGCGGTACTCTCATTATCTATGTCGTTCACGTTATTTGTATTAGTTTCTCACTCACTTATGTTAGTTCCTCTTGAAGCCTCCCATATTTTATCCGCAATTTTAAGCAATTCTAAAGTGTCTTTTTCTCCAACTGAGATTAACGCGACTTCAATTGGTTTGGGTAATCGACCAATCCAGAGACTCTTAACGAAATTTTCTGAAACATCAGTTGACGTGCCTGCTAGTTGTTTCATTTTTCTGTAAAAATCTGATGGCGAATTGTCCCCCAATTCCGCGTGAAACAGTAGTTTTGAAATCCTTTATTCCTCATTTTCCGAAAGTCTTTCAATTAATTTTTGTTTCAAAAAGTTATCTTTATCAGTAGCGAGGGGAGATTGAATGATGTCCATGACTTTTTCAAAAACGTCTGGTTGCATTGCGCTGAGCAGATGCATGTATTTTGTTCTATCCGACGTTACGTTCCATGTGTCAAAAACTGCCTAGGCCTGAATTTTTTTAATTTTTATGTTTATGTTTATTTGTCTATCGATGGACAATAATACCCTCTCGAACCATTTTAGCAATTTTTTACAATGAGTTCTTTACAGTGGATTACAATAACTTTTTTTTTCTTTGGCTCAACAACCGATGTCGGTCAAGGCCTGCCTGTACCCACTTGTTGGCTTGGCTTTCAGTGACTAATTGATTCCCCCCCATAGCAGGATAGTCAGTCCTACGTATGGCGGCGCGGTCTATTTGGGGATTGAACCCATGACGGGCGTGTTGTTAAGTCGTACGAGTTGACGACTGTACTACGAGACCGGCTAAACAATAGTTTAGCCTTTAGGATTACAATAACATAGGACATAAAAATGTGCACTATGGAACCAAATTTAACACAGAAAAACGATCACTAAGCTCAGTTGGCGAAATTCTCGGCTCAAAAGCGTCGCTGACGGCGTTGAAAGCACGGCACATGAGTAAGAACGGGTCAGAGGAGCCAAATTGCGTTCTACTGTCGTCGAGGGCCAACATTGCCCGAGTCCGGAGCGGCCTGGCCGGAACGTACAGGTTGATGGTAGCCAGTAGTGACGGAGAGTCAATACGGCCGTCGAGAAGTCCCGTGATGAACGACAACCTGGCTTTTCGTATTCGCTCACTTAGGGTAGGTAACCCGAGTAGTAAACACCTAGTCCGGTAATCGAGCCTTTGGTTCCATGAGCGAAGTGCAAATCATGAAATTTTGCGCTGGATTGATTCCAATCGAGCTACCGGACGCGCCGCAGTTGGCCACCAAACGATATTTGCATATTACATCAACGACCGGATAAGTGAGCAATAGAGCGCCTTGGTGCAAGGTATATCATTAAGCTCGCGAGTCATATTGATAACTAGTCCTAGCATTCTGTTGCTGGTGGCTACTACGTGATCCAGCTGATCCTTAAATGATAGTTTTGTATCGAGCAAAACACCTAGATCCTTAACACATTGTTTTCGCGCCAAGGACTGTCCATCAAGCGCATATTCATACAATGATGGGCAGCGAGAACGACTGAAAGTGATGGCTTCACATTTATCTGTGCATAGGGATAAAGCATTACGGTTGCACCAACACTGTAACTCATGCAAGGAAGTTTGCAGTCGGGCGTGGTCTTCTGGTTCACGAATAACACGAAAAATTTTCGCGTCATCTGCGTACAGTAGATGATTATCAGCTGGAAGGATCAATGTCGCGTCGTTGATGAAAAGAAGGAACAGCAAAGGACCCAGGTTGCTGCCCTGCGGGACTCCAGAAGATGCATGCACTGGACTTGACATGTACGGGCCTAACTTCACAGAATATTGACGATCTGTAAGGTACGAACTAAGCCACATTATCATAGGGTTTGGGAGACCAAGTAAGTCGAGTTTCGCTAGCAAGATGGAGTGCGATACACTGTCGAATGCTGCCTTGATATCCGTATAAATAGCATCTAATTGTATACCGTTATCGATAGATTTATGGCATTTGCTAACAAATTCTGGTAGATTAGTCGTTGTAGATCGCCTGGATTGATGTTGATTCCATGTTGATTCCCACTAATATAGTTGCAGGCCGAGGCCAATAATGGCTCGTAGATTAGCATTTCGAACACCTTTGCACACACGCTGAGTGAGGTTATGCCACGATAGATTACAGCATCATTCTTACAGCCCTTCTTGTAGATGGGTGTCATCCAGGAAGATTTCCAAGTGGCAGGAAAGGATCCACATCTCAGGGACTCCTTAAAAATCTTCATCAGCGAGGGAGGAAGCGCAGAATCACACCACTTTAGGATAACGGCCGGTATGCCATCTGGGCCAGGGTTATATGAGGATTTGACACGTTTGATGGCAGAGGTGATCGTATCAACATTGATGACTGGTAGCATAGGGAGCTGTGATCAGACTATGCTTTTCTTTTTTCTTTTTTTAATGCAGTTAGTGTGAGATCACCCCATGGTGGTCCACGACGAGAAGTTTTAACAGCAGTGCATTCACATATAGCAGATCTCATGAACTCACAAAAAGCTTCTGTGGCATCGTCAATGGTTGAATAGTCCGAACAGTTAAAAGAATTGTCAAAAGATAAAATCAATCGCTCCAATTTTGGAAGGTCAACACGAGCATAATTCAGCCTTTTATCAGCATCAATGGCTGTAGCGATCGTAACTGGGGCTACGTTGTTCAAATCAAAGTCAAGCGGAGGGTGGTGTTCGTCAATAGTAGTAAGGGGATATTCACAGACACGTATTGAAGAACATGTAGATGCAGCTGGCCAATTTGCGTAAATTAGGTCAAGTATTCGCCCCGATGAGTTAGTATTGAAGTTAAGCTGGTATAGTCCACTCTGATGCAAACCATCAACGAACTGGACACTGCGCGCGGAGCGTGCATGAGGCTCATAGAAATCAAAAGCAGCTCCATTTTCCTCTGACGCCGATGTCCAGGATAGCGTAGACTGGTTGAAATCACCAATAAGCATGAACCTGTCTCTCGGACCAAGAGTAGTGCAGATATTAGCAACGAAATCGATCAATGCACTTATTTTCTCCTCATTCATGCTATGGTTAGGAGGCAGGTAGGCAATGGCAATAAACAAACGGTGGTCGCATAACTGAATACATACGCAAGTGAGTTCTAACAATTGCGGCAACGTAGGAAGCACATCAGAGAGAAGAGAAACGTTGCATGCAATTAAAACACCACCCCCACGAGAGTGAGAGCTGGTAGTGGCATCCCGAACGCATCGGTAAACACGATAATCATCTCCTAGCAGGAGAGCGGTGGGAATACAGGGATCGAGCCAAGTTTCAGTGAGTACCAATACATCGTATTCCATCTCAAGAACCGACAAACGGAACTCATCGGCTTTAGAACGCAGGCCACGCACATTCTGATAATACACAGTGATACAAGCCGCTCGATCAGTGGGTGCTTGTTGCATAGTGTTAGTAGGCGCTGGGGTGTTGCAATTGAGCGAGCTTATCGTATAAGGTGAGTGTATTGTGTTTGTTGTCGAAGGATTTGCTCGAGCCGTATGCGCAAAATATGGCTGCGCTGCTGTAGTGCGGTTACTTCGGAAAAAATTGAACCAGTGTAGTTTGAAGTGTTTTTGAACGTGACGTGGACGGAAGAGTGGGTGAAGGGAGAATGCAGTTCATATCGGTTGGTGATTGTTCGGTTTGTGTTGTTGGGGGTTCATGGATATGTACAGGTGAGTAGGGATTATTGTGGGGATTATTGTGTTAGGTACAAGGCTGCTGTGGTACCGGTGATTGTTGAGTGTGAGGCTGTAGTGGTCCCGGTGTCTGCTGAGTGCGGGGTTGTTGCGATACCGGTGTGTAAGTGTTCGTGTGTTGTGTGCGTGAATGTAGAGATCGCGACGGGAGCGAGATGAACTCACGCACACCGAGCCCGACCGTAGTGATGGGTAAATTCAACAAAAATCCGGAATCGCTTCCGAATGACTCCGCCAAAATTGGAAGCGGTTCCGGAAGGTAGGTGCAAAACTCCGACCTCGGAGCCGTCTGGAGCCGTTCGGAGCCGTTCGGAGCCGTCCGGAGCCGTCCGGAGCCGTCCGGAGCCGCTAGTCGGCAGCCGGAGCCGTCCGGAGCCGTCGGAGCAGTCGGAGCCGTCCGGAGCCGCTAGTCGGCAGCCGGAGCCGCCCGGAGCCGTCGGAGCCGTCCGGAGCCGTTGGAGCCGTCGGAGCCGTTGGAGCCGTTGGAGCCGTTGGAGCCGTCGGAGCCGTCCGGAGCCGTCCGGAGCCGCTTGTCGGCAGCCGTAGCCGTCCGGAACCGGCGGAGCCGTCGGAGCCGTTGGAGCCGTTGGAGCCGTCCGGAGCCGTCGGAGCCGTCGGAGTTCTTGTAATAGTCGGAAGCATTCTGAAGCGCATTAATTTCCCGATATTAGTGATAATTTTATTGTAAAAAACAGCTTACGAGTAAAAAAAGAGTCTTCTTCATTTATTGATATGAAGTTTTTTGTGTTTTTTTTTTTCAAAAATAAAGCCAAAAATAATTGTTTGCTCCGTATATATATAGGAAAAAAAATGAATCAAATTAGGAGGTCAAGGAGCAATAGAACTATGACGGGAGGTGGGTTTGATAAAATACGAAACAACGAGGCAGACGAGTGTAATTATGACAGTTTTGCACGGTTGTTTGCATCGTGTATACGTGTATGGTTTAGGCCGCAAGAAGACGGTTTAGAAGACTTCCGACTATTACAACGACTCCGACGGCTCGAACTGGCTCCGTCGGCTTCGACGGCCCCGACGGCCCTAACGTCTTCAACCGGTTCCGTTGGCTCCAACGACTACGACGGCTCCGTCGACTCCAACGACTACGACGGTTCCGACCGGTTCTGCACGGCTCCGTCGGCTCCGTCGGCTCCGGACGGCTCCAACCGGCTCCGTCGGCTCCAACTGCTCCAACGGCTCCGACCGGCTCCAGCTGCCGACTAGCGGCTCCGACGGCTCCAACGGCTCCGACGGCTCCGGACGGCTCCGACGTCTCCAACGATTCCGGACAGCTCCAACGGCTCCAACGGCTTCAACGGCCCCGACGGCTCCGGACGGCTCCGACGGCTCCGGACGGCTCCGACGGCTCCGACGGCTCCAGCTGCCGACTAGCGGCTCCGGACGGCTCCGGACGACTCCGACGGCTCCGACGGCTCCGGACGGCTCCGACGGCTCCGGACGGCTCCGACGGCTCCGGACGGCTCCGACGGCTCCGGACGGCTCCGACGGCTCCGACGGCTCCGGGCGGAATCAACGATTTGAATTTTTCGGAATCGGAGCCGGAGTAGCAATGCTCGGAAGCGATTCCGAGCCGTGGGTGCGATTCCGGTTACCCATCACTACCCGACCGGTGAGGAGACTGCGTTAAGTGCCTTACTACGAAGGACAGCAGGGATTCTGACCTTGAACGATACAGCGCTCAATGGGCTAGGAACCGTTCCTGCTTTTAGCAGACTAAAAGCAATTACGTCTGCAGTGTCCAACTGCAAACACATCAACGAGACAACTTGCTCTATGGTGACGTACGCAGCCAGCCTTGAAAGATGCAGCCATAAATAATCGGTTCTTGGTGTCTGTGAAACAGTTGGTATTGAAGCGGACGTTGTATTAGTACCTGTGATTATTGGTGGTAGTGAAGGACGATCGATCCGGTGAGTGTTGTTGGTATTTGTGGCGTTTAAGATTGCTGCACTGTCAACAAACACGGCATCTGAGGATGCAACTACATCGCGTAATAATCTTCGTCTTTTTCCGTTTGGTAGTGCATCTGGGAGCAATTGATTGCTGTGCTGCAAAGATGCCGAATGGACCGTGGCGATTCCGGCAAAGTCATCCCGAATCTCCTGTATTCGGTGGGACCAAACTAGCCTTCATGGCATCAACAGCAGCTGTGAGGGCTGCCTGTAACCCAACCTGTATACCCATGCCCTTGATCACCTTGCTACGCGGATTCCCGATGGCGTTAGTACACCCAATGCAACTCCAGTGCAGGGAACCCATCCGTTTCACTTCGTCGATGACCGATATAGGCACCTTGGTGCACGCCAGATGGTATGTACCCTCACAATATAGGCACGTAATTGACCCTTCAACCGGGCCCAGTGCTTCAGAACATGCATAACACACATCCTCCATTTTAGATGCCGCTGTAGATGAACGTCGAAGGAGCCACAAATAGAAGCCAAATATATCGCGAACACGGTGGTTGTCGTCAGGAACACGATGGCAGGGTCACGAGACTTCACTTATGGATACAACAAAACTAGTGTTGACTAGAGCAAAACCAGATTACACCAATAAAATAGCGGACAAATGCGGAGCGATAGCAGTAGACACGCTATGTGGACAGCTGTCAATGAAAGATGGGATGAACCAACCGATCGGCGATGTATTCCAAAATGGTGCTAGCTTTACAGTGTAACTTGATATTTCTCCTAATTTAACGTCTTGTTCTACTGTGGGATCGTTTTCCTTAACTGACATTTTAACTTGACTATTCTCACTGTTTAAATAAAAAATCTATCACAATGCACTTAATACGATTCAACAACCACGATAAAACCCGTATAAAAAATTCCTTTCTTTTAGCCTTAGCCTTCCTTCTTTTTATGTGTAACACACACGCACACTTTCACCGATTGTCACCACGTGGATTAGATTCTTGCGAACAATATGTTTGACTTACCCACGGTGGTGAGATGATCCGCGATTCTTGCTCCCCCTTATCGATCGTTGCCTGGTGGTGGGTGAGCTCGAATGCAGCGCTTCTTGTCGATTAGCCTGCGTAATGTGCTGCGTGACGTGTAGATGCTTGATGTGTAGATGCGTGATGTGTAGATGCGTGATGTGCTGCAATTCGCTGTTCTTCCCTTGGCACCCTGCTGTGCCGGTATCAAACGTATACGGATGCTAGAATGCGTTTTGGTGTCTTCTGTCTGGGTTGTAGGTGCGCGATATCGAATGTACTACACAGATGAGCGCAGGTATTGTAAGCGTGGATGGTTTCTTCTGTGTGTATGTACTTTGTCCGCCGTGCTGTATCGTTGGTGCACGAAATGAAATGTGGAACACGGACGAATCTCTTCCCTATCGTACTGCGCCAGTGTCGTAGGCGCGTGCAGTGTGTATTGTCAAAACCACATGGAGCTTGTGTGAGAGAGTGCAGCGAAGGATTACAGGTGTATGTATCGAAGAACAAATACACGTGTTTAAGCAAGTGTATCGACAGTACTGTTCGACGCGCTTGGTGTGCGTTTGTTCAGGAGCGACGATTTTTTACCGTTTTGCGTCTTTCACGAATGTGTAAAATATGCGTTGTTACACGTATGTAACACGAACTTGTAGCGTGCTTACTTCTTCGGGGTCACCAGTTATTGGAGCTTCACACAGTCAACCGTACTACTCGGTGGTTTGTCGATCAAAGAGAGAGTTTATTCTTTCTTACTTCCTAACTTAACTCTAATTACATTTATCTTCGCTCTAGATAAGTTTAGCTCTAGATAAGCTGAAATTTAGATCGATTTCGATTAGCTTGATTCCGATCCCATCTGAATCCCTACATGTTCCTGACGACAACTACTGTGTTCACGATATTTTTGCCTTCTATTCGTGGCTCCTTCGGAGTTCATCTGCAGCGGCATCTAAAATGGAGGATGTGTGTTATGCATGTTCTCAAAGTGGGTAGAAAGGAGGTGTCGTCATGTAGAACAATTGGACATCGAGGCTTTAGAAAAAAGCACAAAACCAGGATCGACGGCAGTTGTCAAATGCGACGAATGTTGCTGGTGTACGGGTATGATAAATGAATTGTTTTCGTTTAAAAAATATTTGTATAGCACTAAAAACATGTATTTTGCACCCACACTTTATAAATCGGTATTTTCCACGTGATATTGCGGCTGCTGCCGGTAAACAAATATCGACGGCTGTTGTCAAGCTGAATCTCAAAATGGCAACATGCCACACGCTAAGAAGACACCTCCTCTATATTCCACCTTGGCATGTTCTGAAGCACTGGGCCCGGTTGAAGGGTTAATTACGTGCCTATATTGTGAGGGTGCATACCATCTGGCGTGTACGAAGGTGCCTATATCTGTTATCGACGAAGTGAAACGGATGTCTTCCATGCACTGGAGTTGGGTGTACTAACGCCATCGGAAATCCGCGTAGCAAGGTGATCAAGGGCATGGGTATACAGGTTGGGTTACAGGCAACCCTCACAGCTGCTGTTGATGCCATGATGGCTAGCTTGGTCCCACCGGTAATACAGGAGATTCGGGATGGCTTTTCCGAAATCGCCACGGTCCATTCGGCATCTTTGCAGCACAGCAATCAATTGCTCCCAGATGCACTACCAAACGGAAAAAGACGAAGATTATTACGCGATGTAGTTGCATCCTCAGATGCCGTGTTTGTTGACAGTGCAGCAATCTCAAACGCCACAAATACCAACAACACTCACCGGATCGATCGTCCTTCACTACCACCAATAATCACAGGTACTAATACAACGTCCGCTTCAATACCAACTGTTTCACAGACACCAAGAACCGATTATTTATGGCTGCATCTTTCAAGGTTGGCTGCGTACGTCACCATAGAGCAAGTTGTCTCGTTGATGTGTTTGCAGTTGGACACTGCAGACGTAATTGCTTTTAGTCTGCTAAAAGCAGGAACGGTTCCTAGCCCATTGAGCGCTGTATCGTTCAAGGTCAGAATCCCTGCTGTCCTTCGTAGTAAGGCACTTAATGCAGTCTCCTCACCGGTCGGGCTCGGTGTGCGTGAGTTCATCTCGCTCCCGTCGCGATCTCTACATTCACGCACACAACACACGAACACTTACACACCGGTATCGCAACAACCCCGCACTCAGCAGACACCGGGACCACTACAGCCTCACACTCAACAATCACCGGTACCACAGCAGCCTTGTACCTAACACAATAATCCCCACAATAATCCCTACTCACCTGTACATATCCATGAACCCCCAACAACACAAACCGAACAATCACCAACCGATATGAACTGCATTCTCCCTTCACCCACTCTTCCGTCCACGTCACGTTCAAAAACACTTCAAACTACACTGGTTCAATTTTTTCCGAAGTAACCGCACTACAGCAGCGCAGCCATATTTTGCGCATACGGCTCGAGCAAATCCTTCGACAACAAACACAATACACTCACCTTCTACGATAAGCTCGCTCAATTGCAACACCTCAGCACCTACTAACACTTCCATGCAACTAGCACCCACTGATCGAGCGGCTTATATCACTGTGTACTATCAGAATGTGCGTGGCCTGCGTTCTAACATTTCGAGAACACACTGTTCCACACCGAGGACATGCGGACGAATATTTGTTTTATACGTAGAACCTTTGTGTACATCAGTGTGCTGAAAACAGCCATTTTTTCGTGTTTTCAACCAGTCTGCGCTATCCTGGACATCGGCGTCAGAGGAAAATGGAACTGCTTTTGGTTTCTATGCGAGCGCCTACACGCGTAGTCCAAAACAGCCGAAGTCATACAAAATCATGAAAAAGTCTGCGCCCTTTTGTTTCGGCATCCTTGTGAAGTTTACCGAGTCGAACCGAATAGTTGTGTTCGATAAACATGTGTGCGTATCAGGTAGCAGCATTTGTACTGCTTACCTGCCGTATGCCGCTGTGATACCGAGCGAGACGCATAGACAACGCGTCTAGAGGACATGTGTAGCCGTGAGGAATTTTTTGTGTGTCTCTTTTGCCTTGTCCTTGCCTTTAGATCCTGATGAGTGAAGCATGCACACCTTTCGGGTACGTTCGTGGTATAAACTCTGTCTCTCTCATGTTAATGGTAAAGATAGAATCGTATGCCATCGGCTCTGCAGTCGAGCGTGGGCAGGCCCGTGGACGCCGTCTGTTCGCACGCTATGAGCCTCATGCACGCTATGCGCGCAGTGCCCAATTCGTTTCTGGCTTGCATCAGAATGAACTATACCAGCTTAACTTCAATAATAACCCATCGGGGCGAATTCTTGACCTAATTTACGCAAATTGGCCAGCTGCATCTACATGTTCATCAATACGTGTCTGTGAAAATCCCCATACTACTATCGACGGACACCACCCTCCGCTTGACTTTGAATTAGACTGAATTATGCTCGTGTTAACCTTCCAAAGTTGGAGCGACTGATTTTTTCTTTTGACAATTCTTTTAACTGTTCGGACTATTCAACCATTGACGATGCCACAGAAGCTTTTTGTGAGTTCATGAGATCTGCTATATGTGAATGCACTCCTGTTAAAACTCCTCGTCGTGGACCACCATGGGGTGATCTCACACTAACTTCATTAAAAAAAGAAAAAAGAAAAGCATATTCTGATCAACGAGCAGAACGAAACAGTACGTCACGTCTTTACTACAACAGATTCTATTCTCTCTATCGCCGATATAATAGATCCTGTCACCGAAGTTATTTGCAACCAACTGCACGTTCCCTCCGCAAGTACCCTAGGCACTTTTTGAGTTATATGGACAAAAAACGAAAATCTACTGGGCTACCAAGCATTATACGTTATGACGGTGATAGTGCCTGTTCCCTGCCAGAAATGTGTAAATTGTTTGCCTTGCGCTTCAATGACAATTTCGCTTCTCAAACTACTGGTTCAGAAGATATGGCCGATGCTCTTTCTAACACACCTGTTGGTGCACAGCTCCCTATGCTACCAGTCATCAATGTTGATACGATCACCTCTGACATCAAACGTGTCAAATCCTCATATACCCCTGGCCCAGATGCTTACCCGTCCATTATCCTAAAGTGGTGTGCCATTAACCTAAAGTGGTGTGAACATGCTCACTCGCTGATGAAGATTTTTCAGGCATCCCTGAGATGTGGAAGCTATCCTGCCACTTGGAAATCTTCCTGGATGACACCTATCTACAAGAAGGGCTGTAAGAATGATGCTGTAAACTATCGTGGCATAACCTCACTCAGCGTGTGTGCAAAGGTGTTCGAACTGCTAATCTACGAGCCATTGGCCTCGGCCTGCAACTATATCAGTGTGAATCAACATGGTTTGGTACCCAGGCGATCTACAACGACTAATCTACTAGAATTTGTTAGCAAATGCCATAAATCTACCGATACCGGTTTACAACTAGGTGCAATTTATACGGATATCCTAGCAGCATTCGACATTGTATCGCACTCCATCTTGCTAGCGAAACTCAACTTACTTGATCTCCCAAACCACTTAATTTGCACTTCGCTCATGAAACCAAAGGCTCGATTGCCGGACTAGGTGTTTGCTACTCGGGTTACCTACCCTAAGTGAGCGAATACGAAACGCCAGGTTGTCGTTCATCACAGCCTACTCGACTACTCGACGGCCGTATTGACTCTCCGTCACTACTGGCTACCATTAACCTGTACGTTCCTGCCAGGTCGCTCTGGACTCGGGCAATGTTGGTCCTCGACGACAGTAGAACGCAATTTGGCTCCTCTGACTTGTTCCTTCTCATGTGCCGTGCTTTCAACGCCGTTAGCGACGCTTTTGAGCCGAGGATTTCGCCAACTGAGTTTAATGATCGTGTTTCTGTGTTAAATTTTGTTCCATAGTGCACATTTTTATGTCCTATGTTATTGTAATTCATTGTAAAACATTGCTAGAATGGTTCGAGAGGGCATTACTGCCCATCGATAGACAAATAAACATAAACATAAAGTTGTTATAACATTGATGAATATAAAAAAAAAAGGAAATAATAACAATATCAGAACTTTTTCCATACTCATGAGTTATCAATGACTCAAATCTTTATAAACGATTGCTGAACTTCTTTTTATTTTTGTTAAAAATTGATACTATCCTCATTATCGCATAAAAATAATCAATCTTAAGACATGATTATCTGTCAATTTGCGCATCAACGACAATTAAAATAGGCGTTCAAAAAATGCTGCTTGGGTTTGGGATAAACAGGCGTTACACGTAACGCTAGCGTAACGTAGAGGGCTATGCCTTACTTTTACCCTAAATTCATCTATTGAAGCTCCACGAATCCTTGAACAACTTACAGGGTTTTCATAACCAATTCGATATTGTAAACTAGCTGTCGGTTTTCGTCAAATGCGACTTTGGCGTCGTAAACCCTCAATTGGACGTAGTGAACTCTATTCTTATGTTGTGAAGTACAGTCAATATCCGATATACGCTATCGTACGGGACCGAGCGCAATAGCGTATCTCGAGTTTTCGCGTATAGCGGATTCCTATGGAAAAATAGTTTACATTACCGGTTCGAGGGTTGAAATATATCGCCACAGAGTTTTGCATTAAAGTTTTTTTGTTATAAAACAGGTATCTTTTGTTTGTTGTCAAGTTTGAATCCGGCGTACTCAGTATTTTCTAGGATTTTATTGTTTTGCAACCTTAAAGCTAACAAGGAATTGTTTGAGTATTGTTTTGCAACCTTAAAGCTACCAAGGAATTGTGTGAGTGAATGTTTAAGTCATATGAAGTATATAAGCTATAAACCTATATTCCCGGTATACATTACAGAGTTTTAATAGCCAATTCAATATTGTAAACCAGTTATCGGCATTCGTCAATTGTGACTTTGACGTGGTAAACCCACAGTAAAGTAAAGGTAAACACAGTCATCTCTTTTTTGACCTAGTAAAGTATAAAACAGTCGCTGTGAAGTTTGAATCCGACGTACTCGATATTTTCTAGGGATTTATTGTTTTGTATAACGAAAACTAAAGAATAATTTTTTGCGTATTATTTAAATAACTGTAATAAAATAAAATAATATAATTTTATGGATAATTTTAAGTTACTTGAAATGTATAAGTTATAACCCAATGTTGCCGGCACAAGAAGGAAAACGATACATGTATGATAAAAAATAAAAAATAAGCCATAAATTTATGTAAATAACGTATATATGACAAATTTACAATTTGTAATAATTTTTTCGTATTTATATACACAAAAATATGTATCTGTTATATTATTTTTTTTTTAATTTTTGTATTGTTTTGCTGCTTGTTTCATGTGTTACCGGGAACATATGTTTATAACTTATATATTACATGTAACTTAAAAATCAATAATAAACTAAGCTATTTCACTTAATTACAGTAACATATATAACACACAAAGAATTCCTTGGTAACTTTCTATCAAAACATCTGAATAGAGTTAACTGCGTCCAATTGAGGGTTTACGACGCCAAAGTCACACTTGACGAAAACCGATAACTAGTTTACAATATAATTGGCTATGAAAACCCTGTAATATGTATAAATGTACCCAGCTCACCCTCGGCTTCACGTTTTTCTCCCGATTGAGCGCAGCAATTCGCGGTATGGTGAAAATAATCCCATAACATCCAAGTCCCGTAATTTTTAGTTGATTATTGATTATACGATTTCGATGTACCTCAGGCCACATTTAGGGAACGTTCACGTCAAGCTCGGTTAAGAAATTAGTAAACGTGTTTAGTGTTATTGATTATGAACAAATCTGACTGTGCCATTGAAAAACTCAAATTTCCCCGGGAAAATACCGTTTTACCGGGTAAATACCCGCGATTTTTTCCCGAATTTGAAAATACTCGATTTGGTACATCCCTGACCTTATCATATACGTCTAACGACTCTCCAATTCGTCGGAAGTCCCAGCATCGAACTGAAAAAAATAGTGGAAAAATTGGAAACCAACCGTTTGAATCGATGAATGTTTCGTCGCCTTTTTTGTTCTTGTTCCAGCGTGTTTGACAATTGGTCGAAACATCATGCGGATGGACTAAGTGTAAACAAACTGATTGAGCACTTCTTTTAAATCCATATTTCATATATTTTGATTACAAACGGGTTAAATGTGAGTGATAAAAGTGTTTAAATACTTTTTTTGAATATGATTACAAATGTAGACAGCGGAACAATTCATTCAATGGTTAAATCTGCGTGTTTCCGACAGGTTGAGCCGTCGGAAGAAAGTCACTCGAAACTCCCTACTCGATCGAAATATATGATACCCATTTAAGATTCATCAACTCGAAACTGCTGGCGGAAAAGCAACTTATCAAATGATAGCAAAATAAACAAAATGGACGATTGAGTGAATTTTCTTGAATGCCGAACGCAATATGATAGGCCTGTATAAGTAGGTTTTAAATGATAGAACTAAAATTCGATAGCTTCAAAATAAACGACCGCTTATTGCAAAGCGTTTGTTATACCTTTTCGAGTAGTTTATTTTGACGATCGTTTAATGTTTAGCCGTCACCTACTTTTAGCGGCAAATAAATAGCTATTCATAATTAGGGCTGTTATATATATCAATAATATAAATTATGTTATTGTTATCAATATTACCTACTACTGTTATTTATATTATGAGTGTTATTATTTTTATTATGGATTTTTAACCAAATTTATTAATACTTGCTTTTTTGGAACTAGAATATTTATTACTATAGCTATTGTTTTAACGAATTCAAATGACTATTATCTGTTTTTATGTAGTTTTTGAATATATTTTTTAATATTTTGCTTATTGTTAAATATCTTATTACTTTTTGTTAATTTTTATTAGTTTTATCATTTAAATATTTATTTGTACTACAATAATGATTATTTTTATCCTTATGATTATTTAAATATTACATTAACTATTTTTACTACTTTAGAAATTTAACTTATTTTCGACATCATTATGAAATCAAATTAATTTTTGTATTTCTTATATTTTTATTATTATTGCAAATATTTTTTGATTGCTATAAATATTCTGTTCATGATTATTGTTATTGACAATTTTTTAAATTATTTTTTCTTGATATAATATTGGTTTCAATATTCAAGTCAACTTATTGCTCTTTTCATTTCTCAGTCATTTAAACTAGCTGCATGGGTTTAAAAAAAAGCATTACAGAAGCAAAAACTGCATTACAAAACAGCCCAAAAATATTGATTTTGACAACAGCGATGAAAATCGAAGATTGATTATTCTTCGCCGCTATTGTGTGAGGTTCCTGCTTCCACAAATATTGCCGTTACGAAAAGAGCCATGTCTGGCTTCACAGACCTAATAAAAAGAATAGAAAAAGATTCATCAAGTCGCTGAAACAGCAGTACGATACTGTGGCAATTTCTGTATATTCCAGCTCATAAAAGCAAACCAAGATAACATAGCTACATACGTAGGCATACATCAGTAACAGATTAGACTGCGAAAAGGCTCAAGAGACAGTAAGGCAACAGCAATGAACGTTCACCAATATGCCGTACTCACAACTCGAGCTTCCTTACCATTATTCATACAAGAACAATGGATCTGAGGGATGAATCTTGCCCGAGATACAAAAGCTCAGATCAGGCAAAATAGACCTGCGTGAACGCAAACAAACACGTGAGAGGATTGATAACGGTTAGTTTCATTCGATTATGACACGATAAAAACAATCTAATTTTTTGTTATTCCTCAACTTGTGCTCCGTCGACTTCAAGAGCCGTTATGGCGCGACATCGTTATTCATTAAACGGTGAGATAAATCAGACAGCTAGACGAAAATCACGCTAGCACTGCCGACAGATCTAGCAGACTACGTGTCGAACTTAATTTTCTAGGTACCTTCCGTAGTAAAGTGTTGCATAATTTCAACAGGCATGAATTAATTATCAAATCAGAATAGAAAAAAACCATAAACCACTCTGACGTGAATAAACATACTTTACCAAACCACTAAACTAATCACGCTAATAGCCTTTCCCTCATTCAAGGCGTGTTTCAAGACACGCTGTTTTGAGCTGTCGGATTTTGGTGAAATATTCGATCGATTGATAAATCCAAGTATCGTTTTTCGTATATAATTTCCTCTATTGCGCTTAAATTTTAAGTTACAATCCACTCCACAGTGACTATTATACACGATCTAAGACACATATGCTCGAAAGTACTCACCTTTCCGTACCATATATCAACACTTATTTAATGTTCATCGTACAACACTTATTCTTATCAGCGCAAACTAGCAAGAAAATGATCAAACACATTTTATCGAGCTACTATTCAATCTACACATGAACACAAACTCGTAATTCCTTTTTTTTTCTTGGACAAGCTGGTGGCTTACACGAGTTAGCTCTATTCATTTTTTTATCTAAGCCACGCATTTTTGCCTTCTAGAGCATCGTTTACGTGTTTAAAGTACGCTCCCTTCATTTCTTATCATTATCCATATTTTGACCAAACAGCGATTTGTACCATAGGTATCACAATGAATTAAATGTTTTTTTTTTACTTTTTTACCTACACAGGACGTGACGATTTCGTGGACTAATCAATCAGTTTGTGGACTAATCAATGCATCTTCATTTGTTTCACTTTCCATCGTTACTTGTGACAATCCAACCTGGGGACGTGAGTTTGCTATCAAATCGTGTTTACATTATACTTTTAAGGCTTTTTTAAACCGTTTTTTTTTTAATTTTAAGATTACTTTCGTATCTTGTTGCATAGAACTATTCTGGTTGGATTATCGAAATAGTCTTTTTTGAAAGGGGTAGAGTAAGTATATTAAAAGGTTGCGAAACTAATATTATTTATTATCAAAGTTTCACAGATTCCTTTTAATCGGCAAATTGTTGGAAGTTGAAGTTTTTATAATAAAGGAATCAACATATTAATATTATTTTATTATTAAATAAAACATTTGAAAACAATTTAAGTTAATCCCAGTCATGCGTATTCGATAAAAAGTATATATAAGCAAATATTTTTTTAAATGTGATATTGTTTATTATTTCTTTCTGCAACTTACTCTTGTTTAATTCTTTCTTAGAATATTGCTGTAAAAACATCTAGAATGACTAGCCAATCTCGCAACGAAAGAGAGGAGTGATCATCATATTTACACGTTGAACGCATTCACTTCTCAAATATTCCACGCCGTTGACACCTGTCCAGACAACATTGGGCTCTTGTTATTGATTCTGTGATATTTCTACGCTCTCCTAAATCAAGAAAAGATCGACAGTCGACGATAGTACGGACATCACTTTCAGCTTACTGAGTATCGAGTTAATTCTTGAATAAAGATAAATGAATATCATCTCTTAATCTTCTTTTGGGATTTCCTTTTCAAGTGATACAATGCCACTGTAAAAGAAATATTTTTTGGGAAATAAATGAGCCAAACATAAAGAGTTCTCGGTTTTTATAAATATTTTACTGCATTTACCTATATTAAAAATGATGTGCGTAAACTACAGTGCTATGTTTGCTGTACATCGAAAAACAAATGAATTTACATACCTCCTAATGATGTGCTGTGTTGGCGATGCGGTAGTAAGACGGAATTAATTTTTAGCCACGCATTTCCCACGCAACATAGTACTAAAGTCTTCCTCAGTAAACATAAAAAATATCACAAAGGAACAAATATTTCAGAGGAACAAATGTCATGCTAGGAAGGCCCATTAAAAGAGGAAGTTTCACAAACATATTATCTTCAATTCGTAATTCTCCATCCTCCAAGATCTAAATCAAACGCATCGAAATAAATGTGTCGAATGTGTAAGCTGAGGATGGACGTGTGCATATACTCTTACGTGTCACTTTGTATCTCTTGTCCGCTGGGAAGACTTCAGAATGACGTGATATACTCATTGGTATTGCATGGACATGATACGATATACAACGAACAAGAATCGCCCAATCACACGAAATCAAAACCCAGCGGGTAACCAGTTTATTCTTCGTTCTTACTACTGCTTCCAAAGCGTCCAAGCATCACGGGTGAATCTGTGTTACGGAGATACCGGTTTATTTAGAGCTGATGCCTTGTTTCGATCCAATAATAAATGAATATGGTCACTGTAGTTTCGCTAATTGACCGTGTCCAGCGTCAACATCATCCAACCATCTGAAGAGCAAGATGAGTTTGATGAGATACAGATTTTATAAGAAATCATTTTATCTTCTGTTAAGAAAGTTTCGTGGGTTTACAGTTTTCATGCTGCACTGTTAGTCATCGTCAAACAAGAATAGAACTTCCTGTATTTCACCGTTTCTGTTTCACTCAAACAGCTAAACTCTCATTTCGCTTTTATGCTTCTGATCCTTTGAATGCTACTTTTTTTTTGCTGTCGTCGAATGACCGATGAACGGTTTATCATTTCTAGCCTTCATACCTCCTTAATTGAATTTTGTCTATGTTCATCTCATACCGAACAGATGACGTACCACTTAGGCTGTTAATTGGATAAACAATTTAGTGGTATTTACCAACGAGCAAAGTTGACATGTTCATGTTATACCGGAATATACCTTGGTTGAAATTATTCACGTTCGTGGAAAGTGTTATGGCCATTAAACCGATAGTTTCAATTTAATAATTTGGTTGTTGTTTGCTAATAATAATTTTTTTCCCTAGAAGGCAAAACGAAAAACCAAGATACTAAAACAAAGCTGAGTATATAATCTAATTAGATCAAAAAGGAATTTGCAGCATCAAGCCCTAATGTATGTCTTTTATATACAAAGTGTAACCGTAAAACATTAACTAAACCCCTTTTTCCCAAACGTTTATCTTTAGCAATAATATACACAGCCGGTCTCGTAGTACAGTCGTCAACTCATACGACTTAACAACATGCTCGTCATGGGTTCAATCCCCAAATAGATCGTGCCGCCATACATAGGATTGGCTATCCTGCTATGCGGGGAAATCAATTAGTCACTGAAAGCCAAGCCCCACAAGTGGTACAGGCAGGCCTTGACCGACAACGGTTGTTGAGCCAAAGAAGAAGAAGAAGAATATACACTTTAGGTATATTTTTAAATGCATTGTAACATTTATCATATTAACACTACAATAGTAATATCCAAATTTATCACAATTCAATTTATAAATTCATTACGATTCGTGATTAAAATTACGGAATTATTCTTTATTCTGTAAAAAGTACTGTAATGTAATTTAACATACTGTTTGTTTTTCGTCTATTCTCGATGAATTAGATTTGTTCACCTTAACGTGATGAAGCAGCATTGTAAGTTCATCAATGGTAACAATTTTTTATGCACCTTCTTCATTCATCCTTCCATATAGCCAACAGTACGATATCTAGCATGCTGTCATCCGTTAAATGTACCACTTTCCTGATTCTTACCTCCTGCTATTCCTCCTGTCCATTAATGCAAAGCCAATCGTCTCGACAGTGGTACGACAGCTTGACGTGTTTATATGTTTAAGAGATTATCCTCGTCAATCTTTTACTACTTTTTGTCGAACTTCTTTCTATTTCCTCTTACAAGACAATGTTTTTCTTCTACTGCGTACATGTTTCGAAATAACTGAGACTGCTTCTGCATTATTGCACTTTGCTCCAACAACAGTTGTGGGAGTATCAGCTGGACACAAATCTAATGACTAAAAAATCATAAATCACACGCGTTGCCTGTCCCTTAATTTTCCCAAGGAAAAGAAAGGATTGACTTCAGGTCTTAAAAATTGTACACCTGCCATCTGTTATTTATCCTGGTAAATGCATTGACAAAATCTGTATCTGCTCTTCTGTATGCACACAACGCAAGGATTAGCTGCAGAAAAATATTTTTGACCTTTTTGAGCGGCTCAGACAAGAAATATGTAATGTGAGCTTAGTTAAAGAAGAGCTCGTCCTATTATGATGATCATACTTCAAAAGAAAAAGCTTAATGTACACAAGCACCTTCTCAGAGAAAACGACAGAAGGTTTTCTCGCAATTTCTGTCATTTTCTAGATATGATCTATTGTAAAAGTCCAGGGAGTCTAAAGTAAATCATTTCAGGTAAAAACAATCTTCATCACAATTTGCAAGAATATGTTTCCTTTGGGGATTTGAAGCGATAATCTTTGGTTCATACATACATGTCACCCACAAGATGGTCAGATAGAGGTAAAAAAGATTGACAGTGAACCATTCGACTGTCCATCAAAAATTGGCATAAAGCATCTGGGTATTGAGGATGTAAAATGTCTCTATTGGGCGAAAAAAATTTAATAGAATTATAATAGAACTTAGAATAGTTTGACGGGTCGGTAAAATAGTTAGTCGGGTGGAATAGACCGTGCCCCCATACATAGGACTGCTATGGTAACAATAATTCACTGAAAGTCAAGCTCACTTCACTAGTGGGTACAGACAGGTCTTGATCGACAACGGTTGTTGTGCCACAGAAGAAGAAGAATTGAAGATGTTTACAGAGAAGACGTGCGTTAATTTGGAAAAATATTTAATTTATGTATTATTGACATTTTAAACACTAAAATGATATCCAAAGTACAAGAAGCTGTCAAAATAAAAGCAATCGTGTGTATCGAGAATCTCTTACTATGCATGATTGCTATACACTACCCAAAAACATATGGCTTCGTACGTGTTACGTTAAACCAGAAGTTATAAATAATATGGTAGTTTGCCAATTACACACCAACGCACTAATTGGGTGCGGTGGTGTACAACACTGCATATAACTTGTTGTTTTTATTTTCATTTATTTATAAAACGTTGCTGAAAGCTAGTATTTTTCCTTACATTTTGAATATTTCTGTCGCATACTCCATTTTTTAAGACCACTATTTTAAACACAAATAAAAAAAAATACGGACACCGTTCAAACCGAATGGAATTCATAGGTGAAACCGGTCCTAATTGTGTACCACAAAATAAGGTTTTTTCACGCTATGAACAAGCGAACTGTATACTTTAATTGAAATCAAACAAATATAATTTGTGCTCACGGTTGAGAAGCAAAATTTTTACTTTTTCTAGTTAAACAATTGTTGAATAAAACGTTTCAATCAATGAAATATAATCTTTTGAAGCTGTGCCTGTTAGCATTGTTGTGTGGACAAAATATCTTCCCATTTTGCCTCAATTGAAGAATTTTTATGTTTTTTTTTTAAATATTAATGAAAATACGCATTAAATTGTCTTGTTTTCTTTGTTTTCTTCCAATTCTTCCACGCATCTCTGTGACATTGCTTAGTAGTAAACATGTGGTCGAAGTAGTAAAAATTACATCAATATTCTACTAAATTTTATTTTGTATTTTTCTTGTATTACATTTAGTGCCTAGGAATTTATCCTTGCTGTGAAGTAATGTTTAAATAAATGATGCCCATTTTGCCAACCCCTAAAAATCTAAAAACAGTTTAAAACCCCCAAAATTCTACAACAACAACAAAAAATTTCCCCTCATTTTGCCATTTTGACCTGTTTACATCTATTCAAACCTATTTTGCACAGCCTAAAGCCTAATTTTTTCATCGTGCCATCATTATGACAGTGGTTTGTTTACCATTGGCGTGCGACAGCAGGTGCAAGTTTGCTACTTATTTTACGGAATCCTGGCTTGAACTTAAGACACTCGTGTAATGTAACAACATGTCGTATTGTCCTAATCACTGTTTGATAGAAAAACATCATATTTGTTCTTCTTCTTCTTCTCATCCTTCTTCTTGTTCTTCTTCTTCTTCTTCCTCTTCTTCCTCCTCTTCTTCTTCTTCTTCTTCTTCTTCTTCTTCTTCTTCTTCTTCTTCTTCTTCTTCTTCTTCTTCTTCTTCTTCTTCTTCTTCTTCTTCTTCTTCTTCTTCTTCTTCTTCTTCTTCTTCTTCTTCTTCTTCTTCTTCTTCTTCTTCTTCTTCTTCTTCTTCTTCTTCTTCTGCTTTGGCACAAAAACTGTTGTCGTTCAAGACCTGCCTGTAGCACGCAATTAGGCACCTGCACCTGTTTGGCGCAGGATAGTCAGCCCTACGCGGTCCATTCGGGGCTTAAACCTATAACGGCCATGTTATTAAGTCGTACGAGCTGACGACTGTACCACCAAATCCGATTTCAGTGTAACAGAAAGTGTACAATAATTAATTATACGAATAAAATAATTAATTTAAATAGGTAGATAGTTGTAGAATTTTGAGTGTTTATAAGTGTAACAATTTGATTTCTGTTGAATATATATACTATTTTTTTAGTAGAAACATAATACATAACACACCTAACATGAATATTTGCGGTCTCAAGCCAAAGTAGGAGTAGGTATGTATGCTACCAAATAGATCACATATTATTTGTTTTTTATTTGTTTATAATTATTATTATTCCATCTACTGTTCCATTCACACACATGTATTTAACAGATATCTTAAATTTATGTTGAAGATTAGGACATTTCAAATTACGTGATTTGCAAAGAATTTTTGAACAACGACATGGATATGGGGAAATCAAGCTGACCGGACAACTGATTATCTCTCTTTTTTAATTACTGTATATGGAAGGCCCTAGAATGTAAAGTTTTTATTTTATTTGTGACTATCCTTCTTTACATAGCACTATATTACTGCATCTTTTTTACGTTTAGATCGGCACAGTCAAAGCTAAATATTTTTATACTTTTTCTTCCTTTGGCTACTAGAATTTTAGTTGATTGTCAAGGCAAGATTTCCTAAAGAATTCAGATTATATGACTGGATACGGTACTTTCATCCACCATAAATACCATATTCTATTTGTTCCTCAGGATCTGTAAATACCTCATCGCTTTTACCACCAAGCAGCTCTCTTCACCCGACCTATATTGACTTCGCATACTGGTTGATGTTTCTGTTAGTGTTTCTGCTTCCGATGCTGCTGTGCACAACGACTATTTCTACCGTCAACTAGCAGGATTGAAACAGACATTTTCAGCAAGCATTGAACGACATACAAAAAAAACTATGGAGGAAAACACCAATCCATCTTTCGCTGTCATGTCACCTTCATATTCAAAATGCGTACATATTCATGTTGCTGTTAAGGTTCATTCCAATTTTTCTGTTTTCCCTTCTTTGCTGGACCCTTTCCTTCCATCCAACGTAGATCGGCTTTGGCTCTATCCCAATCTGTCACTCGTTCCCGTATCCACTCGATCTGTCCATCCGATGGTGTTTGTTCGACTGGTTGCAATATTTCGCACGTTCACATGTTATGCTCACGAACACTTCCAATCCAGCTCATCGCCTTATGTTTCCAACTTTATCCCTCATCATACATGGACTATTTCAACTTGTTTTTTTTTGCAGCAGATAACAACGGCGAATCCGTTGTGACTTCTTTGGTAGAGTATCGCTACGAAATGTGACGAATTATTATGTTATTTTCGTTATTAAATAAATGTTCACTCATAACGTGAAATCATCATTACTTTCCTTTTGAAACAATTGTAGCACCTAGCTGTTCAAAATATTATTTGGAGCAATTTAATTGACAGCCCATCAAGTTTTAATCAGCATTGCTCACGCGCAATGAGTCACACTAAAAATTAAAGCAATAATTTGTAAGTATGTATATTTGTAATTCTAATTCAAGTATGTCCCTTTTCTTTTATGTATTTAGCCACTTTAGCCGGTCTCGGGGTACAGTCGTCAATTCGAACGACTTAACAACATGCACGTTATGGGTTCAAGCCTCGAATGTTGCCATACGTAGGACTGACTATCCTGCTACGGGGAGAATCAATAAATCACTGAAAGCCAAGCCCACAAGTAGTGGTTCAGGCAGGACTTGACCGACAATGGTTTTTGAGTCAAAAGAAGAAGAAGAATAAGAATAATTTAGCCACTTCAGATAGCCAGAACTCATCAAAACAGATACATAGCAAACATTGCAATATTGAAAAGTATTATTGAAGATTTGAAATAAATCAATCCACTTTCGTAGTCGAATCAAAGAAGAAATAATTCCACACATGGGATGGCGATTTTTTATCATGGTTTTTTTAAATTGAAATTAAAAACTGTACACCAATCTGAAGGTCAAATTTCTAATCAATTCCAGGAAAAGATTATCAAGATGCAAAATAACTTGCTGCAAAAAAGTAATTGTGGAAAAAACTGAAATGTGCTGTAATGAGCTATTCGTTTCCTTGTGTAGCGAGAATGGCATTACAAACTTGACTGCCATTCATATCAACGAATAAAATTTTATCAAACATGCAAAACTTATCAGTTTATCCAAGATCACATTCAGTTCCAATACACAAACATCAGTCTCGTATTCACCTTTATTTATTACTTAATATAATTTTTATTTTTATTCTAGCGTGTTTAATGCTTTACGTTTTATTTTAGATATTTTATTAAATATTAAATGCCATGTAGATTAAACTTTTGTATCCCTGCACATTTTTCCAAGACGCGATCATTTATTTCTTGTTTTCACTTTGATACCTCAAGTTGTTACAAGAATTTACTGGCTGAAATGAGTATATCCTCCTCGTTATTTGTTTAAAGATGAATGAGAGAGAGATAGAGAAAGATAACATTTGTTTCGTTGTTAATTTATTCACATCTGCTAACTTATTTATTAATTTCAATAATGTTACCACAAAATAACATAAAATCCAAACACTGTAGCTTAAATCGAAGATTGAAAGTCAAAGTAAAAAATAATGGGTGTTGAAATTGAATAAAATTAAATGAGGAATCCTACTATTTACATAACACTATTCTGTTTTATGGTTGGTAACATACATACTAAAAATCAGATTTTTAAAACAATTAACCTTAATATGAACATATGCTTCTATGACTTATATTGAACATTGCCAAAACTAATGTTCATATTGCAATAAACTAACCTATGAATCATATTTATTAACTAACTACTCCCAGATGAAACAATCGATTAATGAATTAATGTACTAATAAATTCCAATGTGTTCATACACTTGTTTCAATTTTGTCATTTGTTCTTTTTGTATATAACAAAATATGGACTAACCATTTGTTTTACTATTATAATTATTTTATCTTAAGCTACACGATCCGCGAGTGCTGCGATCGGGATTTGCAATATTCTAGTTATATCAAAGATATAACAATAAAACATTTAATGATCATTTGCACGATAAAAATAAAGATATCGCAACTGTTCAAACGTGAGAATGCGAATTGAAACCAAAGCATGAATTGTAACATTCAAGGGTATTCTATTGTGCGCGTGCGCATTGCTCTCCTGCAACTTATACAATGCAGTATTTTCTTTGTCCGCTTTGCAAGCATAGTGCGTTCATGTGTATCACAGAAAAGGGGAGGAGCTAACACCATTGTAAATTATTAATTAAAAAGGGGCAGAGCAATACGCGAAAGAGACAGTCCGATGCATAATTCACTCATGAACATTATTCACCCGACAGCCAACAAAATTAACACTGAAACTTGAATTTCGTGGTCAATTTGAAATTAGAAGTTGATGGCAATAGATTAATATTTACGAGCCGTCTTGTGGAGAATTAAATGATAAACCAGTTATAAGCGAAATCTGGATTTATTTGGCTTGCATTTTGAAAAAAAAACTAAATAGTTTAAGTGTCGGAACCGAATGTTTTTGGTTGGTGTGTTTTTATGTGCTTCTTATCATCGTGCGTAGTGATATTGAGATGAAATATGGTGAATTTTGTGCTTATTTGTGATTGGTGAACAGTGCTAGTTTAATACAAGTGATGATGAATTAATTATTGATTTTATTGAAAAAAAAATAGGAAATAAGTAAAAGAATTCGATAATATAACCACCAATATGATAGACATAAGTATGTACGGAAATCATTCTTCGCACACAAATGGTTTTCAGAACAGTGATCTTGGGTCCGGAGGGTACCCTTATTTTACAGCAGGTCACCATCATCACCACCATTACCACCAGCACCAAAGGCAACCTGTGCAACAACAACAGCTTACTAATTCTGCTACTAACATTGTTAGTGGCCCACCTGTGAACAATACCACTAGTAATACCGTAGTGACCTCTAATAGCAGCTCCAACAACAATGCTAATCCGCCCACAGCCAATATCCATCAGACTTCCTATGTTCACGCATCTCACCTATACAGTCCGTCCGCAATCGAATACGGAATAACTACCTCTAGCTCTCCCCCAACTGATTTGTACTTTGAAGCCGATAGCCAAAGTTCTATATACTACGGCCCTAGTCATCCAACACCGGCGGCTCCTTTTCAAGAAAACCGTATCATAAGCGCGGATAACGGATTGAGCTATACTAATTTGGACTATGCCATGTACCATCAGGCACAGGAATGCGCAGATCCTAGTTATCTGGCGCATCATCAAGATAACAAATTACATCTACATCGCTTTGGAGCCTTTCCTGGAGCTGTAGCGTCCGATGCCACTGTTGATGGGGATCCTCATCATCATAATCTTCTTCATCAGCATTCGCATATTTCACATCAGCACAGTTCCACATCCCCTAATGATGCACATGGCGGTGGAACTACCTGGGGACAAGTTTACTCCGATAACATTCCTCAGTCACAACATCAGCAACTGCAGCCGTCTCTTAACCAGCATACGGTGGCTCAGTGCAGTCCTAATGTTTCTTCCGCATTGCTGGACTCGCCCCATGTAATTCTGAGTGCGAGTGTATCCGACGATGGTGACAGTAATGGTAGTGTTGCTAATAGTTTTTCGCGCCTTCACCAACATCATCACCATCCCCATCATCACCATCACCATGCCACATTGCAGCAAAATATGCAAGCGCAGCAGCATCCGGCGAATCAGCAATCGCAGCAACAAACACAGCAGCAACAACAACAGCAGCACGCTCAACAACCCCAGAACCAACAGAATGCACCTACCTACAAGTGGATGCAAGTAAAACGAAACGTGCCAAAGCCTCCATGTAAGTATTTTTCTAGCTAAAGTTGTATTGTTGATGATACAACCCGCACTATCTCCAGATTATCACAATCCCACAGAGGATAGCGTCACACTGAGCTTGCTTTACGGTCTCACCATAAAACGATACAATTCCCACAGGGACTTTGAGTCCCAAAGGGTTTGCTTTCTCAATGGAGGCTATATTTTTTGTCTGTGTGTTTTCCTTTCTATCCAGCAATCACATACAACGACAAAAAAACTCTTTTATATCGGTAAAAAATATCAAACGCACCTATTTCGGTTAGCTACCTTTATCAGCATCAAAAATTCATACGCGTTGCATAGTTTAACCCCGTGATGAACTATAAAAATATATCTAACTGGACCAGTAGAGCCATAAATTTTCCTCCTAAAATCTTCAATCCTGCACCAATGGCAGTCTTGATAAAGGTGTAATAATTCAAATTTTCCGTAAACATCTTACCTTTGCCATGAGCGTTATCGTTTGCATGTTGATAAATATTACATATGACTGCTTTAAAGCAAAGAAGGCAAAAACAGTAAATATGAATTCTAGCAGACGTTAGATATTACCGTTAATCAGATATCGTTGTCGTATTATGAAGTACTGGCTTATTACTACGTGATAACATTATGATCTCCATATGATTTTTTTTAATTTAGAGACAATTTTATATAAAAGCAATTACGCTATTCTCGAAATAGATTTGAAAAATTTCGATCCTTCCCATAAGCTTTTTCAGCATACCAAACATTAAAATTATGCCTAGACCACATACTGCTTAAAGAACAACGCAAAACAACCCCGATTTTGTTAATTAAAAACTACCATAGCTGGTGAGGTTAACAAACTCCCCAATTTTAACCACCAACAATAAAAACAACGCTCACTTATTCTTAGTCTATGTTACGGGTCAAAGAGGTTGTACACCGTGCGTGACTTGGGTCGTTTCCATTTGAATGAAATTGCCATTATCGTCCAGAAGTAAGTGGACCCCAACAAAAACGTGTCGAGGACAGACGTTTTTTACTGCGATGCCGTCAAGGTCACTAACGAAAAACGACGGAGCGATGACTGAAAACGAAAGTGGATTATGCTAGCATAGAAACAATTCTTTTCGTTCTCTACCCTGTTCAACTTCTTTGGTGGCTGAAATAGATTCTTCTATAATAACGCGCAACAGCAAAAAAAAATACGCCTACGATCGATATTACAATACCAACGACCCCATGCAGACGTGTTGTGGGGTCTCAATTTACTTTCAATTGGCTAACTGTCCACTGTCAAAAATGTCACAAACTGCACTGTACTGCAAAGCTTACCCAATTGGTAGTGAGAGAAAAGACACGAGGCAGTAATTTGAATGTCATAGATAATAAAAACAAATATTAGATTCAAACCTCCCCCTTTGTAGACACTACATTATGGATACAGTTCTGTTATTTCAATATTAACATGCATGCCTCTGCATGCGCTGTTGCACTGTACTTGCTGGATATGTAACAAAATAGATTAGTATTGAAATTAATATAGCACAACCACCGGCTTACAAATTAATTTGTGGGTAGCACTACTCCACACTACACTACTCACCAATTTGACTTAATTTCATTCAATCTTTCCGCGATCACTTATCTTTTCTATAATTCCAATGCTTTCATAGTGTCAAATTAAAAATATCTGTGGCATAGCAAAAGATATTTTTTTTAACTTGTAACTTTTCACATGTTGAGGTTCCATTTACCTAACCGAGAAATACATGCAAATACATCAGTGTGGCTTGTAGTCGTAGCCTGTAACTGTAGTCGAACATTCACTACATCTCAATTTGCATGGTCCATAGTGTATACAGAATAGATTTTATCACAACATATAATTATAATATTTTCACAACAACAACAACAACAGGCAACACGCAACCAATCGGTGAAACCTCTCCCTTAGGGGTTTCTTTAATTATTACAGCAAACCAAACATTCTGCAGTATCAATTGTTTTACATTATTAAAATAATTCTAAGCGATGCCAGTTTAAGCGATTGTATTTGACGGATAAGAAATGCCAGTTAGTTCATAAAAAAAATAAAATCTGACATATATCATTTAAATTATTTTAACACATAGTACCACACAGTAACTTTAAAGTACCATTGTCAAATTTGAATTACTCACACATTTTAAATTGTTATATGACATATATTGACATATATCCTAACTAGCTCTTTATCTTTTCCCAAAATAAATATACGTAATAACCTTACATGTGTTCTAATCCATACCGCTTTGTTAATTACCTACAGGCATAACTTTTAGGAAAAGAAACAACAGTCAACAAACATTCAACTTCTCTGCGATGTCAAAAATTTCATTTTCATTAGCGGTAATTAATGATATATCAGTAGCTACAGACGACGCTGACCATAAAATTGTCATATCTGATCAACTGACCAAACATGTTTTCATGATTTGTTGTATCAAACGTCTCAATACGTTTGACAATAGCTAATGAATCGGTACTATACGGTCGACAATCTACTGTAAGAAGATGCCAACGACCCCCTTGACGTTTATAATTCATTAACGTACGAATTATGTTTCGGTGCAGAACTTCTCAAACTGATTTCTTATTTTTTGTTTTTTTTTTATAAATATTACTGCTCTTACTAGACTGGTCAGTCGTGTAACATGATCTAAATTTCTTATTACACATATTCAATGTAAAACCATTTCCTTCCAGTAATGCAATGATGATAAGGTGAATTATATGTAATTTTATATTGAATATTTTTTTATTTAATCCTACAAGAATAAATTTATATCTGATTGTGTACTCCCGGATACTGACCCTGTAGACTTTTTATTTACTTCATACATTTTTGTTAAGCTCTTTCCTAGCCATAAATGAGCTAAACTGACAATAAATTTACAGTTACCAAGGAATTTTGCCTTTTTTTAAATGAATGTTGACAATGAATTTATTAGTTAACCTACAGCAAAATAGCCAGTCCTACGTATAAGGTGTTCGATCCATATGCAGCTTGATCCTATGACGGATATATTGTGCAGTATGACGAAAGTACCAAGAGACCTCCCTTTTTTAATTTTTTAGTGTTTTTTATCAATCATGAAATATTCAAGCCATTAGCGTATTACTTCCTTAAAAGACCAAACAATTTGCAAATATTTACATACAACAGGCCATATCAAACAATATTAGTTTTTTTTATAAAAATCATTTTTATATTTCACATCAGTCTTTACATTATGAATATCGATGCAGGGCGTACTGGACAAAACTAAATTGATTTTTTTTTCTGTAATGTAGCAATTAATTCCGAATTTGGATGAATCAATTGCGGAGTTTATTAGTAACCTTAAATATTTTGTAATATTTTTTTGCAGAATGTAATAAACCTCTTCATATTCATCCTTTTTTCTTATAAGTTTATAATTAAGTTATTAGAGCCATTGGTAATGCGTAAACGTAAATGTGTTAATTGCCTTTAACAAATTTACTTAGATGATGTAGATGACTTAGATGACTTAGATAGCATGAGGTATAGTTACAATTTGCCAGAACAATGTAGCAGTAAAACAAACGATAATTTATTCTTGTGGCTTTTTAACTAAAATTTAATATTTAACAATCAAACCTTAATGAACAAAGGCTAGTTTCTTTTTCAATTATTTATATCAGTGAACGTAAATAAAAAAATGTAATAGGTAAATTTATTTAAAAAAAAGTTTGTATAAAAAAAAATGTTCTTGAAAATTATACGGATGGAATCAATCAAAGACACTGCAGCATAAATGAATTACTGACCGTCAATAAGGAGTTTATCATTAAAATGATAAATGATAGTATTAACATGTTTTACCCACTTTCTTTCTTACTAACCTACTTTACTACTCACTTACTAATTAGATTACTTATAAAAAGCCAGATTATTTGTCAAAAATTGTAAAAAATTGGTAAAACTTTGCAAATCAAAAGAGTTGCACTTAATTGGGCCTTTCTTATATTTGATAGTTACATAACTTGTGAAATAGGAAATGGAGTAATGTGTATAACATTCTTATGTGAATTTGAAAAAAAAAACGAATAAAACATTGATTATCATTTTCTATGATATTCTAAGTACAGCGAACGTGTCATTGGAACACGTTGAAACCGATTACAATAATTGTTCAACAAATTAAATTATGTCATTTCCGGTTTATGATACTATAGATCACCATGCATGCCATCAAAGTATATTACTTTAATACTTAAATTGTGAGCTGAAAGTGCTGGAACCTGTCGTATGATGAATTAATGTATTTGCGAAACTGATCAGGGATATTAGAGTTAGTACCGTTAACTACACCTATGCTGCCGTAGTCTGAAAATCAATATTAACTTTTTAAATGAACCTCAAATAACATTTTTAATTAAAAAAAAACAAAACAAAGTATAATTACAGTTGTGCGAGACAGTGTTAAACGTTAAAATATTTAAAAGCGTATAAATTTGTTCATTTCACAAGTATAACACTTTTGCACGTAATTAATACAATTGGCTAAAATTTTAATATTGAGTATAATTTATCTCAAAATAATTGTATATTAAAGTAAATATATTTTGGAAATATGTTGCTTTAGGTATCGAAGAAGTCAAAAATCTATAATCGTGAAAAAAATGTGCAATGAGAACGTATCATTCGTTCAAGAGTTTAAGCGGTACGAATATAGACTGTCTTACAGCAGCCACAAGCGTGGTAATTCTATATCATACGTGGTGTTATATTTTATCTTATAGCTTGTCGGTCATGTTACATTTTTATTTACACCGCACTAGTACCCCAACGTTGAAATTCTGTCAACAACTTCTCTATTATGTTGATGAAAATCCTACGATCGCATGACGTAACCGAAACTCAAGAAAACTTGCACAGTTCGTTCCCCTAACCGCTTTGGGTAAGTTCAAGCAACACGCGACACGAACGGGTTTATTGTTTATCATAGATCGTCATTCAATATCACAGTCTCTCATCAGCAAGTCAAGTGCCTAAGCGAATCACTGTGCTGTGACTTCTCTTACAAATGTCTAAGTTGAATACAGCTACCTCAGAATGTGTATCGTAGCATCGATGGTTGCAATCGTTTTTCAAGGATTACGCTTACCGATATGCAATCCATATACCACCGTTGCCCATCAAAACAATATTTTTACTCCCTATCCCTTAGCAATAGTTCCTTTATCGATCAAAGATTACGTTTACCGTGTTGATACAGCCGTACTATATTCTATAGGTATCTATTACTGTACAAATAAGAAACGCTTTTAGACTTTTATTCTCAATGCAACACATTTTGTTTGCGTATGATGTGTACAATTAAACCAAAACTTTGCGTTAATATCGCTCAACAAAAAAAACATGTGCATTTTCCCCCATTCCTATTGTTGTTACATTTGAGCAATCGAACATGTCAAAGGTCATCTTGCAATCTTAACACAAACATATGATAAACCTACTATGAGCATGATTAAGGTCAGAAAAATATAACACTTCTACGCGTTTTCGCTTTTCCATCTTCCATACAACATAAAAGAAGGCTTGAAAGTATGTATTAAAATGGGCAAAAGTTAAACCTCCATGTTGTACTTTCCTTGCTTAAGGAATTCTCCTTGTCTAACCTACCTCATCCTCCGTTATTTGTGGGAGTGATCCACCATCAACGTCCATCTTCGACATAATCCTAACTTTCGCCAGACATCCCTATTATACAGTATAATCTATTAATTAAGCCTGTCAGTTGCCGCACTTGGGTCGCCGCGGGATGGTTGAGTCGTGCGACCTATCTGACTGCCGGCTCGTAAATTAGCGCTTGTTTGAAACTTCAACAAGTTCACAACTCCCTTCTAGCTCCCCCTTTTAGCTTACTTTTGTTTGTTTATGGTTTGGTTAAAAGGTATCACGCATGTCAGTGGGTTGTTCGGGAAATTGTTATATTTGCAAGCGAGACAATTTCCATCGTAGCATAAACAAGAAACCCAGGTTTTAAACTGATGTTTTTCTGCTATCAGATTGAGTGCATTTATGTTCATGTAGATTTTATGGTTTATTTTGAAGCGGTAGTAAACTATTTCAACAAAACTTTAGGACATTTCAAATGACACAATTCGCAAATCGAAAACGAAATTGTACAAAAAGGCTGCGAATGTTTATAGTGATGATCAGTGATCAACATTCCTGGACTGATTTCAATGCAAGATAGAGATAAGGGCATAAGCATAAAACTTCGATTATCATTTTTGACATGAAAGGAAAAAGATTCGCCACATGCAAGAGAAACAATCAAAAGAGACCTAAAGACGTCTAATACTTATGTTATATGAAGCTATTATATACATTTTCTGTTAATATTAGTTTACTCCAATTAAAATTAAAATCTGTATGAATCAACTCACAAATAACTAAACCTTGATTTGATAAGGAAAATATTCCTTATATCGAATTCCTTTAAAATATAAATCGAAGTGGGAACGATCGAAGCGGTGTCAAAAATTATATAAAATTGTGGTTTCTTGATGTTTTAGATGTTTTAGAGCATTGTGCCATATTGTAGGCATTGCTGAACAGGGCACTGATGAAATAAATTAAAGTAACCATTGTACACTGGCCACTGCAACTATCGTTCATCGTCGATGGAGCTTTGGAAAGTGACTGATTGTCTTCTTATGCGTAATGATCTAAAAGTTCAAGCTTATACCACATTTTTAATTCTGTTTTGGAGAAAACATTCCAGTTTTTATTTAAATCTTATTTGGTGTGCACAGGAGACCCTCAAAATACGACCCATGCGGGTTACATGGCGTTAGTTGTTAGTTGTTAGTTGGCGTTACAATGATTTTTATAGCTAAAAGTTGTCATTTGGAAGAAATTGTTTTTTTTTATTTAATTTTTAATTATTACAGTCACATACACTTTTATGAAGAATTCCAAATATCCAAGCTTGAATATTTATTTAGCATAAATGACTTATTCAATATAATGTTAAACAAATTAATGATTTTCTTTATTAACCCAGATAGCTAATAAATATAATAAGTAGTTCGGGTTTCCGTTTAGTCGCAAGTTTTTTTTTTTTTTGATTATAGCTATAGCATTACGTGTACTTATATATATACATGATTTTCCAGAAGTTTTTAAGCTCTAAATATGTTTCTTAACTGGAATAAATTGAAGTGTTTAGCCATGTAAAGTCAAGAGGACATGGCGGTCTATTAGTGTCAGTTGAACTATTTATTGTGTATTAAATATATGTATCTAAATGCCATACATCATAAAGATATGGCATATAAATAAATATTTTTATCATACAAACGTAAAATAAGCTGATTTTTTTTAGTAAAGATGCATTCATTGTTGCATGAAATATATCTCCTATCCAAATAGGAGCTTATATAAGCAAAGGTGTATTTTTGGTTATAGATACGATTAAAATACACAATATCGTAGGTCTCGATTCTGAAACTTCGATTATAAACTGTTGTCAGATATCCAAAGCGTCACTTTTTGGACTTACACCTTAGATTTGAACATTTTTTGGTGAAGAGAAAAGCCGCGTTTCGACGGAACGATTTCTGCATAAAAACTCCTGTCAAAATCACCGTTTCCCATGGCAACGAAAAATCGAGAAGAGTTCAGTGAATCTTATTATACACACTCAGACACTCCATACCTCTCTTGGCAAATCTTTCCCCTTCCTCTAGAAACAAGTTTCAAATAAAGATTTGCCAATATTTTGCATTTACACACCACGAATCTTTGCAGGATTCAATTATCGTAAATTAACAAAATATTTCGTTAAACACGGGTTCTTGTTGTAAGAAATGCACAATATACAACCTTTAGAACATTTAGAACTTGGAAGCAATCGAAAACAAATGTTTAAAGACAAAAAAACACGATATTTCTCTCGGCCTATTAAAAATAGCAAGCAAATATTTTTGTTATCCATTCCGCGATGGATAGCTTGGTTTGCTCGAAAAAGATTCGCCATAGACTGCTAGACTTCTTCTACCTCAGTGAACAAGTGTGTTTGAAAGTTATTTGCTAGCAGAATATGCCGTGTCTGAACGCGGCTATTCGCAGTGTGGATGGCACACATCTTTGCTTGTAATCTTTTGGCAGATGCAAAGAAAACTGTAAATTTTGATATTTCAACTTATTTTTGGGATCGCTGCACATGGGAGAACATTCTTCTAAAGGTTATTGGTGATATCCATGCATTAAAAAAACAGTTCGCGACTTTTTTTTTACTATCCAGCGAGATACCTGTTTTGCTATCAGCTCAAATTAAGCAGAATAAATAGTTTCCAAAATAAAGTCAAAATGCTCAAATAGAACCAACAAATAATTCGTTTCTACGAATTATTGAATTCGCAGAAACGAATTATTTGTTGGTTCTATTTCGGAAAAGACCCCAATAGCAGGATATCTTGAACCCCGTTCTAACTCTATGAACGATAGCAATGTGTTGTATAATAATACACATTATTATTTTTGACACGAAAAATTTCTTGAATCAAGAAATAATTTAGACAATAATCAAAATTCAACTAAAGTGTATACGTTTCACAAATTGAAGTAGCATTTTTAGTTTCATTTTGTTTATTAACATTTGCATGCTAACTACACTAATTACAGGTTATCTTTATATCATAATAATTGTAAATTTTCAACCTTCTTATTTATTTTGGCAAAAACCGTAGTCGGTCAAGGCGTGCCTGTACCACTGGTGGGCCTGGCTTTCTTTGACTTAAAGGTTACCATAGCCGGATAGCCAGTCCAACGTATGGGGGCACGGTCTGTACGACGGGTTGTTACAATTGTGTATCCGACCCTAAAACTATACCAGATTTATCATTTCCCGACTTATTGATTTTTCTTGTATTATTTTTGTATTCTTTTTATTCTTTCTGCCTCTACAGGCTCCCGAAATTTTCCGATGGCACTGTGAGCGGGCCTCTACACGTCACGGCTTAGCGTACCGTACCGTTCCTTTTTGCATGCAGAGTTTGACTGTACGGTACACCACACGACCCTGGTACGTGTGGAGGCCCAGTCATGTGCTAATTCGTGCTATATATCGCTTATATATCACAAACTGAATCACATATTTACAAAGGGAAAGAATGTTATATTTTCGCGTTAAAATAATACAATATTCGAACGTACGGTATGAGAGGACGCTAGGGTCTGCCAGTCGGACGGAAAGCCAAAATTGATTCAGTTGAAAAATATTACATCGGGCTAGCTCGCGACGTGTGAGCCCGCTAAAAATTGATGAAGTTATCGAATGTGGGAGCTCATTGATACACAAAACTCATTGATTTAAAATTAGAGAACTGTTATTTTATTAATTTCATTAGCTATTTCTAAAATCAATAGTGTTATCATTTTTTAACTCTGATCGCTATGGAAAATAAGCCTAAATTAACTTCTAACAATGCAATCTACACACTTCCTTTGATTTATATTTGTCTATAGTATCTCTGCCATCGCATTCACAACAATTACACAGACCAAAACCTAATGCTTGCTCAACCTATTAAATTTTGTTTTAGTTTATCGTTCCTAATGTGTTTGTATGATCACTTTTGGATGCCCGATATGGCACTATCAGCGTATGAAAAAAAAAATACACGAGCGCTGAGAATCAACCCATCGTGTTCGAAACAGTAGCACCAAGGCTTATCAATAAATAAATGTTTATCGCAACAACTGCAGCACCACACATGGCTGCAGACAGTTTTCAGGTTTGAGGAAGGGTTAAGACTTTGTCACATTAGATACTCGTAATCGCAAACTTGGTACTAGGGACTATGAACAGTGAGGGCTTACAACCGCGTCACATTGCAGTAAGACATAATAAAGTGAACCAAATATTTGATGTGCTTCCTATAGATAAACACGATGCGCAAGCTAGAGTAATGACAAAAAATCTTACAAATGTTCAGGTATACAGTCCGAGTCAGGGTATTTGTTCAGATAGTGAAAACGACTGTAGGAAGTATCGATGTTTCGTGTATCCGATTGACATCATATCAAGATAACGTTCGTGAAGCTTCCTGTCCGCATTATTTGTTATAATCGATGGTAGGGTGCTAAAACTTAGAGTTGTTCTGTGTCTAGATAACTGTCACTGTATAAATTCTATCGCAAGCCCATTTCAGTCCACAGCTTCATTAAAGTACTTTAGATAAAGCGAAAAATAATCACTTTGTATGTATATATTTGTACATTACTAATTAAATAAAATGTTGAACATGAAAAATAGCATCCTTAAGTAAAACATATAGTCTGATTAGTGCACTTCTCTTAGTCTTGCTATGAGGTTGGTGCAGAATCTTCTAAATGTCAACTGTAGTGCAGCTGCAATTCTTTTGCATTTGTATATAATTGCTGACCTATTGGACAAATGTAAACTCATCAACAAATGGGGCTCTTTGATTCAATGGTAATAGCAATTTTGCAACATTGAAAGTTTATTGTTCAGAGTTTTAGTACAAGGAAGGTCGCAGAACAAAATGTAAGTCGAAATAATCGTGTGTCAAATATCCATCAATACATTGTTCACGCCTCAAGTTGAAAAGTCGAAATCAAGATTATCGGGTATTGCACTTGAAGGAACAAAAAATTAATCTTTCTAAAAAAATGTCAAGCTAGCCACCACCTGCAGCCTTTGAGGTCATCCGGTGCGACCCGCGACCAGTCGATTAAAAACTTTATTTGTAATTCTATTTCCTTGATTATTATCAAAGCCATCAACCAATGAAATTTTAGAACATAAGAGCATTTTCATTGAAAATAATATAATAATAATAATATAATGATAGCTGACTCGACAAACTTAGCTATTCCAAAAAAAATATTTTATTATTGATATGTTACTTGGGATAGTTGTATCGTGCCCGTATCCCCTCACAATTCGATGATCGAGTGTAAACCGCCAGGCTCCTCACACCAAGTGTCAAAGTGCCGTATACAACACAACAACAATCCTGCTCTTTGTATGGGAGTTAGAAAATCATTTTTAAATTAAATTTAGTGTAACATCTGAACGATTTTTAAGTCTTAAAACCTATTCTCATACCACCATAAGGTGTGTGCAAAGTTTCGTTGAAAATGATCCAGCCGTTTCGGAGTTTGCTCGCAACAAACACCGTGACACGAGATTTTTATATATATAGAATTCACTAAAATTTTCTTACGACAAAATTTACAAACGAATGCAATTTTCATATACACATATAAATAAGCATCAGAAGTTTCTTCTTCTTTTTCTTCTTTTTGGCACAACAACCGATGTAGGCCAAGACCTGTCTGTACCACTTGCGAGGTTGACTTTCATTGACTTATTGATTTACCCCCAGTCAGTCTAGTCCTACGTATGGTGGCACGGTCCATTTGGGGATTGAACCCATGACGGGCATGTTGTTAAGTCGTACGAGTCAGCTTCAGACATTTACGAGAAAAAACTTGAGCTCTAAACCTAAGTTATCAAGTATTTAGATTTTAATCACGCGCGTGTGTGTGTGTATGTGTATGGTGCATTATAGTGATGGCCTAAAAAGGCCTGCAGCCAGATTTGGATTGATTCGAATCCAACTACCCTTGGATTCAAACCAGGATCAACTCCGGAGGGTTTTTTTTTTGTTGAATATTTTCCAATTTGTGTTTGGGGCCATCTCACGATTTATTGTTAGCTGTACGAAGTTATTTGGATTCAATTAATTTATTTGAACTAGGGTAATGTATCAATAGTGGTGCAATTTGTGGTAGTACATAAGTGTTTTTATTAATGTACAGTGTCAGGAAGGTATTTAATTTTTTTTAATTAAAATTTTAACACATACCAATTTGAATATTTTTTATCTTTACAAGCATTTTTACCATGAAACACATCAAATTTACGAAAAAATACATATTTTTGTGACTGCTTCGTTGTACCTGTAATGGTGGTATGGTTCCTATACTCGTCGTATCGTGTTCCTATTAATGATGCGCGTTCCGTTCCAAACCTGCCAGGTGCGATTCGTTCCAGCATGCAAGCATCTGGACCGTGATCCTTAAGTTTACCCCATGCAGGCTCAACTTGTACCTGTTGCTCCCACCGTTCTTTGCGATCCGAACTGAACCGGCTGCTCTCATCTACAATCTGTGCTGGACTGGTTACTTTCAGTGCTCTTTGCTATCCGGCCTAGAACGCTCGATATTCTACGCTTCTCTTATGCTGGTTTCTAGTATGGATAGACATACACATTATGTATATGTGAGTGATAACAGCGCAAGCCATACTCTCTCAATCAGAGAGATAACGGTACAACACCAGCGCCATGAAGCCAGAAAAGGATAGAGACTTTTGGTGAGGTGAGAAGTTAATTGCCAAATTTTAAAGAGACAATCTTGCGCTAAAGGTAAACGCAATGAATGAATTGCTTCTCTTCTGTCATATTCATCTTATTGGTATTGATGCGTTATGTGTACTGGATTGTGGCAATCAATGAATTGCTATGTGTTGGGTGCTAAGCTACTTCGTTGCGCATGCATCATCAATGAACGCACTTGAATTTTTACATGAGATCTTCATTGTGTGACTAAATACTTGAGGTGCACGACAAGTTTAGCCTTCTGCAATAACTTATTGAACACCATTTATTGGCCCGTGGAATAACGCTATTCTTATAGACAATTAAAGTGCATTGCCGCACACTCCTGTAGTGCACCGTACAGTATAATGTCAACCCTACGGAAACAGCTTAAAACTCTATATATTTGTTATAGATCGATGTTATTAGATGCTATTTATATTTAAATTTATTTAAAAACAAATCCTACAAAATGTCTTAACTGGTTAATTCAAAATGCACTGTATAGCGGTTTACTTAGATTAAGAGTTTTTCTTTAAGTAGTATATTAATTTTACTTAAAGAATTCATATATATTTAAAATTATCCATATGTTAGTTAAGTAAGTAACTGAAAAAGCGTAACAATGGGGCCTTTCACAATTCTAGTCGATTTTTTGTATGGAGTTTGACAGTTGGAGGCTAAAATCATGTAAACACTCCATACAAAACCACACGAAAAACTAGCCTGCGATTTTCCGTCTAGATTATTCTAGCCTCAAAGCTAGAATTCGATTCGAGTACCTGCTCGGCAAAACAAGGTGGTGTTTTCATTTATCCCGAGGAGCATTAAAGAGATCTGGTGATAGAACCCAGAATCAAAGTGTATGTAGTCCAGGTGGTCTTTTTATAATCAAAATTGATTATCACTTTTTGACTTGAAGGGTGAAATTTTTTGTTCAAACATGCTCTCTAGAGGCTTGACGAATATATAAAACACTCTTAAAATCTTCATTCAGAGCAGAAGCGATAAAAATCAGCCTTCTAAATTCATACACCTTGGGATAAGCTCACCTGTATGTTATACCCCCTTAGATAGCGGCTCGAAAACTGCTATACAATGCAAACAGCTGACAGGCTGAAATTTCAGCCTACCAACTTAAAACGGAAAAGACCCCAATAGCAGGATATCTTGAACCTGCGTTCAAGAGAACATTCCGTTCTTTTTCTCCAGATTGGCAGGTTCGAACCGTTCCTCAATTTTCAGAACTATTCCCATCACTAGCTCCCATAGTGGTGGTAAACAAAGTTTCCTCAAACCAGTGTATAATATCAATGGAACTTAGTTTTGAAGCAATTTTCGTATGAATAGCAAGGATTACTGCCATAATATTAATTTCTTGCGTAATTTGATCGTAGAAATGTATAAATGTGATTCATGAAATGACTTGTAATCAACCAACACTCGGAAGAGTGTGCTTAATTCGAAGTCGATTTTTCATACACTAAATTTTGGCTTTTGTTTGGTAAATTACTTACAGAAAACTCATTTCTGTTGCTTATTTTAGTGAAAGCAGTACTACATGTTAAAAATATCCTCTGTGTTGTGGACAGACCGCTGCCTCATCCTGAGGGTTCACTGTTGACAGCAAGGCTGTCATCCTGTGACGTCCTCAGTGAGGATCGCGGCGCGAGCAGGACCAGTCGTCCTCTCCCCGCATTGCATGTGTGTTGCGTTTATATTATTGATATACGTGTTATTGTAAACGATACCAAAGATAGTGATAATATAATATATTCTGTTTGTGCCGTACACACACCGTCTCATGTTCATTTTGTGCGGACACAACACTCTGATTAAAAAAAAGTAAGATGTCCTGTTTTTACTGATTTTATTTTTGTGTACCTATAATGGCAGTATGATGAAAAACGCTTAAAAATGCGAAAATAAAGTCAAAAGGAAATGAATTTTAGTTTGTTTGTTTGTTTGTTTGTTTTGTTCGTTTGTTTTGATTTTTATTTTACAGCCTGGCCGTATTAACCCCTTTCAAGGAAGTGTATTTAATGAATTTTAGTTAATGAATAACATTTCATAATAGATATGTTAAAAAAAAAAATTGTAATTGCGTTGTTAAGTAGTCATTTCGAAAATAAACAAAAATATGGATTTCATTATGAAATCCTAAGGATTTTGGAAAAAGTGTTTACACATTCAAAGTATTTCAATGTTTGCCAGTCTGGCAATACCACCACTATTGGTACTACCACCACTATAGGTACGTTTACCCTATTCAACAATGCATTTCGCGTTGTTCAAAATCGTTTGAATTATGTGTTTTCAAAAATGTTTGAACAATGTCAATGTATTTATGGGAATGGGTAAAACATATGCGATTAACTGTTAATAAATCGTTTAATATAGGGTTACTGTACCTGTATTGGACAGGTTAGTGTTTTTTTTTTTATTTGCACATTTTAATTTATTTTTTAGAGATATTCGTGAAAATTCAAACACTGTTTTTGCTCCTATTTTTGGCCGTTTTTTCCTATTTTCGGAAGGCTATGCTCCTATTTTCGGCAACGCAAATACGAGTCGGAAAATGTTTCAATCAATACAAATAGATAGAGAAAATGTTTAATTAGGTACGTTCTCAAAATCCTTCTTTCTTCGCGAATATTTCCCCTTCCACCAGAAACAAGTGTCAAAAAAAGATTCGCCAATATTTTTGCGTTCACACACCAACAATCTTTGCTATATACAATAATTATAATTTAACCCAATAATTCGTAATTCCCTACATACTCTTGAATATGCCCATATAACGGATCACTGCATTTAACTGCTCTACTCTGAGCAAAAAAAATAACACTACCATGTTTTTTTTAGTAATTGTAGATTTACCCTAAAGATAACGATGTTTTAGTTGAGAATGTTGGAATAACTTGTATTACACCTTTCAAGCACATTGCTTTAATGTATTTATTGAATAATTTATTATGGGGCCCTTTCCTTTTTAAGTTCGCTCGCTGAAATTTCAGCCTGTCACCTGTTTGCATTGTATAGCAGTTTTCGAGCAGCTATCTAAGGGGGTATAATATACAAGTGGGGTTATAAGGTGTATGAATTTAGAAGGCTGATCTTTATCGCTTCTGTTTCTGAATGAAGATTTTAAGAATGTTTTGAGTGTTCATCAAGCATCCAGAAAGCTTGTTTGAGCAAAAGTTTTCACCCGTTCTGTCAAAAAGAGATGCTCAAATTTGGTTATGAAAAACATGATATGAGACCAACTGGATTACATACACTTTGATTCTATATTCCATCACCAGATCTCTTTAATGCACCTTGGTAAAAATGTAAACACCACATTGTTTTGCCATTTTTCGAGCAGGTACTCGAATCTAACTCTAGCTTTGAGGCTAGAATAATCTAGACCAAGGATAATGTATTTAGAAGGTTGATTTTTATCGCTTTTGCTGGGCGACATTGTGGGGGACATCTGTCACTCTCTGCATACAAATTTCATTACCCCGCACCAGCCCTCACCGATTTTTATACCGGAGCCCCCGGAAGAGAAATGTCAAGTCGAGAAATGTCATTTTGCTCTAAACAACTTAACCTTGTCATTTATTACACCTTGATCTAGACCAAGGTGGATTAAAAATATCAGGTGGTGGATTAGGGCCTTTGGGGGGTCGCCATAGTTGAGGGACTTTACGTCATTTTAGAACCGTTAACCATTGGTTTCCGCACACAAAGCTTAGCAAACAGAACAGATTTCTTTGTTATTATGTGTATTTTTGTGTGTCTATTGATTTTATCGAAAAAATGAGATATATTAACAAAAGATTTGATGATTTTTTTATGCACGAAATTTAAAATCATGTGAGTATAAGTTCTAAACTCACGTAAATTGTCCATGCGGCTCGTAGATAATGAGGAATCAATGAGAAAATTGAAAAAAATAATGATTTCTTAGTTTTTATCATCAAAAATCTCGAAAACACAATGAATTATAAAATAAATTCATGGAATAAAACAAAATAACACACTTTAATCCATGTTTTAATGTTTAATAAGAACTCGCAAAGTCCAAAATATATTTTTGAAGAATATTTAATCGAAAAAATGGGGTAGATAAATTATTTGAACAAATTTAATTAATGTAAACAAAGTTTGAATCCTGGGGACCTTACGTCAAGTGACGAATTGTCAAAATGCACTAGAGTCCACCACCTGATATTTTTAAATCCACCTTGATCTAGACTGAAAATTTGCAGGCTAGTTTTATTGGTAGTTTTTCTATGGAGTGTTTATATGATTTCCACAGCCTCCAGCTGTCAAACTCAATACAAGAAACTGACTAAAATCGTGAAATCGGCCCCTATGTTCGAATATTCCACAGTTATTTTCATTATTTTAATTTCATTTAGTTTTATAATTCTTTTAATATCACGCAGTGTAAGTTTGCAATGTGAATTAATCATTCCAGAACAGTCTGGTAAATCGTATAACACAAAATACAAATAACACAATACACAAATAGCACACATATTCTATTTTTTATATCACTCTACCGATATATTTCAATCCCAAAGCCAATTATTTTATCATGGTACGATTAATTTTACTGATGGTGATATTTACTGTTTAATAAATGCTTGATGCTTGGATTTATTATTTCATGAAAAGGCATAAATAAACTGTCTATTATGAATTGAATATAATAAAGCAATAATAAAATGTTGTTTGCGTTGATATTTCACCTATTGTAAAGGTAGCGTCAAAATGGCCCTTGACTACGTTAATTGTGACGTAATGCGGCCCGCGAACCTAAAAGTTCGGAGACCTCTGGTGTAGAGTACTTACAGGGTTTTCCAAGGCGCTTTTAAATGTAAACATTGTTATTCATCGCGTGCAACATGTTAATCCACATCAATCTGATATTTCGTTTCCATCATCATTATTTTTAATTTCTTCAGCATAATTTTCAATACGATTGGGTTTGACAGTGTTTTGTTATGTGTTGAAAATCATGTGATGAAACTGCAATTTCATTTTGAACCAAATACACCATTTGACAGCTGTTGAAAAACATCTTGGATGCAGTGAATAATTATGTGCACATTGGAAAATGACTTGGAAAATAAATTAAATTCAATGATTTAATTCAACAAAAATCCGGAATCGCCTCCTAATAACTCCGCCAAAGTGGTAGATAGATGTATTTACTATAAAAACAAAAGTGGTTATGTGACTGTTATCCAATGATGAAATCAAATGAATTACTTACAGGATTTTCAAAGTCACTTTCGAATGTACAGTGCAAGTATGTACGAATGGAAGTGTTTCGAAACACTTCATGGGTCTTCTCCGTCTATCATATTGTCACAGAGGGTTTGAAGCCGGATTTCATCACCCGTTCAAATGTTGAAAATCATGTGGAAGAAATTAAAAATTATTTTAATAAAAATGAAATATCAGAGAGATTTGGAATAATTTCTTGCATGCGGTGAAAAACTATGTTTTCATTTGAAAGTGACTTGAAACCCTGTAATAATTTTTAATTTCTCAAGCACGATTTTCAACACTTCAACGATCTATTGTTGGCCCAAAGTCTCTATAAAAATAAAGAAAAAAAAGGTCTATTGCAATCGTTTTTTCGAGGCATAAAGCCGCATCTCATTAGGATTTTGACAACATTTTCCAAATTGATATAACTTAAATTTGTGACTTGGAAAACCCCGTTAGTCTCTGAAATCTGCTAGCGGTACAGGCAGGCCTTGACCGGCAACAATTGTTGTTCCAAATATATAACCTATAAAATGTCAACATCCGTTGTTTCCGGAAATCGTCTTAACTACAATGCGTCCTATGTTTAGGATCTCCTGTATGGATGTATGAGTGAATTTTTCATCAGACAACGTTTCTACACAATTGAGCGAGAACAATCCAATCATTAAGTTTGAGTCTGCCGCGCGTGATACTTCCTAAAAAACGGAATCACTTGCAAATTTGGAACGCTTGTGTATTTTTTTAAAAATTCACAAGATCATTGGCCCAAAATAAATCAACTTAGCGCTGCTTTTTGGCTTAAACAATTCATATAACAGCTTAAAAGGCATGGCAACATAACGCTTAGAACAACGCAATTTAAGATTGTTTATTTGTTAAATTAACATAATAACTTTTCATCGCTACAGACAATGAGCAGGACATTTTACCATGGTGTGCGTGCACCCGTAAATTCACTAAAAAGGAATACTTTATCCGAGTGTTTTAAAATAAGAGGTGAGGGCCTGAACCAGTACTCTCCAGCTTTCATAAAAAATATACGGTGCGCTCTCAGCGAGAATCCACATGACGCCCACGGGCCTGCCCACGTCCGAAGGCAGAGCCGATGGCATACGATTCTATCTTCACCGTGAACATAAGAGGGACAGAGCTTACAGGATTTCACACTTTATCTCAAGACCGCGGGACCCCTTCCCGAATCTGTCTTAGCCAAAGCCAAGACTAGTGTATGATGCTTGAAAACGTTGATGATACCTGAAATCGTTGATGATACCTGAATTCATCGAATCGTTTTCATCGAAATCGTGAAAAACACGAAAAGATTAATTAGGTGTTTCCAGTACACTGATGTACACAAAGGTTATATGTGTAAAAAAATATTCGACCGCATGTTCTCGGCGCGGAGCATCGTGTTCGAGAAATGTGCCGCAGATTCAACATTGCATCCGATGAATTCAGGAATCATCAACGTTTTCAAGCATCACTCCGCAGTCTTGGCATTGGCTAAGACAGATTCGGGAAGGGGTCTCGCTGTCTTGAGATAAATTGTGAAACCCTGTCTATGTATCTTTGATAAAGGGCCCTTTGGACGGTAGCAACGCAATAAGCAATGCAATCAGTAACCCCTGAATATATGTAAATTTTGAATAACGTCTTCCCGTATTAAAACACGATGCGCAATCTCGGATTGCGCATATATTCATTTTATCAAACCATGTGTCATTTCGCGTAGTCAACCCTGAGCTATAAACGTCATTTCCATACAATTTCAGATTGCGCCAAGATTGCGCATAAATTTACAAGATTATATGTCCGAGATATATAATTTTTTTTGACAGATCAATATCCGTTTGACAGATAAATATATGCGCAATCTGAGATTGCGCATCGTCTATTGCTACGGTTCGATTTATGTCCAATTCAAGGTGTTTGGATATTAGGAGGTGAAGCAAGTTGGATTAAAAATATCAGGTGGTGGATTAGGGCCTTTGGGGGGTCGCCATAGTTGAGGGACTTTACGTCATTTTAGAACCGTTGACCATTGGTTTCCGCACACCAAGCTTAGCAAATATAACAGATTTCTTTGTTATTATGTGCATTTTAGTGTGTCTATTGATTTTATCGAAAAAACGTAATATATTAACAAAAGATTTGATGATTTGTTTATGCACGAAATTTAAAATCATGCTAGCATGAGTTCTAATCTCAAGTAAATTGCGGCCATGCGGCTCGTAGATAATGAGGAATTAATGTAAAAATTGAAAAAAAATAATGATTTCTTAATTTTTATCATCAAAAATGTCGAAAACACAAAGAATTCTAGAATAAATTCACAGAATAACACAAAATAACACACTTTAATGTATGTTTCAATGTTAAATAAGAACTCACAAAGTCCAAAATATATTTTTAAAGAATATTTATTCGAAAAAATGGGGTAGATAAATTATATGAACAAATTTAATTAATGTAAACAAAGTTTGAATCCTGGGGACCTTACGTCAAGTGACGAATTGTCAAAATGCACTAGAGTCCACCACCTGATATTTTTAAATCCACCTTGGAGGTGAAGTGCTTCAGAGCAAATTGACATTTCACGACTTGACATAACAATACTGGGGGCCCGGTATTAAAATAGGGAAGGGCTGGAGGGGGGTATAGAAATTTTCTATGCGATTTGACATAACCGGCCTCAGCACAATTTTTCGATCGAAAAAAATCGATCGATCCGGCTGTCATTTTGGTGTCATTTGACACTCATTTCAACGTCAGGTCTTTTTGAAAACTGGTATACCATGACACTCACGAGCAAAATGAACTACAGTCTGTTCCCGAGTTACGCGGTTTCTGCGTTCCCAACGAATCCGCGACTCTCGAATATCCGCGTAAGTCAAATTTCACGTTTTTTGAATAAAGTTCTATTGAATACTCCGAGTTTTTGATTTAATGTAGTACTTTTATACACTTTATCATTTATTTGATATGATTCGTGCAGAAAATTCTAATATTTCTGGCTTTTAAGCGGTTTCAATTTGTTAGCGAAAATGCAATTTATACCGATCTTGAAGCAAATTGTATTGATTTGACATTTAATCTGTCAAATTTAGAAAACCGCGTATCTCCGAATCCGCGTAAGTCGAGAACCGTGTAACTCGGGAACAGACTGTATGCTACAAAAATTCGATCGTTCCGCTTTGTATGGGGAAAAATGGGGGCGACGCTTTGAGCTGCGGAAATTATCGAATATAAAAAAATGTCATAAATCAAGGTTGATGTTTTGAAAAACGTTATGTAAAAGCAAGTTGGTAAATTTGTTGATTGTTTTTTAATATGTTGGGTGATAAAAAAATATTTATTAATTATTTTGAAAATTGTTTACATGGGGCGGGGGCGACTTTATGTAGGCGTATAATAGAAATAGTTATACTGTCAGTTTTACGTGAGCGCCTATCGAATTTTTTCGATCGAAAATTTGTGCTGATGCCGAACAATACTCAATTATGGCGCCCGGCAAACGCGCTAATAATTCACCTTCTAAATAAACACACCTTGGTCCAATTGACATCAATGTCACGATGCGTTCTGGATTGCATACGCACAGGCTAAACACTGTTCCAAACGGTTGCATTGCTAAATGCGTTGCTACCGCATGAAGTACAGTATGTTCCCGAGGTACGCGGTTTAACGTTCCCGAGGAATCCGCGTAACTCGAATTACACATTTTTAGTGAAAATACATTTGATTTCTGGATATTTAAGATTGAATGTGGTATTCTGAAACACTTTATCATTTATCTGAAACAATTCGTGTAGAAAATCCTAAACAGTACTTTACATGGTAGCAACGCAATCTGCAATGCAAACGGCAATAACAGTTTTTAGCCTGTGCGTATGCAATCCACAACGAATCGTGTTCTACATTGATTGCATTCCCGCTGCGCAAAGCGACGGAAGAAATCAAGGCGTTTGGAGAATTTTCTCATGCCTTCTTTTTCTCTCCAACGGCAAATTTGTCAAGCAGCTCGTCGAGCTTCCCGTTCCTGGCTCCGCCTCACACCCCTCGCCTGAGCGCGCTGTCGAAGGTTTGGATGTGTTGGTGCGTCAGGCGGCCAATCGCTGTCAGCCGTCGTCCGTGCTTTTTCCCTCCATAGCGCCATCTCTTTCTCGCGTGTGGTCAATGCTCGCGAGCTGTTCGATCCCTTGGTAGGCTTCTGCTACATAGGAGAGCCGCAGACCAATGATGTTTTTATCATCAGCTGTTGGCACGATATTGACCACATGTAATTTGACAGGCGAATTGGGATATTTACAAACATTTACAAACATCGAGCTGTCATGCCCCATGAGCTCGAATAGGTAGAAAGAATCACAGCAGATGGCGCCAAAGTACAGCAACAGATAAGGATAAAAATATGAGACAGATATATGACCAAGATTAGGGCCAATTAGGATAAAGTTCGACAGCGGTCACTAAAAGGGTCAATTAAGTTCATTGCCAAACAGCTGATCTGGAACAGGGCGCCATCGCGAAACGCGGTTAGTCACAAATTAGAAAACGGATAGGCAACACCAATTTTAAAACTACGCTGCGAACATCACCAAAAGCTAGTTTGTGAATTTTGTCATCCTCTCTTTTTTAAACTCAAATATAGATTGCTACACACGTAGCAACATTTTAAAATTGCTCAGCTCTATTCCGTGTGAATATTTGAGATACGATGAGTAAACGCGGGTTTGATTGTGGTGGCTGCGAGCGGCATAATACCGTAGACGACATGGTGCTGTGTGATAGTTGTGAAAAGTGGTACCACTACGGATGTGCTGGCGTCACCGCGGAAATCAAATTCCAGGAGTGGCGATGTGAATCGTGCGTGAAAGTGGCAAAGAGCGAAGCGAGGGGAACGGGCCAGCCTAAGCCTGCGAAGGAAGCCATCGCGAAACCGGGGAAGCCTGCTGGAAGCTGCAAAGGCAACGAGACCAAGAACGCAGCACCAAGCGAGGGCGAGACCTCGGGGCGTACAGCATCCGCGGAAACGCTGCAGCCTACGACGTCCCAAGCTGCTAGACCACCCAGCGCGAAATCGTCAAAAGCGCATTCGCGCAATTCAAGCGCGGCGTTAGAACGTCTTGCAAAAGTGCAAGAGTTAGAAAGAGAGATGGCCGTCAAGGAGTTTGAACTCAAAATGGCGAGCCTGAAACTCGAGCAGGAGAAACTTCGTCTCCAGTTCGAGGGAGAAGCAGAACGCGGATCCCACCGATCATTCGCGAGTAATTCGTTGAAAACGGAGGAGTGGGTACGCGACCAACAGCAGCTGCATCAGCAGCAGCATGAACAGCAGCATCAGCAACAGCAGCATGAGCCGCTGCATCAGCAGCAACTACATCAGCTGCAACAGCAGCAACAGCAGTATAACCCCGCTGCATGTACCAGTGATGTGGCTGTATCCGCGTTAGTGGAAACAGTGACCGTCAACCCTACGACAGTGGCAGCCGTTGCGGAAACAAGAAGAAGGGGCCTTACAGAGGACCAAGTGGTGGCGAGGCAGATCTACCCCAAAAAACTGCCCACCTTTAGAGGATCGACGAAGGAGTGGCTCGTTTTTATAAGCTGCTATAATGACTCGACGGAAGCCTGCGGATTCACGGATCGAGAAAATATAATCCGTCTCGAAGAGTGTCTGCAAGGTCCCGCACGTGACGCAGTTTTGTCTAAGCTGAACACTCCCAAAGCAGCGCCTCTAGTAATCAAAACCCTCGAGCGCTTTTACGGTCGACCGGCGCTGGTTGTGAAGGAGCTGCTGAACCAAGCGCGACGGACAGAAGCTCCCAAACCAGAGCACTTGGAGTCGCTCATCACTTATGGGATGGCAGTGCAGCAGTTGTGTGACCAGCTGGTGATGGCGGAACAGGAAGATCACCTGAACAATCCCATGCTGCTGGAAGAGTTAGCAGAAAAGCTACCGGCGTCAAGGAGACTAGAGTGGATACGCTACAAAAGCAGCATCAAGCGGCCCAACCTCAAAAACCTTGGTGAGTTTATAGACCAATTATTAGATGAGGCTTGCGAAGCTTGCAAGTACATTCCTAACGATAAGGGCCATGAACGACAAAACTCTATGCGTATTGCTCAACCACACACTCGTCACCAAGTTCACGTGCACGCACATAACGCGAACAAGATAGTAGAAAAGAAGTGCCCGATTTGCAACGAACCGGGTCACATTGCAAGGGTATGTGAAACGTTCAGAAACATGAATATGCCAAACCGGCTACAAATAGTTTCTGAAAAGGCCTTATGCAAAGTTTGCTTAAACGCCCACGGCTCCAAGCGATGCTTGTCGAGACTCCGTTGTGACGTTACAAACTGCGAAGCAAGACACAATACACTTCTCCATGAGACGACGCAATTTGGAGGAGTGGAGTGTTTTACACATAACTATGCGTCGAGATCGTCGGAAATACTTTTCCGCATAGTTCCTGTGACGATTCATCACGGGGAAAACAGCATCGACACACTTGCCTTTCTCGATGAGGGATCGGCTATAACTCTGGTCGAAGCAGAGCTAGCTTCCAGTCTCGGAGTAACCGGCGTTCCAGAACCGCTGGAGATGAGCTGGACCGGCGACATCACAAGAGACGATCCTAGGTCGGAGCGGATAACCTTGTCGATTTCTGCGAGAGGCGACAGCAAACGCTACGAGCTTGCCAATGCTCGCACCTTACACAAGCTAAGTTTGCCGCAACAAGAAATCGACGCCAATACACTAATCAAAAACTTTGCTCACTTTCAGGAACTCGCTATACAATCGTACCTGAAAGCGGAGCCGAAGTTGTTGATTGGGCTGCCGCATTTGCAGCTGGTTGCACCGCTAGATAAACGAATCGGTAATCCGGGCGAACCCACAGCTGTTAAAAGCCTACTAGGATGGGCAGTATACGGCCCCTGTAGATCCATCGATGCCGGTACCAGTCAGAGCTCAATGAAACACGTTGCTGTCGGTGCACATTTCATAGGAGCAAGCGGGCTAAAACAAAAAAGCGGTGTGATTAGTAACTAATACACACATACAATTGATAGTGCCGATACGAATAGGGTTATGTTTATACCACCTGCGTCGCGAAAACAAAATGTAAACTATTTGGTAACCTAGGAGCGAGAAGCAGGAAAAAACACCAACAAAGCGTTAACGCATTGGAAGACCAGCAAGAGCAGTTGATAGATGAGCTGATAGTAGGAAAGCGCAAGCGCAACCGCATTGAAGTGCTGTAATAGAAGCACACCTGGAGAACGAGAGGAGAGTTAGGGAAGCACATACCGTGCCGGCACAATAATTGGTTGGACGGTGAACAAACTTAAAGTTACCTGAATAATTAAATCACCCCCAGAAGTAGAAATATCGTGCAGAATTTAAGCAAATCCTGCCTTACTAAGGATTTACGGGGTGGGGTGTTGGCACGATATTGACCACATGTAATTTGACAGGCGAATTGGGATATTTACAAACATTTACAAACATCGAGCTGTCATGCCCCATGAGCTCGAATAGGTAGAAAGAATCACAGCAGATGGCGCCAAAGTACAGCAACAGATAAGGATAAAAATATGAGACAGATATATGACCAAGATTAGGGCCAATTAGGATAAAGTTCGACAGCGGTCACTAAAAGGGTCAATTAAGTTCATTGCCAAACAGCTGATCTGGAACAGGGCGCCATCGCGAAACGCGGTTAGTCACAAATTAGAAAACGGATAGGCAACACCAATTTTAAAACTACGCTGCGAACATCACCAAAAGCTAGTTTGTGAATTTTGTCATCCTCTCTTTTTTAAACTCAAATATAGATTGCTACACACGTAGCAACAATCAGCGTATGCCAGGATCTGGGTAGACTTATAGAAGATGGTTCCCATAGTCTCCACCCTCGAGTCGCGGATGGCCCTCTCTAGCGCCAGGTTGAATAGGAAACAGGCAAGCCCGTCCCCCTGGCGCTGACCCTTGGTGGTAGCAAAAGATCCTGAGAGTTTTCCATCCACCCTCACCTGGCATGTGACGTTGGTCATAGTCATTCTAACTAGCCTTATCAGTTTGGCCGGGACAGTGTTGTTAACTGTTGACATTTTTCATGACAGTCACCGTAAACAGCCGGTCAAAATAATTTTTGGCTGATGACATTCAATGCTTCCACGACACGACTGTCATTAAACGAAATTCATTCGTGTCGCTACCGTCAGGGCTGATGCAATGACATGAAATGTAAACAATGTAGTCTGAATGTCATTTGACATTTTTTGAACAACACAAATCGATACGATCGGAGGATTATGAAGTGTATCGTCGCTGAATTCTAGTGAAATGGCAAAAACTAGTGAAATGAAAGCCTTTGCACCGCACGCTCTGTTGTAGTTTGACATGAATACGGCCGTTTGCAATACGACACAGTTCACGATTCATACAGGTTGGCGAATGTCAAATGAATGTATCTTGAAAATGTCTTCATGTCAAATGAAATTTTTTGACGGGAATGTCAAATGACAGAGAGAGATGGGAATGGGAAGCTTCAAATCGAATGAATGTTTACAATTTTATGTCGATGAACGTCACCGTTCGCAACACTGGGCCGGGATTCCAAATGAGCTCATAGCGTCGTACAGTTTTACCCTGGCTATGATATCTTATGCGGCTTTGAAGTCAATGAAGAGTTGGCATGTGTCGTGTCTGTATTCAGCCATCTTCTCCAAGATCTGCCCCATGGTGAAGATCTGATCAGTGGTAGATTTTCCGTTTCGGAATCCTCTTTGATAGTTTCCTACTATCTCTTCGACGTGCGGGACAAGGCGATACTGAAGGATCAGGGAGAATATTTTATACGCGGTAATCAACATCGTAATACCCCTGTAGTTGTTGCAGTCCAACCTGTCTCCCTTCTTGTATATGGGGTACATGATGCCGAGATTCCAGTCACAAGTCATCGATTCGCTATCCCACACCTCAGTAACAATTTGATGAATCTCGTTTTCTAGTCGTGCACCTCCTTTCTTGACCAGTTTAGCGGCAATTCCGTCGGTTCCGGGTGCCTTGTTATTTTTCAGCCGACGGATAGCCTTTCGTGTTTCTTCTATGCTAGGTGGCAGTAGCATGACACTATCGGCTAGTGGCGCTTCTAGCTGCTCGTTGAACTGGTCGTTGAGTAATTCATCAAAGTTCATTGAGTAATTCATCTGAGCCCATCGCAAGAGGACCTCTGGATGGTTACTAACCAGATCTTCATCCTTGTTGCGACAGCAGGTTACCTTAGGTACAACGTTGTTTCGGTGACCTGCTATCGCTTGGTAAAACTTTCGTGTCGGTCCGTACGCCTCTCTGGTTTGCTCGAGTTCCCGCATGTTTTGCTCTTGCAAAGCATGCTTCTTGGAGCGGTGAACTCGTTTCTCTTCGCGTCTGAGCCGTGAATATTCCTCTGCGCATGCCCGCGTTCTATGCCATTGCTGCATTGCTCGGTATGCAGTATTCTTACGTTCGGTCACTTGTCTCCATTCATCGTCGAACCAGCCAGATTTGGTGTTGCCACGACGTGGTGGGAGTATATTTCTTGCACAGTTTTTTTTTGTTTTTAGAGCGTTCCACCTCTTGCTCGTAGTTTTATATCTGTTTTCTGGTAGTAGAGACTCTTCTAAAGCGGCTTTGAATTCCTGTTGGACAGTAATGTCCCTTAGAGAGTCCGTGCGATTCTACAACGTATCACTAAGCCAACCAAGTAGTGATCAGAATCGATATTGGCTCCTCGATATGTTCTGACATTTAACAGACTCGACTGTCGTCGGCGGCTTATTAACACGTAGTCGATCTGGTTTGAAGGATTCGCCATCCGGGTGCGCCCACGTCATTTTGTGGATGTCCCTCCGCGCAAATTTGGTACTTCCTACAACCAGATTGTTCGCTGCGGCTAACTGGACCAATCTACTATCATTATCGTTACTGTGCTCATGAAATACTGTGTATTGGCAGTACATTGGCTCCCTACCGACTTTTGCGTTGAAGTCCCCCAGGATGATTAAGAGGTCAAGCCTGGGGCACGCATCTATAGTTCTAGCGAGGCCGCCGTAAAAAAGGTCCTTCTCCTCTTCTTCTTTTTCTTCGGTAGGGGCGTGAACGTTAATGAGGCTTATATTAAAGAATGTGTCTCACATGCGCAGGGTACATAACCTATCGTTTATAGCCTTGAAATCTATGATTACGGATTTCAACCAGGGACCTTCGGCGAAACCCGTTTCGAGCACGCGGTGGCGGTCGTGGCAGCTGTAGTAAATGTCGTAGCATTGCTTACCACGCCTGTTGTGCACACCGTTCTCTAGCCACCGAATCTCTTGTAGAGCTACGAGGTTCATGCTCAGTGTGACTAGGGAGTCATCAAGTTGTTTCAAGGCTCCGGCTTTGCTAAGAGTGCGTACGTTCCATGAGCCCATTTTGATCGTTGTCCGGGGGCATTGCGTAGGGTCGGTATCGTTAGGTCCGTTTTGTAAATCCCTTCTTCCATGCTTTCTGTAGTCGTTTATTCCGTGAGACTGGGTGACTGGCCCTGCGCTCACGTGGCCGTTTTATTTAGCGTCGGGTTGCCCCCCGACGTTCAGGCACCCAGTTTCTCGGGATACCCACCCCGCTCCTGGTTCGCCCAAGGGGTTGGATCTAGCCCGTGTACCCAAGCTAGGATATATAGAGGCACATGTTACCACTCTGCACGACGAGGACGTGTCGGAATAGGAGTTAGATGGGAGAGCCTGTATTATCTCTCGGAGGGCTTCGGATCCCATCCCATTGCAGAGTAGTTTAATGTTTTTTTTAACATATCGTTGTAAAATTAGAATTTTAAAACTCCTATCAATATTTTTTTCAATCAAAAATGTACTCGAACTCCAACACATCAACCGGCCTTGCCACATGTTTTCAGAGGATGCTTATGTCTTTTTATTTTCTTTCAAATGTTGTATTACAGTGTAACAATATTTTGAAATTAGCACTGAAATCATCTCTTTTATATGATACCAACCACTACACGCAAACGAAATAGAATTGGCTGAAAGATAGCACACACATTCATACTTTTGTCATAGTGTTACTGCCGAAAAGGGATGGGTGTTTTGGAGCGCACCAGTGGCTCCGAAGTCGGCTCTGCACCCACGGCTCCCGGCTCTGGAGCCCACGGCCGCACCAACAGCTCCGGAGCCGGCTCCGTACCAACAGCCCCGGAGCCGGCGACGAATCAATGGCTCCGGACCAACGACCCTGGACTAACGTTTCAATAGAGACGGCATTGTATGATAGCCGAAAAAACGATTCTATCTTCTCGCAAGTGTAGAAGCTAACACCCGATGTGTTGTGTGATGTGATTTGAACAATGTTCAACACTTATTGATTTTTTTATAGATTCTTTTCAACATTATTTACTCAGCTAATGATGTATCTTCCCGATTGAAAATTTATTGAAAATGAATTTTTTGGTGCAATCTGTAAAAACCGGCTCCGGAGCCGTAAGTGCGGAGTCGTTGCTGGAGAGGAGTCAGCATAGGAGCCGTAGGTGCGGAGCCGGCTACTTTGGGTTGGAGTGGAGGAGGTTTCGAAGTTGTCTGGAGTCGGTCGGAGCCGGTTTTTAATAGAACATTATGAGCATATTTTATAGATCGTCAACATATATTTTTATACAACAAGCAAAACGATTGAAAAATGTATATAACTTTTGAAAGAAACGTAAGTAAAACTTAGAAAAAGACTAATCATCCACTTAAAACATGCGGCCTGGCCAGTTATGGTGGTAAAGTTAGAACATATTTTTGATTGAAAAAAATCTTGATAGGATTTTTAACATTCTTACTTTATTTATATGTTATAAAACTTTATTATGAACCTTTAAGACAGTTTACATTCAAATCTTACAAGAAATTCAAAAGATATACTCTTTTAACCACGAAAAACATCATTGTTCCATACAAAATGTATGGCCTACCCGGGTAGGCGGTTGTACGATTGCGTGAAGTTTTTTGGTCGTACACAAGACGGTTAAGCAGTTCTGGCGTCTCATGAAAAATGTCGAATGACATTCATTCTACATTTTGTTCATGTCATCGCAAAAGCATTGATTGTTATTGCACAAATGATTGTCGCTTTTGGAAAGTCGTGTCATGGTAGCCAAGAATATCATGATAAAAAAAATGATTTTGGCAGCCGCTTACTTCGAATATCATAAAAAATGTCGACAATTAACAACACTGCCCTTAACTGAGAAAGCTGCTCCAGCAGCTGTTCATCTGACTCTTCAAAACGGCACGGTTTGGCCTGGAAGAGCAGGGTTTGCTGTTTCCTCACTCGTCTATAAGCGGACGATCTTGTTCGGCTGCAGTGCTGATGGCTTGTTCCACCATACGCCAATGGTCTGCGAGGGGCATCGCTGCGATGTTATTGTCGGCCGGTGGCGTTTCCCCGAGCGGTGTCGCGTATCCCTCCGCCAAATTAGCACACTTCAACCGATCCAGGTTGAGCATTGGAGTGGGCTGACTCCGTTGGTTGTTGACCACGGAGAGTTTCTGGTGCAGCTTTATCATGACCAGGTCTGAGTCGACGTTTGCGCCTCTATACCATTTAATGTCAATAATATCCGAGAAGTGCCTCCTGGCAATCAGAACGTGGTCGATTTGATACATTGAACTACCGCTAGGGTGTCTCCAGGTGTACCTTTGGCGGCGTGTATGCTGAAAGAAGGTGGGGATGCTCATGTGCTTGGAGGAGGCAAAGTTTATCAGCCTGAGACCGTTGTCGTTTGCCAGCTGGTGGACGCTGAAGCATCCAAACGCTGGTTTATATGCCTCCTCCTGTCCGACCTGAGCATTAAGGTCTCCTATGACGACCTTCACGTCATGCTTTGGGCAGCGGTCGTACTCCCTCTCCAACTGCAAGAAGGCCTCCTTCTCGTCATCGGTGCTCCCAAGGTGCGAACTGTGCACATTTATAAAGCTCAGGTTGAAGAATATGCCATGAATCCTCATCCTGCACATTCGTTCGTTGATCGGCCACCACCCGATCACTCTCTGTTGCATCGCACCTAGCACCATAAATCGAGCTCGCGCGTCTCACCACCGCTCTGGTAGATCGTGCAGTTGCTACGGTACCGGCGCACCGTCACGCCTTTCTACACAGCAAATTTTCTCATCCTGCTTCAGTAAAGTTTTTTACTGAAACGGTTCAGTATTAGAATATTTTACTGATTTTCAGCATAAATGTCATTTTTTTACTGATTTTCAGTAAAGCAATTTACTGAATGCATTTCAGTAATACATATATTACTGAAAATCAGTAAAATAGGTGTCAAATTAGTCGTTTCACTGGATATCAGTAAAACAAATTACTGAAAATGCAGCAATCCATTCTGTCAAATCGACCTGTCAGTCAGATCATCAAAACAAAACAATGCGGTAGCCACTTGCTCGTGATGTGCAAAAAGTTGATTTTGTAGGCGTTTACAGGCACCCTGGTGAAATTTCAGGTGGTATTTCGGCTTACGGGAGTAATTTAAAACAATTGGCAGCCGTGTTGGTGTGTAAAATGTTTGCTACAATCCACTGTGCGTGCTGAAATTGCGTGGTGTCTGTGAGCGCTTACTGAACCATCTACACTTGCGGCGGTGAAATACAGTACAAAAACTTTATAAAACAACACGAAACATGTATTTATATGAACTGAGCGACTGGCAATATCTGCGCATCAATAAAAACTAAATTTAAAAGAAGTATTTCGTCATTTTTTAATCGCTACCAACTACTGAATAATCAGTAATGTGAGAATGGCTTTACTGGGATTTCAGTAAACGAGCTGTCATTTTGGTGAGCATCGGACATTACTGAATGATTCAGTAAACATTCTTTTTACTGAAAGGATTACTGAAACTTCAGTTAAAAAAATTTCAGTAAAATTTTACTGAAGTTCAGTAAAAAAAGTTTTCTGTGTAGGACACCTCTTTAAGTGCTACTATTTCGAAGCCCAGACCTCGTCGAACGCAATTCGGGTCTTTACATCCGCTGAGAGGGTTACCACATGTTACCGTGCTGTACTACGGGGACATATTTAGTTGGTGTAGGGGTTGGAGATCCTTTGTTAACCTTCTTCGTATCTACCTTTGGATCTATCCTCGTCTCAGCGAGGTAGAGGAAAGCGGGGCAAAATTAGCATGTTAAGCAGTTTACTGAATATTCCTTTGAATATGCCACCAAACACAATTTTTCTTTCATTTATGTATGCTTCCACCCTTTATCTATGGATTAAAGTCATCACATAGAATGAAAATAACTTAAAAGATGAAAAAGTATTAAATAAATGTTGACGTTTTACGAGAAGCTATTTTAACACGCAGGGCAAAATGGGCATATGTAAACATGCTGTGAAACGTCAAAATACTGGGGCAATATGGTAATATAGTGGAACGTCGATTATCCGGACAGTTCGGGACCGGGCGGTTGCCGGTTAATCGATTTGCACAGATAATGGTCCAAGAAATGTCAAATTCATATAAAAATTTAAAAAATCCACTAGTTTTATGATTAATTCACCTTGAATCAATCGATAAATCGTTAGTAGAATATTATTTTAATCAATAACGATAGGTTTAACCACTGTTCATGAACAAAAATAAATTTCGAAAACACCACTAGACACTACAGACCTGCACAAGAAACTGGTTGCCCACTTGACTATCGCAGCAAATGCTCGCTGTACGTTTGAACAGCTGTCACATTTATACGCACGGTTAAGCCACCCGCCGGTTAATCCGCCCCCGGATGATCGACGTTCATTGTATAACTGCGCTTAGATAATGGTCTATGCATTTGCGCACGTTTCGTGAAATGTATTTTCGCTTTATCTTTTGTTTTGCTGTCCAGCCCTTTAAATTCTTCCAAAATACGTTTTCAAAATTAAAACAGTTTTTACACGTTTAAAACTACAAAATTGAATGTTTTGAAGCTGTGCCCGTTATCATTATTGAGGCGACAAATACTACACCATAGCCTCACCAAACGTCGTATGTCAAAAGCATCTGCCCATTTTGCCCCACGTGACGCATTTTTGTATTTTTTGTTACACAGTAGAACGTCGATTATCCGGGGACGGAATAACCGGCGGACGGCTTAACCGTGCGCATAAATCTGACAGCTGTTCATACGTACGGCGAAAGTTTGCAGCGATAATCAATTGGGTAACGAGTTTCTTGTGCAGCTCTGTAGTGTCTAGGGGTATTTTCGAAATTCATTTTTGTTAATGAACAGTTCTTAAACCTACAGTTCTTGATTAAAATAATATTCTACTAACGATTAATCGATTGATTCTAGGTGAATTCATGATAAAACTCATGTCATGTGAATTTCATATGTTTTATAGGCGTTTGACATTTCTTGGACCATTATCCGTGCAAATCGATTAACCGCCAACCGTCCGGTAAAATATATCATGTAAAACTTCAACGCGTCCCTGTGACACTGGTTTAAGATTATTTTTGAAGTGGAAAAAATTAAATGAATATGCCACCAAACCCTAATTTGAAATTTTCTTTTTTATTTGTTATGTAAGGGTTATGAAACTCACATCCCTACCCGCAAATTTCCGTTAAATGCCTTCTAATCGCCTTGTAATCGCCGGCGAATTTAAGGCGATCAGCAGTGCTTTTAGCAGTAATTAAATGCCTTTGAAATATGTCAATGAAAAATTTCGCTTTTAATTTGAAATTTGAAATTGCAACTGTCAAAAGAAAACCTTACAAGCGTCTTCAGCACTGCACTGTTGCACGATTGCTGATAATAAAATCATATAGTTGCTGATAGCACGATTTACGTGTTATGTTTTCTTGCGTTAAGCTCAGAGCTATTTCACTTTATTAATGATGGTCTGCATTAATCGGATGTTAAATACCAACCCGTTGTAAGGTTTTAATATATCAAACTCATTTCGATAACTCTAATAAAAGGAGAAATGAGATACATATTTCTCCCATCCTGATAATAAAAGGTGAACATAGTGTTATTATTATGTTTTTAAAAAGATATTAATTAATTTAGCTTCACATAAATTTTGTTTGTATTATTTTTTTTTCTATTTGGGCTATAATGGTGGTATGGTTCCTATAGTAGTCGTGTTGTGTTCCTATAGTGGTGGTACACAAAGATGCCTCAAAAACTGTGTAATATACATGGAACTAAGTTTTGCAGCTGTTTTCGTATGAATATATGTATACCACCATTATAGCCCAAATAGAAAAAAAAATAATACAAACAAAATTTTTGTGAAGCTAAATTAATTAATATCTTTTTAAAAACATAATAATTACACTATGTTCACCTTTTATTATCAGGATGGGAGAAATATGTATCTCATTTCTCCTTTTATTAGAGTTATCGAAATGAGTTTGATATATTAAAACCTTACAACGGGTTGGTATTTAACATCCGATTAATGCAGACCATCATTAATAAAGTGAAATAGCTCTGAGCTTAACGCAAGAAAACATAACACGTAAATCGTGCTATCAGCAACTATATGATTTTATTATCAGCAATCGTGCAACAGTGCAGTGCTGAAGACGCTTGTAAGGTTTTCTTTTGACAGTTGCAATTTCAAATTTCAAATTAAAAGCGAAATTTTTCATTGACATATTTCAAAGGCATTTAATTACTGCTAAAAGCACTGCTGATCGCCTTAAATTCGCCGGCGATTACAAGGCGATTAGAAGGCATTTAACGGAAATTTGCGGGTAGGGATGTGAGTTTCATAACCCTTACATAACAAATAAAAAAGAAAATTTCAAATTAGGGTTTGGTGGCATATTCATTTAATTTTTTCCACTTCGAAAATAATCTTAAACCAGTGTCACAGGGACGCGTTGAAGTTTTACATGATATATTTTACCGGACGGTTGGCGGTTAATCGATTTGCACGGATAATGGTCCAAGAAATGTCAAACGCCTATAAAACATATGAAATTCACATGACATGAGTTTTATCATGAATTCACCTAGAATCAATCGATTAATCGTTAGTAGAATATTATTTTAATCAAGAACTGTAGGTTTAAGAACTGTTCATTAACAAAAATGAATTTCGAAAATACCCCTAGACACTACAGAGCTGCACAAGAAACTCGTTACCCAATTGATTATCGCTGCAAACTTTCGCCGTACGTATGAACAGCTGTCAGATTTATGCGCACGGTTAAGCCGTCCGCCGGTTATTCCGTCCCCGGATAATCGACGTTCTACTGTGTAACAAAAAATACAAAAATGCGTCACGTGGGGCAAAATGGGCAGATGCTTTTGACATACGACGTTTGGTGAGGCTATGGTGTAGTATTTGTCGCCTCAATAATGATAACGGGCACAGCTTCAAAACATTCAATTTTGTAGTTTTAAACGTGTAAAAACTGTTTTAATTTTGAAAACGTATTTTGGAAGAATTTAAAGGGCTGGACAGCAAAACAAAAGATAAAGCGAAAATACATTTCACGAAACGTGCGCAAATGCATAGACCATTATCTAAGCGCAGTTATACAATGAACGTCGATCATCCGGGGGCGGATTAACCGGCGGGTGGCTTAACCGTGCGTATAAATGTGACAGCTGTTCAAACGTACAGCGAGCATTTGCTGCGATAGTCAAGTGGGCAACCAGTTTCTTGTGCAGGTCTGTAGTGTCTAGTGGTGTTTTCGAAATTTATTTTTGTTCATGAACAGTGGTTAAACCTATCGTTATTGATTAAAATAATATTCTACTAACGATTTATCGATTGATTCAAGGTGAATTAATCATAAAACTAGTGGATTTTTTAAATTTTTATATGAATTTGACATTTCTTGGACCATTATCTGTGCAAATCGATTAACCGGCAACCGCCCGGTCCCGAACTGTCCGGATAATCGACGTTCCACTATATTACCATATTGCCCCAGTATTTTGACGTTTCACAGCATGTTTACATATGCCCATTTTGCCCTGCGTGTTAAAATAGCTTCTCGTAAAACGTCAACATTTATTTAATACTTTTTCATCTTTTAAGTTATTTTCATTCTATGTGATGACTTTAATCCATAGATAAAGGGTGGAAGCATACATAAATGAAAGAAAAATTGTGTTTGGTGGCATATTCAAAGGAATATTCAGTAAACTGCTTAACATGCTAATTTTGCCCCGCTTTCCTCTACCTCGCTGAGACGAGGATAGATCCAAAGGTAGATACGAAGAAGGTTAACAAAGGATCTCCAACCCCTACACCAACTAAATATGTCCCCGTAGTACAGCACGGTAACATGTGGTAACCCTCTCAGCGGATGTAAAGACCCGAATTGCGTTCGACGAGGTCTGGGCTTCGAAATAGTAGCACTTAAAGAGGTGTCCTACACAGAAAACTTTTTTTACTGAACTTCAGTAAAATTTTACTGAAATTTTTTTAACTGAAGTTTCAGTAATCCTTTCAGTAAAAAGAATGTTTACTGAATCATTCAGTAATGTCCGATGCTCACCAAAATGACAGCTCGTTTACTGAAATCCCAGTAAAGCCATTCTCACATTACTGATTATTCAGTAGTTGGTAGCGATTAAAAAATGACGAAATACTTCTTTTAAATTTAGTTTTTATTGATGCGCAGATATTGCCAGTCGCTCAGTTCATATAAATACATGTTTCGTGTTGTTTTATAAAGTTTTTGTACTGTATTTCACCGCCGCAAGTGTAGATGGTTCAGTAAGCGCTCACAGACACCACGCAATTTCAGCACGCACAGTGGATTGTAGCAAACATTTTACACACCAACACGGCTGCCAATTGTTTTAAATTACTCCCGTAAGCCGAAATACCACCTGAAATTTCACCAGGGTGCCTGTAAACGCCTACAAAATCAACTTTTTGCACATCACGAGCAAGTGGCTACCGCATTGTTTTGTTTTGATGATCTGACTGACAGGTCGATTTGACAGAATGGATTGCTGCATTTTCAGTAATTTGTTTTACTGATATCCAGTGAAACGACTAATTTGACACCTATTTTACTGATTTTCAGTAATATATGTATTACTGAAATGCATTCAGTAAATTGCTTTACTGAAAATCAGTAAAAAAATGACATTTATGCTGAAAATCAGTAAAATATTCTAATACTGAACCGTTTCAGTAAAAAACTTTACTGAAGCAGGATGAGAAAATTTGCTGTGTAGAAAGGCGTGACGGTGCGCCGGTACCGTAGCAACTGCACGATCTACCAGAGCGGTGGTGAGACGCGCGAGCTCGATTTATGGTGCTAGGTGTGATGCAACAGAGAGTGATCGGGTGGTGGCCGATCAACGAACGAATGTGCAGGATGAGGATTCATGGCATATTCTTCAACCTGAGCTTTATAAATGTGCACAGTTCGCACCTTGGGAGCACCGATGACGAGAAGGAGGCCTTCTTGCAGTTGGAGAGGGAGTACGACCGCTGCCCAAAGCATGACGTGAAGGTCGTCATAGGAGACCTTAATGCTCAGGTCGGACAGGAGGAGGCATATAAACCAGCGTTTGGATGCTTCAGCGTCCACCAGCTGGCAAACGACAACGGTCTCAGGCTGATAAACTTTGCCTCCTCCAAATTGCAACTGTCAAAAGAAAACCTTACAAGCGTCTTCAGCACTGCACTGTTGCACGATTGCTGATAATAAAATCATATAGTTGCTGATAGCACGATTTACGTGTTATGTTTTCTTGCGTTAAGCTCAGAGCTATTTCACTTTATTAATGATGGTCTGCATTAATCGGATGTTAAATACCAACCCGTTGTAAGGTTTTAATATATCAAACTCATTTCGATAACTCTAATAAAAGGAGAAATGAGATACATATTTCTCCCATCCTAATAATAAAAGGTGAACATAGTGTTATTATTATGTTTTTAAAAAGATATTAATTAATTTAGCTTCACATAAATTTTGTTTGTATTATTTTTTTTTCTATTTGGGCTATAATGGTGGTATGGTTCCTATAGTAGTCGTGTTGTGTTCCTATAGTGGTGGTACACAAAGATGCCTCAAAAACTGTGTAATATACATGGAACTAAGTTTTGCAGCTGTTTTCGTATGAATATATATATATATATATATATATATATATATATATATATATATATATATATATATATATATATATATATATATATATATATATATATATATATATATATATATATATATATATATATATATATATATATATATATATATATATATATTTGCGAGTAAAGTCTAATGCTTATGAACTAATTTATGTACAAAAACAGAATGACACAGGGAAAAAAATAACATATTTTATAACGTTAGAAAACAATTGAGTACGCCTAGATCAATCATACCATCGTTGTTACCAACGATGTGGATGATATAGTTTGCAAACAAACGCAAAACACCTATTCTCTGTTCAGTACTAGTACTCAGGCTAGTACTGGGAATTGCAAACAGTTAAAAGAACGAGCACAACCTGGAGCTAGCGCAGTAATTTTCTGTTGCAATAGCTCCCAAGCCGCAGAAACTCTTCTGCAACATGAAAATTTATGCTCCAGGGTTTCCACGAACGGATAAAACAAACACGAGTTGGTCACAATTCGCCCCATTCGGAAAAGGAGATCGCATGTTGGAATTTTTCCGTTGACCAACAGGAAAAGTGTCGAACGTTGAAGGGATGATAAGGCTGGACAATTGAGATTTCTCCAGATCCTTCTCCAGCTGTGTTGTCGTGTCTCACGCACTATCTTAGCGTCTGGTAATCTGCTCGTAAGCATACGCCACAACAGCCGAGACGATGGCCTTTGACCGTACTCTGGTGGCACGTACGCAAGTTGTTTGATCACGTTTCTCAGGCAAGGATATGTAGTCGGAATGCTTGAGAGATCCGGTGGATTACCGGCCCTGATGATGTGTGGCTCACCAATTGCTAGGCACTCTCGTTCTGCAACATACCTGTTCGTCAAGAGAACATTAACTGTAACTGCTGGTATGTGCAGATTCAGACCACCTCGCTTCCGTGGTAGTGCCAGCTGATGAAGTGGGATCCGAATTCTTCCAGTGCCATGCCACAGAAAGGAACCAATAACACTAGTGACCTTCGCAATGTCCAATGCTCTGGCGCCACAAACTGACGCCACGTACCACAGCTTCGGTAGCAGGAAGGTGTTGAGAAGGTATACCTTCTGCACAAGATTTAAATCTCTCATGCGATGCAGCCACACTAGAGATCTAAAGTGCTGGATTACGACGTCCCAATTCTGTCCCATGTCATCTCGGATGTTATTCGAAAATAGAATTCCGAGCAGTCGAAGCCATTGAACAGTGTGTAGCCATGGGACAGATACTATTGTGGAAGCACTAACGATTCCTACGTCTAGTGCGTTAGTTTTGTCCACGTTGAGACGAGCACCAGAGACACTTCCAAATGCCTCAAATAGTTCTCGCACACGCTCGATTTTGTCAGGAGAGGTTGTCACCACAGAGATGTCGTCGGCATATGCGTTGACCAGCTCATCCTGGCCGCAGCAAATGCCTTCTAGTCTTGTGATGAGCGGTTGAAGGTAAAGGATGAAAAGGTGCATGGAAAGAGGGCCACCTTGTCGGACAGAACGTTGGATCGGAAAGGAAGGAGAGAGGTGACCATTAATGAGGATGCGGGATGCTGATCGCTCACCAATAGTTCTCAAAAGCCATATCAACCTCGGATGGAATCCCAAAGAGAGCATGGTTTTGAAAAGGAAATTCCTATTGACGCGATCAAAAGCATGCGGAAGGTCAAAGGAGATGAGCTTACCACACTTTCGTTTCCTCTGCAGATCAATCACTCTCTCCTTAACGGAAAGAACAGCTTGAAAAATGTCGCGTGGTTTATTACAACATTTCTGCGCTGCCGAAATAATCTCCCACTTCCCGATGATGCCATCGAGTCTGTGTTTGACCATCCGCGACAGAAGCTTGTAATCTGCGTTAAGGAGTGATATCGGTCGAAATGCAGACATGGTACAGCCTCCTCCCTTCTTCCTAACCAACACTATGACCCCGTCAACGAAACTTTCAGGAATCTTTCCTAAGAGGGCCTCATTAAGAACTAGAAGAAGCTCTCTATTTATGATGCTGAATGCACGGTGATAAAACTCTTTGGGAATTCCATCCGGGCCAGGGGACTTTCTCGAAGGTGACTTTTTAATTGCATCGAAAAGCTCACCATAAGTAAACTCGTCCATGCAATTTTGTTGGCTTCGCAGTCCTCGGGAATAACGCGTGTGCTTGTGAATGTTGTTTCTGTGGTCGTTGTGGATGTGTCGGATGTTGTGTATAGATTTCTGAAAAAGCCCTCAACATGAACATTTATATCCTTTAGCTCAGTTAAGGACGATCCGTCATCAACCGTCAGCTTGTCGATCACCGTTCGTCTCCTCCTTTGCTCCCCTAACTGAAAGACCGACATGCTCTCTCCGCATACGCGTGTTTCATTAATGCGGGTGAAGTCCTCGGAAATACATCTCTGAAAGAGAAGCATTTGTCCTTTTATACGATTTATATTCACTAACTCGTTAGGGTCCGTGACATATCGATCATAGGCGGACTTCAACCCCCTGTAGAGCAGTTCATGATGCAAGCGAAAACTTTGGTACCGTTCATTCGTTTTCCAACGGAAAAACGACTATATTTTAGGCTTCGCGAGCTCAACCCACCACTGCATTCACGAGCCGTAATTTCTACGCTGTCTGGTCCACTATTTCCACTTGCATCCGAACTCCTCCAGGTTTGCGTCAGTTAATACATGTGGTCTCAGTTGCCAATAGCCATTGCTGTGCGAACGGCTCGGCGGGATTGGAAGGCAAACACGAACGGTAAGCGCCTTATGATCGGAAAAGGACAAGACATGCATACTGGTCGCTCTTAACTGTGTTTTAAGTGAAGAGGAGACATAACAACGATCGTTACGTGAACCCGAACCACTTGTGACATAAGAAAACTCCACTGAGTTACCTCTGCGAAGCTCCCAGCTGTCGCACATGCCCATGTTGCTTTAAGCGTTTTGCAAAGAAAGGCTAAAATTTCTAGCGCCCGTCACATCTTTCGGCTGCAACACGCAGTTAAAGTCACCCGTGAGAATAACATGGTTACATGCATTCCGCAAATAGAAAGGTAACGTTCGCCCGAAAAAATCCTCCCTCTCCGCTCTCCGCTGACTGCCCGAAGGAGCGTCAACATTGCACAGGGTGGCATTGTTCTCGAGTCGAACGCAAATCAGACGAGAATCCAAGCTGCGCTCGACATGGGAAATTTTTAAATGTTGACGTAAAGCGATCGCCGTACCCCTCCCCGTCACATCAACATTGCAAATTACGTTATACCCAGGAAGCGATAGATCTGAAATACATACTTCTTGCAGAAATATGATGTCCAGGTCCATCGTCCTAATATATGTTTTGAGGGCTTCCAGCTTTGTCGCGTTAGAAATCGCATTAATATTGATAGTAGCTATATTATAGCTACTACCAAGATTACTACTTACCGGGTTAGGATCCATCGCAACAAAACTTAATTAATCTGTTGTGAAGTTGTGTGTTTTTTTGGCGGTCGACCAGGCTTACGCTTGGACGCGCTCATAACACTAAATGTTGACGAACATGAGGCGTCACTCTCATTATCCGTTTCCGGATTTTGCTTGCGTTTAACTGCAAGCGGTTCGTCGTGGGAAGGGATGGAAAAGGATGTGGAAGGGTTGCGAGCGGCTCTTTGAACATTAAGGCACCTGAAAGCGCCCGGCATTCCACCCTCATGGGCTCAGATGCAGCCGCATCGTTAGCATCAGTGGCAGCATCCGTAGCAGCGGCAGCATCGGCAACAGCAGCGGAAACAGCGGCATTGATAGTAGCGGCAGCGGCAGCATCATTGGCAGCAGGAGCAGTAAAAGTAGGAGCATCGTCATTTTCTACATGCGTTGCGACGGCACCAACGGCAGCACGCATCTTCTCCTCGGGTTGCTCACCACTGGCTTTCACTGGCTTCGGACCCGAAGGCGGAGCGAGAGTTCGCGGCTCGATCGGGATCACAAGCCGATTAGCCACTTTCGATGCAGTGCTCGCTGGTGGCTTAGTAGTGTTTGTAAGGGAAGTGATTTTGACCTTCCCTTTACGCCGTCCCGTGGTGTTAGTACCTGCGGTACTAGTTGATGCTGTGTTCGCATCAGATGTTTGTGCTGGTGCTTGTTTAACGGTACTTGCGTACGATTTTGCCGCACCGTTGTTGAGGAGCTGACCCACACGGTTTTGGATGCAGCTAATACCGTGATGCAAAGCTTCATTGCAGTGACGGCAAGTTTGCCGGGCAAGTTCACCCACACAGTAATGAAGGAAGGGATGGGTTTCGCCAGCTTCATGCGCACTATGCGCACACCCGAAGGAATCCCGGTAAGCCGCGTTTCGGCTCCCCAAACACCGGGCACAATAGTGAGCACTTCACCGAAGCGGTTCAGCTCAGCGGAAACGTTTTCGTTGGGGATTCCTGGCGGAAGATCACGGATTTTCACCTCCATCGCACCATCCACCATCTCGATCGGAATCGGATACTGCTTCCCCTCGTGCGTGATGCAGTGCTTCCCCGAATGCTCCTTCACTTTGCTTTCCGCACGTTCAAGCGTTGGCATAGTGACGTAGACGGCACTTTGCGCAGTGCTGTGTTGCACCATCTTCACATCCACACCCGTTTCTAGCACTTCAAAAAGGAAGTTCACGGTTTCTTCTAGGGTGGGTCGCTTAGGAGCCTCCGAATAGTCGATACGGAAGGTGTTCCTTCCATATCTTTCGGTCGTACACATTATGGCTTGCAAATCTAAACAACAACACGTCCTTTCTCGTTGACGTTTGCAAGCGAACTATAATTGTAGCAAGAAAATATTAATTTAAAAAGAAAAAAACACAAAAAAGATAATAAAAATCAGGATTTGAACACACGTATTCTCGGTTCGGAACTAAAAGCGTTGTCACTGCTCTATTTAGCAGTTAAACCTGTAAGGGTGTAAAACCAGTATATAAATAGGCTAAGATGGCGGCAAGCTATCTGTTCTCGTTGAATCAAAAAGTTGAAAGATTTCGAAGAGAACCCGTTACAGCCGTGAAAGTTTCGGTTGAAATCTTTATTCGCCTTCTATGGCGACTAAGGCCTTAAATGCCTTCTGAATGCCTTCAAAGCCGTTTAATGCTGGTAGGGATGGTGTTTATAGAACACTCTAATGAATACTTTTTGAGCATTGCCCCGCTTTCCCCTATTAATACGGTTAGAGAAATGAGATACATCCTCCTGCGAGCCATATCCGATTTGCAAGGGCACGTAAGGGCTCGCGCGCCATATAAGTTCACAGCCCCAGAGCCCTTGCATTAAAGAGCTTGCGAGCCTAGGCATTTTTATCCCCGATAAACATTTCCGTCAAACATTCCCGCCGTGCAATTGACTTCAAAATGTAAAATTGAATAATTTCACATTTTATTCGTTCAATTATAAAAATAAAATTAAATAACATCCCAAGCGCCACAGATTAAGCTGGAACGACTGGAAAATCGAATATCCATAGAAAAAATGAAACCTTCATAGCGTTACTGGTTTAGGCAGCGGTCAGAACCTCGCCGCATGCGATTTTGCCACAAGCTTTTGTATGGGATTTGACGTTAAAGACAACACTTGCGAATCTGCCGCATGTGGCGATGCGGCAAAATCAAAATCATTTGATTTTGCCGCATCGCCGCATGCGATTTTATTTCAGATATCAAATGTCTAAAATCATATCAAATAATGATTATCTTTATAAAGAAACAACAAAATATCATTATAATACCTTGAAAAGCTATAAAACTGAGAAAACTCTTTTTCTCGTTCACCATCTGCTAAACGAAGTTTTACTATATTCCATTTAGGTAGACAGCTTGAGTCGTTTAGAAACCGTTTAGTGGTCGTTTAGTGGATTTGTGGTTCTTGGGATTAATCTGCTATTATATTGCATAATTTCATTAATAATTGTTTGAATGATGAAAAATGTATTTAAATGGAAACGGATTTGAATGATCCTCATGAGTTTTATTTACAGAGGTTGTCACCTAAAGTCGGATACCTCATATTTTCACCAATTGTATAACTTTGCACAGTTTTCTAGACCACTTACCGGAAAACGATTTTCATGCATCGTTGAGGACACCTCTTCAGCTACAGGCGGTCCCCGAGATACACGGTTTATGGGGACCGAAAACGGCCGCAAAATACCGCGTAAGTCGAATCTCGTGATTTCCAGCTAAAATATCACTAATATTCGAGTAATTTGGAAGTAGGGGGCGGTTTTAGGCACTTTATGAATTATTTGATTTGATTCTGACTGAATATAACAGTTTAAAACCTTTTGAAATAGTTTTTAACATTCGATCGAAACGGAAATTATTTGGCAATTTACAATTGATGTGTCAAATCAGTACAATTTGCTCAAAGAACTGTCAAATTTAGAAAACCGCGTATCTCCGAATCCGCTTATAAGAGGTACCGTGTATCTCGGGGACTGCCTGTATATTTCTACTACAAAACAGACCTATATCTTTTCATATCTCGGAACACTATGCATAAACGTGAGAAAAGGTATTAAATTGATGTGGTCCACTGAAAGATTGACTGTATTCATCTTCACGTATTCAAAATGACCACGTAGCATGCCAATCTTGACCAATATGGTCCTTAAATCATTCAATACCAGTAATACCAATAAGTAAAAGGTCCATCGACTAGTTTGGGTGGTCATCTGTGTTATGAATTGCTCTTTTACTTTATTTAAACACTTAAAACTTTAACATTATAATAAATACACACGAAATACAAAACGTTAAAACGTAGACCGCGCCAGCCGCACCGAGCGACGCTGCCGAGAGCTCTTGCTCGATCGGCCTTCGTGCACACTCTGCTCGGCGCTCGGCACACACTACAGGGTTTCACACTTTATCTCAAGACCGCGGGACCCCTTCCCGAATCTGTCTTAGCCAAAGCCAAGACTGCGGTATGATGCTTGAAAACGTTGATGATACCTGAATTCATCGGATGCAATGCTGAATCTGCGGCACATTTCTCGAAACACACTGGTCCGCGCCGAGGACATGCGGTCGAATATTTTTTTACACGGATAACCTTTGTGTACATCAGTGTACTGAAAACAGTGAATTATTTTTTCGTGTTTTTATTCCCAATCCCAATCCCAATCCCAATCCCAATCCCAATCCCAATCCCAATCCCAATCCCAATCCCAATCCCAATCCCAATCCCAATCCCAATCCCAATCCCAATCCCAATCCCAATCCCAATCCCAATCCCAATCCCAATCCCAATCCCAATCCCAATCCCAATCCCAATCCCAATCCCAATCCCAATCCCAATCCCAATCCCAATCCCAATCCCAATCCCAATCCCAATCCCAATCCCAATCCCAATCCCAATCCCAATCCCAATCCCAATCCCAATCCCAATCCCAATCCCAATCCCAATCCCAATCCCAATCCCAATCCCAATCCCAATCCCAATCCCAATCCCAATCCCAATCCCAATCCCAATCCCAATCCCAATCCCAATCCCAATCCCAATCCCAATCCCAATCCCAATCCCAATCCCAATCCCAATCCCAATCCCAATCCCAATCCCAATCCCAATCCCAATCCCAATCCCAATCCCAATCCCAATCCCAATCCCAATCCCAATCCCAATCCCAATCCCAATCCAATAGAAATGGGATTAAGCTTTACAGGGTTTCACACTTTATCTCAAGACCGCGGGACCCCTTCCCGAATCTGTCTTAGCCAAAGCCAAGACTGCGGTATGATGCTTGAAAACGTTGATGATACCTGAATTCATCGGATGCAATGCTGAATCTGCGGCACATTTCTCGAAACACACTGGTCCGCGCCGAGGACATGCGGTCGAATATTTTTTTTACACGGATAACCTTTGTGTACAACAGTGTACTGAAAACAGTGAATTATTTTTTCGTGTTTTTACCAGAAAAGATTATTTAAACAGTTCAAACTACTTTCTTAACACTTGTAAATATTTTAATTAAACAAATATGCATTCACTCATTTTATTAAATTGTCATTTTTGGTAAAAAAACGAAAAGGATAATTGAGTGTTTCTAATAGACTGATGTACACAAAGGTTAACCGTGTAAAAAAATATTCGACCGCATGTCCTCGGCGCGGACCAGTGTGTTTCGAGAAATGTGCCGCAGATTCAGCATTGCATCCGATGAATTCAGGTATCATCAACGTTTTCAAGCATCATACCGCAGTCTTGGCTTTGGCTAAGACAGATTCGGGAAGGGGTCCCGTGGTCTTGAGATAAAGTGTGAAACCCTGTAAAGTAAACCATTTTTTCTACTCAATATTCAATATAAGTCAACGTCAAGACATCTCGATTGCAAGAATAAATAAGCCTCCTAATAAAATAAGTAGTGAATATAGAAATATTATTAAAATTAATGCTTTCTTTTCTTTTTATTCTTTAATAGTGACTAAATCTTTACAGTTATCAACTACACCAGAATATCATATTCCTACGCATGTACTCGACCCGTTAAGAGTTCCTAATCACACGACAGTTGGTATGTATATACATAAATGTTTTTTTAATGTTTTTCGACTACGAAGTCCTTTTTCACATTGAACTTTGTAGCCTGCATTACTCTTTGCTTCCTAGGGATTTATAATACCAACAAATAATGATTTCAATGATACAATGATAATGATACTCTTTCTTCATTTCAGTAGCCCCTAGTGCTGTATCACCTCATCAATCAAGTTTTATGATAAACAATAACAGCACAGGCCGTACAAATTTCACCAATAAGCAGTTAACAGAACTGGAGAAAGAATTCCATTTCAACAAGTATTTGACTCGGGCAAGGCGAATAGAAATAGCAAATGCTTTACATTTAAACGAAACACAAGTAAGAAATGAAATATTTCACGCAGCTGCATATTTGTAATCAGTGTTTATGAAATAATTTTTGTTTTTATTTCACTTAGGTAAAAATTTGGTTCCAAAATAGACGCATGAAACAAAAGAAGCGAGTGAAGGAAGGTTTAATACCTCCTGAAATACAGAACCAATCTCCCAAACACTCTTCCCTGATAAACATCAATGATTCCTCCTCGGCAAGCTCGTCAACAGCAACGTTAACAGCTATACCTTCTGCCTCTGGAGCTTCTGCAACGAACACGTCTACGTTAAACGAAAGCAATGAAAACAGCCGTGAATCAATTACTATGTAGAACAAATGCTTTTTCAAAACATGAAAAGACTCTCTTTTTAATAGTTAGAACCAATTGAAAGACATTAATTTACAACAGAATTTGCAAATTATCAGAACACTTTTAGGGCTGATCGTCTTATTCAACCATACGGTTAATAGATGAGTAATTTTAAAATTATCAGTCATATCTTTCACATTTTCTTTAAATCACTAAACTATATGACTTCATGGATGGAAGTTATATATTTATTTTAAGACCACCAGGTTCATGACTGCTTGACTTGAGGTATTACGAACAATTTTGAACTACAATATGATTGCATTGTTTTGTTCCATATGCCGCATGCTAGTCTTTTAAATAAGGATTTATACGTCTATACAATATTTACTCGATTAATCTATTAGTTTCCATTCGGGATAAACGATATATACAAAGCAAGAAACACATACAAACATGAATAGCTCAAAAGATTCCAATGTTCCTCTTTGCTAGATATTAAACAAACCAAATGTTTCCTATTTGATAATAGACTTATTAAAGCTAACCCATGTACATGAGGCAGTGAGCATCGAGAATTAGTAAAGTTTATTTGAGAAACACGTTTTTTCTTACTAAAGCTATTTCCAAAGCTGTGCAGTTGCATTTCAACAAAACCACTAGCACATTTACGTTTCGTTGCACAATAATGTTGAATGCATTTAATACTGTACAAAATAAGAATTAGGATTTATAAAATTGCTCATATTCTGCCGGCACTGGTTATATGGATAATGTTAAACATACAAAACCCCAATTCAGCAAAAAGACAAAACAAATTTAATTTAAGATAATTCCTATCGAATACAAAGATACATTTCAGATAATCAAAATTCTGCAAATACAATATATTTTAGTGAAAATTTAAAATACACCGTATGTGATGCCATTTGTTTAAAACAAGGCGGAATTCGCTACAACATATACATTTATAAAAATAATATTCAGTGTTGTGTTCAGACCATGAGTTTAAACAAAATCAAAAGGATAAAGTGGAGTGTGATTTTCGAACATATATGTTCGTGCACAAACGCTGCAGTATCTGTTTATCATTTTAACCTTTAAGTTCAACTTTAAACTGCAATAACTTTTGGTTCATTGCTATTATTGCCTTGAAATTTTCCATAGCTTTTAATTTGCGATTTTTTGGTGTATAAGTTCCACAAGCTGTAAGTATTTTATTTTGATTTATTTTAAACTTTACCGCGTAAGAGAGCGGTCAGAACCTCGCCGCATGCGGCAAGATATGAGTTTTCTCAATTTTCTAGCTTTTTAAGGTATTATTATAATATTTTGTTGTTTCTTTATAAAAATAATCATTATTTGATATTGTAATGTGATCGAACGTACGCGGGGCCGTCGAGCACCGTTTTTTTCGGGGAGTCAGTTTTTACTGACATGAGCCGAGGTGGAACGAACTGTTCGAAGCGTATTGATTTGATCGTCCAGGCGATCATGAAAACTCGGAAGAAATTTCCCTTACTGGAAATGTTGGAGTTTAGAAGCCTTATCTTGGGTAGGGGGACATTACTAAACTCTTGAAATAAGTTGGTACACGAATTATTAGGAAGCGTAACGTCCTATCTTGGCAGTCCGAACGAATCTGATCTGGCGTGATCGGAATAGGTTTTATTTATACTGAAAATAAGTTATGGCTTTCCTCGTGCATTTGGTTTCTGAATTTGTTTTGTCCTAATTAAATGTTATTGTTATTGGTAACAATTTATAAATTGGAGTGGTTTGAGGTGTTCGTCGATGTGTGCCTATGCTGCGGTTTTACTATATTGCGAAAGAAGGTTTCAACTATTGTTGCTAAAGAAAAGATGTTTTCGTCGTTGAGCTTATAAGCTGCCATGCGTTCTCGGTTCACCTAGTTTTCTGTAGTAACGCCTGATTTGCTTATTATGCGTGTTTCTGGTGTTTTCAGTAAGTGTGTCACAATTGTTTTTATATGAACGGTGTGGCCTGAACTCTTCCAGTTGTCTTATTATGGTATGATCTGATTTGATGAGTGTGTTGTAATGAATGTGTTGCAATAGTGTGGTTAGGCTTTCCGAAGTATGTTACTTACTTACTTACTTACTTACATATCCGGCGCTACAACCACTGTACGGTCTTGGCCTGCCTCAGGAGTGTCCGAAACCGCTCACGGTCTGCCCGGTCGTCTGCCAGTCCGTTATTCATCTTGCCACCTCAAATTGGGCCTACCACGCCTCCTCTGTCCTTGTGGACGGTCTAAAAAGACTTTACGGGCTGGGTCGTCCGTTTCCATGCGTACAACATGGCCAGCCCACCGGAGCCTGGCGAGCTTAATACGCTGTACGACAGTGAGGTCGCCGTACATCTCGTATAGCTCGTCATTATAGCGGCTCCTCCATTGTCCTTCCACACATACGGGGCCAAGTATCCTTCTGAGCATCTTCCTCTCGAACGCGGCTAAGAGGGTTTCGTCAGATTTGGACAGTGTCCATGTCTCAGAGGCGTATGTGAATACTGGAACCGGTTGGCAGCCAGCATCCTTGCGCGCAACTCACATACTGTTGTCGTTGCTGACCTTTGACCCTGTTCCCGTAGTCTCCACCCTCGAGTCGCGGATGGCCCTCTCTAGCGCCAGGTTGAATAGGAGACAGGCAAGCCTGGCAAAAAGGTCCTGAGAGTTTTCCATCCACCCTCACCTGGCATGTGACGTTGGTCATAGTCATTCTAACTAGCCTTATCAGTTTGGCCGGGATTCCAAATGAGCTCATAGCGTCGTACAGTTTTACCCAGGCTATGCTATCATATGCGACTTTGAAGTCAATGAAGAGTTGGTATGTGTCGTGTCTGTATTCAGCCATCTTCTCCAAGATCTGTCGCATGGTGAAGATCTGATCAATGGTAGATTTTCCGTTTCGGAATCCTCTTTGATAGTTTCCTACTATCTCTTCGACGTGCGGGACAAGGCGATACTGAAGGATCAGGGAGAATATTTTATACGCGGTAATCAACATCGTAATACCCCTGTAGTTGTTGCAGTCCAACCTGTCTCCCTTCTTGTATATGGGGTACATGATGCCGAGATTCCAGTCACAAGGCATCGATTCGCTATCCCACACCTCAGTAACAATTTGATGAATCTCGTTTTCTAGTCGTGCACCTCCATTCTTGACCAGTTCAGCTGCAATTCCGTCGGTTCCGGGTGCCTTGTTATTTTTCAGCCGGCGGATAGCCTTTTGTGTTTTCCTCTATGCTAGGTGGCAGTAGCATGACACTATCGGCTAGTGGCGCTTCTAGCTGCTCGTTGAACTAGTCGTTGAGTAATTCATCAAAGTACTGAGCCCATCGCAAGAGGACCTCTGGATGGTTACTAACCAGATCTTCATCCTTGTTGCGACAGCAGGTTACCTTAGGTACAACGTTGTTTCGGTGACCTGCTATCGCTTGGTAAAACTTTCGTGTCGGTCCGTACGCCTCTCTGGTTTGCTCGAGTTCCCGCATGTTTTGCTCTTCCAAAGCATGCTTCTTGGAGCGGTGAACTCGTTTCTCTTTGCGTCTGAGCCGTGAATATTCCTCTGCGCATGCCCGCGTTCTATGCCATTGCTGCATTGCTCGGTATGCAGTATTCTTACGTTCGGTCACTTGTCTCCATTCATCGTCGAACCAGCCAGATTTGGTGTTGCCACGACGTGGTGGGAGTATATTTCTTGCACAGTTTATTATTTTTGTTTTTAGAGCGTTCCACCTCTCGCTCGTAGTTTCATATCTGTTTTCTGGTAGTAGAGACTCTTCTAAAGCGGCTTTGAATTCCTGTTGGACAGTAATGTCCCTTAGAGAGTGTTGAGCCGAGGCTGCGTATTTTCTCCGCCCCCATTGTCGCGGGAGCGGGCAATTCTACAACAAGGCGATTCCGAAGTGTGTTACAATGAGTCTATAGCTGGTAGTGTGGTTTATAGTTAAAACTGTATAGTAGATATGCTACAATATGATTTTAAACATTTAACATCTGAAATAAAATCGCATGCGGCGATGCGGCAATATCAAATAAATTTGATTTTGTCGCATCGCCGCATGTGGCAGATTTGCAAGTGCTGTCATTAATGTCCCATACAAAAGCTTGCGGCAAAATTGCATGCGGCGAGGTTCTGAGGTTCTGATGGAAAATCGGACCTACGTCTGATAGAACTTCTTCTTCTTTTTGGCACAACAACCGCTGGCGGTCAAGGCCTGTCTGTACCCACTAGTGAAGTGGACTTGGCTTTCAGTGACTTATTGTTACCATAGCAGGATAGTCAGTCGAACGTATGGAGGCACGGTCTATTCGGGCTTGAACCCATGACGGGCATGTTTTTAGAACATAGGAGGATAAATCTCAACGTCTGATAGAACATAGGAGGATAAATCCTTTCTCGCCAAAGAAGAAGAAGAAAAAAAGGTTCTGAATGGCGTTCTCTAGTTCTTCTTTCTGGTGCACATTGTGCTTATTTTCGAATCGAAGTAAAGCGATTTAAAATTTCAAATAGACCGTTAGTGTTGTATAAAACAACGTAACCGCAGTAAAAGAAGAACGCCGTATGGCACAAATGGTTGCGTTTTCCTGCACAACAGATTGCTTCATGATGGTCGGAGAACCACAGCCGAAGCGCTGCCTGCCGGAACAGGCGGATACCATATCAGCAACCACCACCAAACTGCGTTAGGGAAGCCGCCACTCTTCCGTTATATTCCGGACACTTTTCATTGCAAAGGCTGCGTTTGCGTTCTTGGACGACGGTTCGTCCGCCACTTTCTAAAGTTCATCCGAAGCCCCTGTGCTAGTGTTAGGGAACCGTATAATATCCCTAAAGTGGTGACCCCGACGTGATAGTGAAATCCAAAAGCTCAAGCTAAATGTTGTGGGCAGCCGTGCCGACCCCTGGACTTGCCGTGGCAGTTGCGCTGCCACTGGTCAACGTCCAGGAGGACGACAGTGTACACGCACACTGTCGCACACACTAAGCAGCGCAAGGCTTAGTGTGTGCCGAGCGCCATACAGGCAGAGTGTGTTTGCGAGCCGATCGAGCAGGAGCTCTCGGCAGGGGCGCTCGGTGCGGCTGGTGCGCGGCCACCGCACTTGTGATTTTAAAGTGTTTATTGTGATTGTTAATTGTGTTGTATTATTGATTTTGTATGAGCGTAAATTAAATATTTAAATACAAAAGTTCCAAACACAACAGTGGCGACGAGGATGGGATCCTCCTGCGTAAGGGGGATCCAACAAGAACCCGCGGACGCCATCGCGATCGGGCCCATCTCGCTTTTGCTGCATCATCGCAGTGGCCAAGGCCTTGGCACCAGTCCCCGTGCTTGCGGGACATCGCGAACGATTTGGGTCGCCACCGCCGCCAACACCGAGGCCCCCGGCTGCCGTCCCATCATTGGCGACCACATGGGCAGCCGAGCACACACTCTCGGCGACAAGGAAGGTCGTCGGGCTACAGCCCCAGCAACACCAGCAGCACCACAGGCGAGGCAGCTTTCCGCCTTGCTGCTGGAACATCAGATGGGCGTCACATCCGCCCATGCTGCAGCCCCAGGTTTCACGGGTGAGGACGCATTCCGCCCAGCTGCAGCAGCAGCAGTGCAAGGATTCATCGGCGACGAGCAATACCGCCCGGCTCGAGCTCAGCACATCATCGGCGAGGCAGCAATTCCGCCGCGGCTCGAGCCCTACCTCACATAACGGCGACGTAACATTCCGCCTCGGCAGCACAACAAGGATCCATCGGCGACGAGCAATACCGCCCCGGCTCGAGCTCAGCACATCATCGGCGAGGCAGCAATTCCGCCGCGGCTCGAGCCCTGCCTCTCACCACGGCGACGTAACATTCCGCCTCGGCAGCACACAAGGATCAGCAACGCACAGGTTGCATCGGCTGCAACACAGCAGCCCCACATCGGTGCGAAAGTTTCGACCTGGCTGTAGTCGAACGGGCGTCGCCAATTGCGCCCCGACTGCAGCCTCAGCATAAATGAAGGGCGATGAGCCATGCCGCCCTGGCTGCAGCCCCGTTGCAACGGGACAAACATTTTTCCCCGGCTGCAGCCAAAGCATCGTAGGAAGGCGAGGAACCATGCCGCCCGAGTATTTTCATCTCTGCCGCCCGTCATCGGAAAAAGATAAATCGCTGCTGCCCTGGGGCAAGCATCATCGCGGCATCATCATCGTCATCGTCATCATCATCGCGGCACCATCATCATCGTCATCATCATCGCGGCATCATCATCATCGTCATCATCATTGCCGTCACACTATCGCCGCCGTCCCAGGGAGCTGCACAGCAGTAGCATCACCGCCGCGTCATCGCGGCGTGGCCTCCACCGCGGTGTGGCCCGAGAGCAGCAGCAAGCGCTGCTCAGCGCACCAACATCGGGGTCCCCACATCTTGGCAGCATCGGCCGGAAGGGTTCACCACGCCGGTATTATTATTATTATTATTATTATTATTATTATTATTATTATTATTTATTAATCTTCAACGGGCCGTATGGCCTAATTAAGATGTAACAGTTCAATAAAAAAAAATACATAGCAAAAACAAGATTTGCATCACAATTCACTGCGGCCACGGCAAAAGCCGGAGACGTTCCTTGAAGCACTGAGTTGAGATGTCGAAGTCGAAGCAATCCGAGACAGTGTTGAAGAAAGCCGACATGCGGAACATAGGGTCAGACCGACCAGCACTGGAACGGGGTTGAGCGAGCCGTAGAGTTTCTCTAGACCTAAGTGTTCGGGATGGTGCATAGATATCGACTCGATGCAACAAAGGCGATGAGTCGATAGAGCCATTTAGCAATCCAGCGATGAAAGAACACTGTGCATTGCGTCTTCTAACCGAAAGAGGTTCAAGGCCTAGAAGACGGCACCGCGCAGCGTACGGAGGAAGATTATTGCGATCCTGCCAGGGAAGTAGGCGTAGGGCATATCTCGTGAGCTTACGTTGAATCGCCTCAAGTCGAGCAATTGAAGAAGCGGTAGTTGGGCTCCAGACTATGCACGAATATTCCAGAACCGAACGAACGATACAGTTGTACACAGCTTTGATGCACATGGGGTTGCGGAATTCATTAGTTGTCCGGATAACCACGCCAAGTAATTGATTTCCTCTGGCTACAACGTCATCGATATGCTGTTTAAAGTTCAAACTAGAGTCAAGCAGAACGCCCAGGTGTTTGGCATGATTCTGTCGATTAACTGCAGTGCCGTCCATGAAGTAGGTCCCAGTCACTGGGCTCCTGCATCGACTAAAAGACACACAGTAGCATTTCTCGATGCAGATAGTCAGTCCATTACGCTTGCACCACGAACAGAAAATTTCGATGCAGTCTTGCAGGAATGTACAATCACCTGTGTTGTGAACAAGCGCAAAAGTTTTTGCGTCGTCGGCAAACAGACTGGTACTGTCGGGAGGTAAAGCGAGGGTAACATCGTTGATAAACAATATGAAGAGAAGCAGGCCAATATTGCTTCCTTGTGGCACACCCGAGCTGCTGACTATTTCTTTGGACATGTGCTTTTCAATTTTCACGATGTATGTGCGATTAATTAGGTACGACTTAAGCCACTGTACGAGCGGGCTGGGAACTCCTAGCTTATCGAGTTTAGCGAGAAGAGTTGCGTGCGGAAAAGAGTCGAATGCTGCTTTTAGATCTGTATAAATTGCATCGACTTGAGCTCCGGCATCAATTTGACTAGTGCAATAGGTTACAAATTCAACCAGGTTCGTGGTAGTCGACTTTTTTGGCACGAATCCATGTTGATACGGGCTTAGGTAGCTTCGGCATGCATGTAGCAGATTTTTGTATATCACTAGTTCGAACACCTTGGCAATGGCACACAAGGATGTAATACCCCGGTAGTTGATGGCATCTGTCCTGTCGCCCTTTTTGTGAATAGGAACCATCCAAGATTTCCTCCATGCTTTGGGAAAGTAGCCATTGGCTAGCGATGCATTGAACAATTGTGCAAGGATAGGTGCTACTGTCGTTTGACAGCGTTTTAGCACGGTAGAAGGAATTCCGTCGGGTCCAGGAGCGAAGGAAGGCTTTAGTTGCGCTAGGGCAGATAAAACGATCTCACTGTCGATGAAAGGAGTGCTCATGTTAATTGCGCCAGCCGGAGTGTTGACGAGAGCAGCATCAATGGTATCGGTATCATTCATGGCCGGTGAAAAGCAATCTGCGAAGCGATCCGCGAAGAGATTGCACATTTCATTAGTTTTGGCACTTGTTGCTCCTTTGTACGTAATGGATTTCGGTGTATGCGTGGATTTTGTTTTGCTGTTGTAGAAGCGCCAAAACGAGTCAGGCCACCTGCAGAGGTTACGTTGAATTTTACTCAAATATCTGCGATATCGAAACCTGTTATAGCTGCAGTATAAAGAGTGCGTGTCAAAGTAGATCGAGCGAGATCTTTGGCAGCGGCGCGTTTGGTAGTGACGATAAGCAGCTCTTTTTACACGTTTGAGTCGTTTGAGTGTGCGGTCCGTCCAGAGGGGGTTAGGTTTAGGACGCTGAACTGGGACGCATACAACAAAGGCTTGCAGCATGAAGGACGAGAATGAACATACTGCTTCGTCAAGTGAAATAAAATTGGAACAATGAAAGCTATTGTTAAACATTGATATCATGTCGTTCAGTTTCACATAGTCAGCTTTAGCAAAGTTATAACGATAAAATGCGGTTGTCGTCGAGTTTTGTCGAGTCGTCGAATTGCGTCGGGTCGACGAGTTAATACGTATATTGAAGTCAAACGCCGGATGGTAGGAGTCAAGAGGTACAAGCGGAACAACACTTGGAAAGACAGGCGAACACAATTTAGCTGCAGCATTGTTAGCGTAGAGCAGGTCAAGCATGCGTCCGTGCGAATTATTGATGTGATTAAGTGGCACTAATCCGTTAAATTTAATTCCATCCACAAAGGTGTTGTTGGTGGTACAGATCTGCGTTATTGCAGGTGACGCGCACACAAATATACTCGAGAGAACGATCACGGGAAGGTAATTCTATCGACTCGTATGCGTTGGAAACGGCTAGCAAAACACCACCACCGCGAGAGCTAAAGCCGCTGAGAGAGCGATCACAGCGGTAAACAGAGAAGTTGTTGTTGAAGAGAAGAGCAGATGGAATGTTGTCAACAAGCCAAGTTTCCGTGAAGGCGATGAGGTCGAAGTCAGCCTCCGATACAGCTAGGTGAAATTCTTTTGTTTTAGTACGCAAACCTCTAACGTTTTGATAATAGCAGCTTAAATACTTAGCGGTAGCGTTGTCATTGTGGCGGTTGGATAAAGCGGGTATACGGTAAGTCAATTGAGCTGCGTTGTCAGAGCATGAGGCTTGGCGTGTTTGTTGCGTGCAATCGTCTAGTTGAGAAAAAAGCGATCGATTGTAGACTGGTGCAGGTGCGGAGATGAAGCGCGGTGGTTTTGGGGCGGTCCAGAAACAAGTGTTGAGTTGGGTGCTTCCAAGGTATCATTCACCGGGGGGTGACACTGTTGTGATGATGTTGTTTCAGGACCAGGTGGAGTAGACGTGCGTGCTGCTAAACGGTGAGTCGTTGGTGTGCGTGTGGTGTAGCGGTGATCAGTACTAGTAGCTGGTGTGCGTGTTGTAAAGCGGTTTCGGGTGGCTATAGGAGATGAGGTTTGGTGGTCGTGTTGACGGGATGGAAAAAACTCACGGATGGTGTGACTGCCGCATCTCGAAGGATAGCCGGGACTCTCACTTTGAATGAAAGCCAATTCATGCTGTCCACACTAACCCCTATTCTCAGCAAGCAATACGCTATAACGTCATCGGTGGCTAAGCGACGCTTTACAGAAGCGACCACTTGTTCCACAGTGACGGCCGTTGATAAGCGGGATAGGCGGATCCAGATCCTATCTGTGGATGGCTCACGAGGTGCAGCTTGAAGCGGCGATGATAACGGATCGGTTCCCACCAGTTCATGCGGTTGTGTAGGTGCCGGCTGCACGTCAATCGTGGTATTGGTGTATGCGTTTGGCGATGACGCGTCACAAAGGATGTTACCGCAACTGTTTACAATTCTGTTTACACCAGGAGATGCCGAATCCTCGATTACGCGCCTCCGCTTTCTACCAGTGCACAGTGGGCAACGGCCATACAAACGCCGGGATGAAAATCAATTCCTCGTGCTATTGCAGTTTTTCTTCATGCAATACCATTGCTCTTACTATACAGGGCAGTACTATACTAAAATCGTCAAGACAGCAAAAAAACCTTAATAATTATCGCTCACAACGTTTCATTATTGTGTAGTACTTAACAGCATCAACAATTATTGTTAAGAATTTAAACAAAGGCGGAGTAAGTTCCTTACTAAAAACGATTTTTTAAGTATTACGCGCTAAAACAGCCGAGTGTTTCATGGTTAGTTTTGAAAAGAGATGATTCCTATCTTAAGACCTTTTTTAAACTGTTTTTCTCTGTTCAGCTTTGTTTCTTATGCCTGTTTGTTTCAAATGCCCGTTTAGGACAGGTAGTTCGATACTTGCGGTGTATGGCTCATACAACAAGACGTCAAAATCGCTCGTGCTATTTTCAAGAAAAAGTTCAATATTTTTCGGGGTCGCGGATGGTCGCAGCTAACTTCAACGTCAATACGTAGGAAAAATGTTGATCTTTCCTATGATATACGACTCATGAGTGAAATCGAGTCGAATCATAAAAAATTTTGCTCTCCAAAATGAAAATATCCAAAAACTCGGCAGTGATGTTTGATTTTCAATCATTTATGAACTTTAAAAACAAGTTTTTGCCAAATATTCTGACATAACATCAAAGTATGACAAAAAACCTTTCCAACGACACATTAATTATCAAAATCTAACCATCATATACTAAAATATGATGGTTTATGTTCGGTCGAAAAATTGCTCAAATTTGGGACAAAAAACACAAAGTTTACACTTTGATGGCCTATATCTCAGTAAGTTTAAGATAAAAACGTGAAATATTTTGGTTTCAACTAAGTTTAAGTATCTATTTTAAGAAAATGATTATGGTGTTAACCTGCGATGAAGTTGGTTTTTCGATTTTTATACAGGCGTTTGCCCAATGTGCAGTGGCCGGTCGAGGATCAGGATTCCGAATGTGAGGCGTGGATGCAGTTTGAAGGAGGGTAAAACCACTGCGAACTTCGGCGACAATAGGCTCAACTAGCTTGCCGATAGCTGCTACAGCTGAGGTGAGGGCGGCTTAGAAACCGACCTGGGCGCCTATTTCTTTTACCGAACGGCAGCGCGGATTTTTAAGAATGTTAGTGCAGCCAATGCAGCTCCAGTGCAGGTTGACATTGAACAATACTGCGTCAATCAGCTCGGGGGGCAATTTGCAACAGCCGCGGTGGAACGTAGCGTCACAATATGCACAACTGATGATGCAGCCGGTGGCCTCTAGTGGTTCAGCACACGAGAAGCAAATAGCCGCCATCGCAAAATCACGCGTAATCGCAGCACAACACTGCTAAGCCGAGCAGGAAAAAACAGCAGGAAACCACAGTTGCGGTGCAACTAAACAATTCGCCAACACGCAACGATGACGTGAAGCAGTTTAATAGTCCGTAGAATAGGCAACAATGCGATGCGACGCAGAAAACACAAGAAAATTACTGAAAAATCACGGAGCGCGACGAAAGTGCGGCCGAACAGTTAAACGTCAAACGTCAGTATTCCCTTAGTGGAATACCCCCGCGTCGGTTCGAGCCCTTCGGTATTAAAAGGGGGAGATGTTGTGGGCAGCCGTGCCGACCCCTGGACTTGCCGTGGCAGTTGCGCTGCCACTGGTCAACGTCCAGGAGGACGACAGTGTACACGCACACTGTCGCACACACTAAGCAGCGCAAGGCTTAGTGTGTGCCGAGCGCCATACAGGCAGAGTGTGTTTGCGAGCCGATCGAGCAGGAGCTCTCGGCAGGGGCGCTCGGTGCGGCTGGTGCGCGGCCACCGCACTTGTTATTTTAAAGTGTGTTGTATCAGTTCTGTTAATTGTGTTTTATTATTTATTTTGTATGTTTAAATAAAGTACAATAGTGTCTAAACATAACACTAAACATCCGTTCCGCGAAGCGACCGTGTTTTTTTTTGCGCCTGTGACACGAGATGAATCCTGAAGCACCGATCATTACCAGGCGCCAAAAAACGCCGTACTGGCGTATTTCCAGCCATCGAAAAACCAACGCTTAACCAGCCTCCTTTCTTGCATTTCCTTGGGCGACCGGAAGCCTAGCATGCTGCTGTCCGAGATGCGAAGGTTAAGCGGAGAAGAATGTCCAGAAAGTGTGTTTTGCTCAACTTATGGCTCGACGCACTGCCAAGCACCGTGCGGTCCATCATCACTGCCATACCCAACGCAAAGCTCGACGATCAGGCGAACGTGGCCGACAAAATCATGGAGGTGCCACGTACCGACATTGCTGCAATACAACGAGATGAAATCCGTACATAGCCTACAACTTACACAACGCCGGATTACATTGCATCACTGGAATACCAAATCGAGGAATTTTCTCAACGGATGGACGAAATACTAGTTGGCATTGCGAATGAATTGCTTTAAAATTAACAGTCGTTAAAAATTAACCACAGTCGTTAAAAATTGCTAGAATTTGGCATCGCAATCGCATTGAGTTCATTTGTTAATTTTAACGACTGGTCCTATGCCGCCGTTAAACAAATATGTTTAATATGTTTAATATGTTTATTGATTAATCCATCGGGATCTTGAAGATCCTACATGAATGTACTTAAATTAGTGCTTATAGACTATGTAAGGTACATAAATCGATAGGGGAGAACAGGTGCACAAGAATAGAAAATGTATTTTGAAAATAAAATTATTACGTAAGTTGTGTCCTGAGTCTATCTCTAAAAACATTCTGTAGTATGTTGAAATCAAATAAATCAAAGTTACTTATGAAAGTTTGGCACATAGCTGACATAGGATCAGACTGGCCAAAACGAGTTCTATAACGAGGGACGGATATGAATTGACGTGTACGTAGATTCTTAGATGGCGCGTTAAATTCTATCGTAGCTAATAGAGTAGGAGCATCAATATGGTGGTTAAGTAGTCCTGATATAAAAAGGCATTTAGCTATCTCACGGCGCTTTTTCAACGACTGAATCCCTAAAAGCAGACACCGGGAATGGTATGACGGTAACACATTGCCCTGTCGCCATGGTAAGAGTCTTACAGCATATCTAGTCGCTTTTCTTTGGATGGCCTCGATTCAATTACTCCATTGTTCGGTACAGGGGTCGCTAACAATACTGCCATATTCTAACACTGATCGAACGTAGGCACAGTAGATGGTTTTTATGGTCATAGGATTACGGAAACCTTGCGTTGATCGAATAATCCAACCCAGTAGTTGGTTTCCTCTGAACACTATATTTTCTAGGTGATCGTTAAATGTTAAACGTGTGTCGAGAATGATCCCAAGGTCGCGGAATGTATCGGTGCGTTCAACGGATATGTTATCGATCTGGTAGTTGAATCGTGTGCAAGACCGAGAACGGTAAAAAAACAAAACACGACATTTTTCGATACATAGCACCATTGCATTATCACGGCACCATATGCTAAATAGGTTGATGGCGTGTTGAAGATTGATGTAGTCATTGGTATCGTTGATAGGAGCGAACAGCTTAACGTCATCGGCAAACAGAAGAAAACGGTGTTCCGCTAGCAATTGCCCTACATCGTTTATGTAAAGAATGAAGAGCAGCGGGCCCAAATTGCTGCCTAGAGGCACTCCTGAGGTGCCAAGCACCTCTCTAGATGTATGATCGTTTAACTTGATCTTGTATGAGCGTTCTGTGAGGTAGGAATACCACTTAAATATTTGTTGCGAAAACCCTAACTTCTGCAATTTGGCGATTAAAATGTCGTGTGAGATGAGGTCGAAAGCAGCTTTGAGATCGGTGTAAATAGCATCCACTTGACCTCCGGAGTCGAGATTACGTTTGCAGAAACTAACGAATTCAGTGAGGTTCGTTAATGTTGAACGTTTGGGTACGAACCCGTGTTGGTTATCCATAATGTAATTCGATGTAGCGGAGAGCATAGGGCCGTAAAGCAGAAGCTCAAAAGCTTTTGATACCGCACAAAGTGATGTGATACCGCGATAGTTTGAAGCACATGAGCGATCCCCTTTTTTAAATATTGGTACCATCCACGAGGTCTTCCACAAGCGTGGGAAAATACCGGAACTCAGTGACGTGTTGTATATGTTTGTTAATACAGGTGCTAGGGACTGATAGCATTTACTGATGATGTAACTCGGAATAAACCCATATACAAAGTGTCAACAGCAACTTTCCCGAACTGTCATATTCATACATTTTTCAGCAAGCGGAATTCCGCTCCCGCGAAATTCCGGTCCGTGTATTTTCGGCCTCATGCGTGATGAAATTTCGCGTATACTTTCTAGATGTTTGTTAACAATTATGTCGTTATATGCGTTGTACGGTGGAATATACATGGCACCGATATAAACAAAAATATTGCCCAATCGAATTTTGACCCATAACTGTTCCATAGTTCGATCCGTCCGTTATTGTTCAACCAGGTTTCAGTTAATATTACGATTTTGTATTCAGTTTCGGAAAGTACTAGTCTTAGATCATTCAGTTTTCGCAAGCCTCGAACATTTTGGTAGTACATCGGTAGGTATGCTATTGTTGTGTTGTTGATATTCAATTGCTATTCATCTGACGGACCGGCTTCCGCAGAATCATCAGTCCGTTTAGTGTTAACTCGTCGCGGTCTTTTTTTAGGAGCGGCTAAGCATTCTGGAGGAGATCTGGTAGGTGTAGTGGTGACAAGCATTCGCTCGTTGAGATCCTGCTGTGGTTCAGTTGTAAACAAACTCGCATCTGTAGTGGTCATAGCAGGAGAGGAAATCGGACCGTGAGAGTGGATTGTGATAGCTGTCTACAGCGAGAGTGGCAGGGTGATCGTGTGTGAGTTGATGTATCGAGTTAGTATCGATGACGGCGCGTATGTTGGGATTATTATTGTTGCTGTTCCGGTAGTCACGAAACTCTCGGTATGTTAGAGCGGCGGGCCATGTCTCAGGTGATAGAGCCTTACTGCGTAAAGTGGCCGGTATGCCCACTTTGAATGAGATGAATGAGAGTGTACTAGTGTTAGCGCCGAATTTCGTCAGGCGGTGAACAAACACATCCCGCTTGTCAAGCGCTAAACGTACTTGCGCCATATGAGAAATTTGCTCAGTGGTAACTGATGGGGCGAAACGTGTAAATAACAGCCACATAGGCGTATCAGTGTGTGGAATGATATCCAGTGTATCTGAAGCAAGCGGTGACCCCGATCCTCTTAGTAGTGGTGTTTGCGGGTTGTTAAATGGTGTTTTGTTGATGTAGGATGACGGTTTGATTGCACTTACACTAAGTGAGGCCGCCAAAGATGGGAACTGTGTTTGTATTGGTGTAATAGTATCGGGAATATTGTTAACTACTGAGTTAATCATTTCGGGGTATGATGTTGCTGGATTGCGATGAATGGGTGGAGTGGGTAAATCGGTTGAGGTGTGTGATGAAAGCAAACAGGAACGCATCTCATCCTTCAGCACTTCGAGGAGATCGCATTTAATACCGGCAGTGATTTTGTTGGAAAAACAAAGTAGACCATAGCATTTACGACGGGTATAAAAGAAGCAGCTAGCTTCAGTTATGTAGTAGTTTAGTCTAATAAACTGTAGAGACACATTCTAAACTCATTAGGTTATGGGCTCTCCACGTCTCTAACTAGTGTGTCGCGGATATAAAAGGGATTCATTGAAGATAATTTTATTGTTCGTGGTCGTGTTCATTCCGGTCGATATTATCGAAGTACTCTGGAAAAACCAACATGGAGGAAGAACGAATGCAACGCGTGTATCTTTTTGATGGAACGAATTTTTCGAATTGGAGTTTTCGTATGGAATTATACCTGGAAGAATTGGGGTTACTCCATTGTATCGAAAAGACTCTGGAAGAAGAAGATTTTTTTCAAGTGAATCCGACGACAGTTATTGAAGCGCTAAATGAAGAAAAACGGCTAAAACGGAAGCAACAAGATGCGAAGTGTAAATCGGTTTTAATTCATAAAATAGCCGATAATCAACTGGAATATGTTCGAGGAAAAACATCTCCAAGAGCAATTTGGTTGACGTTAAAGGAAAATTTCGAGAAGAAAGGAGTTTCCGGAGTGTTTTACTTGCTGAAACAGCTATCTACGATGAAGTTCGATGAAAATCGAACATTGCAAGAACATATTTTATCATTTGAAAAGCTCGTCAGGGAACTTGAATCGGCTAACATCAAGTTGGATAAGTCGGTATTAGTATTCTTTTTGCTACAATCGATGCCGAAATCATTTGAACATCTGATTACGGTATTGGAAACGTTGCCGGTTGAACAGTGCTCGATGGAATTTGTCAAAGCACGTTTGCTGAATGAAGCCGTTAAACGACAATTCAACGTGGAAACAGTCGAAACCAGCTCAGCCTTTTCTGGAAGAGTTGGAAAACCTGGAAATACTGGAAGATTTGTTTTCAAATGTCATGCTTGCGGAAAACCTGGTCATAAGCGTATAAATTGTCCGGAAAACAAAGGAAATGAAAGGCACGTAAAAGCGGAAAATCAGAAGAAGAAAAGTACGGCACATTATGCGGAAAACCAAGACGACACGGCGTTTATAACTGGTGATGTGAATTTAGATGAAAATTTGCAATGGATACTCGATAGTGGTGCATCGGAACATATGGTAAACAACAAAAAGTATCTGCAGAATATTCGAAATCTGAATTCACCGATTGTTATAAATGTGGCCAAGTCGGGAGTATCACTAACCAGTGATGTAATTGGAGATTTGAAGATATTTGTGAAAATTCAAGACGAGCAGTTGCCATATACAGTACACGATGTATTGTATGTACTTGGACTTTTTGCGAATTTGTTCTCCGTGAAACGAGTCGTTGAAGTAAAAGTAAAATTCAGCGAAAATGGTGCAAAAATCATGCGTGGATCTAAGGTTTTGTGCACTGCAAGTCGAAAAGGTTGATTATATGAATTGGATATTTCAATACCAAATATCGAATCTGCCATGGTTACTGATCCTCAAGATTTGCTGACAATATGGCATCGTCGGTATGGTCATATTGGAAATACGGGTCTAGTGAAGCTCATCCAAGCTGAAATGGTTGAAGGAATCGACAACTGTGGAAATGTGAAACCGCACGCAGGAGTCTGTGAATCGTGTATGATGGGAAAACAAACAATGCTACCATTTGAAACAGTTCCTCGACATCGATCATCGCGACCATTGGAATTGATCCATTCCGATGTTTGTGGACCGTTCACACCAGCTTCCTGGGATGGTAAGAAGATGTTCGTTACCTTTATTGATGATTACACGCATTTTACAGCAGTCTACGTGCTGAAATCAAAGGTGGAAGTTTTCGACGCTTTTGTTAAGTACACAGCGATGGCTACAGCTCACTTTGATCGTCGAATATCCCGAGTAAGATGCGATAATGGCCGTGAATATATCAACTCAAATTTTACACATTTTTGTGAGGAAAAGGGCATTGTAATGGAACCAACCGTTCCATATACACCGCAGCAAAACGGAGTTGCTGAACGCATGAACAGGACGATTATGGAACGTGCACGAGCTATTTTGGACGATTCGAAATTCAAACGATCGATGTGGAATGAAGCGGTTTTGACGGCAGTACATCTGATCAATCGAAGTCCGTCCTCATCTTTAAGTATGAGCAAAACTCCATACGAATTGTGGTTCGGGCAAAAGCCAAATGTGTCTCGTTTCAGAATTTTCGGAAGCAAGGTATTTTGTCACATACCGAAAGAGAAGCGAACGAAGCTTGATGTCAAGAGTCAAGTAGGATTTCTCGTTGGCTACGGAATCAATGGCTATCGTGTATGGGATCCTGTATATCGGAAGATTATCGTTGCTCGTGATGTTGTAATCGAAGAATTAATGTCGAATCGTCGTTTGGAAGAATCTACTTTTGACCAAGAACGGATGCTACCAGAACAGGTTAGTGAAACAAATCGTAATATTGAATTTACTGTTCGACATCTGGAAGATTTTGGCGATTATTTGAACACATCGACTGAGGGCATTAAAAACGTGAAAAATACAAATATTGAAACTACGAATAGATCGGCTGACATTGTTGGAAATATGGAAGAAACATGTCATGAAAACTCGAATGATACGCCTGATGTTATTGACAACACAGAACATAACGAAGTAGCAGTTCGTCGTAGTGAAAGGCTTCGAAAACCACCTGTGCGCTTTAGTGATTATGAAGATTGTTAGAATGAAGATTGTGCGCTTTAGTGATTATGAAGATATGAGATTTAGTGGTATGGAAGATTGCAAACCATCGTTAGTACCCCTAGAAACCAATTTGAAGTTAACACGCAACCATAACATGGAGGGAACAACACAGCATCCGTACCGTGAACTTGTAGGATGTTTAACCTATTTGATGATTACGTCTCGTCCAGACATTAGTATTGCAGTTAATTATCTTAGTCGCTTTCAGAGTGGTGCAACAGATGAACACTGGACACATCTAAAACGTGTACTAAGGTATTTACAAGGCACAAAGGATTATTTCCTAGAATATCGACATAATCAAGAGGAGCCAATTGTAGGATTTGCTGATGCAGATTGGGGTAGCGACATGGAAAGTCGTCATTCCACAAGTGGCTACATATTTCAAATTTTTGGAAACACTGTTCTATGGACCACAAGAAAGCAAGGAACCATAGCATTGTCATCAACAGAAGCGGAATATGTTGCGTTAAGCCAATCATCCTGCGAAGCAATGTGGTTAGAAAATCTGCTTACCGAATTTGGCGTGCATTTGAATAGTCCGTTAATTATATACGAAGACAACCAGTCGTGTATGTATATTGCCGAAGAGCCTCGCGAACAAAAACGGATGAAACATTTAGACATCAGATACAACTTCATACGAGAATGTATCCAGAACGGAAGAATCCAACTGAAGTATATTCCAAGCGAAAACCAACTTGCGGATATGTTTACGAAAGGGCTTTCTTCAGCAGTTTTTACGAAACATCGATTTGCGATAGGTCTAAGAGGGGGTGTTGGAAAAACAAAGTAGACCATAGCATTTACGACGGGTATAAAAGAAGCAGCTAGCTTCAGTTATGTAGTAGTTTAGTATAATAAACTGTAGAGACACATTCTAAACTCATTAGATTTGTTTTGGCAGCTCACTATGGAGGCTCGCTTTAAGGTCGGCAATGCTGGACAATAATTCGACAGTGGTGTGGGTGTAAGGGGTAGACGACCTAAGCACAGCCGAACGCGGATCTCTATGAAACTTTACACAAGCCTCACATGCCCAAAAAAGTTGTGCACAGGACTCTATAATAGCGGACAGTTCCTCAGAGAGTCCACTGCATGTGAAATGAAACTCGGCATTGCACCAACCCTGGCATTTCACAATTCGATCAGCAGGTACGATGTCGTTGCCACAAGCGGCGCAGATACCGGCCATTGCAAAATGATACATCAATAGTTGAAATGGGGTATTGATTGTAGAGCAGGAAAAATGATTGTAGGTGATTGCAGGTGAGCAAATTTGACTGTTAATTGAAACCAGGTCTTGAGGCAGGCAGCACAAGCAAGCAGGTTGCGTTAGGGATAAGTTTTCACTGAATAATTTTATAAAATATCGGAGCGCAAAGAATCTTCGACAAGTCACTATGATGTTTGACGTCTATAAATGACTGTCAAGAGCGTGTGCGATACAAATTAACAGTCGTTTAATTATACTATTAATTATTAGTTATTTTCTTTCGAATCCGATCATTATAACCCCACAAAAGAACCACTCCGAACTAATCTGCGCAACACATTTATTAATAGGAGCCAGGATCACACTATCCATACTTCCGGTAACACTCCGAAACACACTTCCGGTAACACCCTAAAACACACCACTACACAAGTGCCTATACACATTCGTAGAGTTCACATAGTAGATAATAGCTCGTGCAATCGCTACCTGATCGATTCCGGTGCCGATATTTTGGTCATTCCCTCTACCGCGCGTGAACGAACCAAAACTTCTGAACGAACACTATTCGCCGCGAACAATACATCCATAGCCACCTACGGCACTAAGCGTATGACTGTTGACCTCGGATTATCACGGCAGTTCACATGGGATTTTGTCATAGCGGATGTAGGAAGCCCAATTATTAGCGCAGACTTTCTTGCTCATTTCGATTTGCTCGTTGACGTGAAAAGAAAAAGATTGATCGATAATAAGACAAACAGTAAAATATGCAACATAAATGCAGTAGATATACCCACCATAAAAGCTTTCTCGACCGAAAATCCCTTGGGGCCCTTTTTGTTTGAAGCTCGCAGGCTGAAATTTCAGCCTGTCAGCTGTTTGCATTGTATAGCAGTTTTCGAGCAGCTATCTAAGTGAGTATAATATACAGGTGGGCTTATCCCAAGGTGTATGAATTTAGAAGGCTGATTTTTATCGCTTCTGCTACTGAATGAAGATTTTAAGAGTGTTTTGTGTATTTGTCAAGCCTCCAGAAAGCTCGTTTGACCAAAAGTTTTCACACGTTCTGTTAAAAATTGATGCTAAAAATTGGTTATAAAAAATGCTATGAGACCACCTGGACTACATACACTTTGATTATATAATACCTGATTATTTGCATCACCTGATCTCTTTAATGCACCTTGGGATAAATGTAAAAAAACCCGTGTTTTCGAGCTGGTACTCAAATCTAATTCTAGCTTTGTGGCTAGAATAATCTAGACTGAAAATTGCAGGCTAGTTTTTTGTGTGGTTTTTTATGGAGTGTTTACATGATTTCAGCCTCCAACTGTCAAACTCCATACATAAAACCAAAGTGGGTTTATTATACAGGTGGGCTTACACTGAACAATTTGACAGCCGTGCTGTAGAAAAATGAAAACGAAATGACAGGAGGGGATTCGACCATTTGTTGATGTATGCGTGTGAATTCCAATGGCTGTTTTGGTTGATGTGTCGTAGTATGGGTGAAAAACTACGTATCACAATCGAATCCCCTCCTGTCATTCGTTCGTCCAATATGGCCTTCCCGCCAAACCTATAAGCCCACCTAGTCCCTATACCCACTTTGCATAAAACTCAAAGTGGGTAGAAAGGAGGTGTCGTCATGTAGAACAATTGGGCATCGAGGCTTTAGAAAAACGCACAAAACCAGGATCGACGGCAGTTGTCAAATGGGACGAATGTTGCTGGTATTTGGATAGGATAAATGTATTGTTTTCGTTTAATTAACATTTGTTTAGCAATAAAAAATTGTATTTTGCATCCACACTCCATAAATCGGCATTTTACACATTATAATGCAGCTGCTGCCTGTAAACAAAAATCGACGGCTGTTGTCAAACTGAATCTCAAATGGCAACATGCCAAACGCTAAGAAGACACCTCCTCTATATTCCACCTTGCATAAAACTAACTAGAATCGTGAAGGCCCCCACAAATTGTAAAGACCAGTTGGCAAAATCGGAAGATTTGTATTATTACATTCGTTTGTGTTGTGCTGGAAAAAGAAAGTTTGACGAAACACAAACTCACAAGCATACTGCCAAGATATGTATTATGAAACACAAACGGAAATCCAAAATTGTCAAACTGCTTTCCGTCAGCTTTTTGTCACGGAAAGGCGCCAATCTCAGTATGACCGACACAACACTAGGGTAACTGTACCAGTTTTCGGCAGTGTACCTATTTTCGGCAGGGTAGCTAAAAACGTGAAATTCTGCACAAATGCGGTAAAAAATTTCACAAAATACAATTTTGTAGTGAAAGTGTACTTATTTGATATTCACATACGAAGTTTCACACCGTTTCATTACGTATTTTCCAAAATATCAAATAAATTGTGCTTTTTTTCGGCAGCTTTGCTGTCAGCCAATCGTTCGGCAGGTTTTGTGATTAAGAGAATCAGAACAGTAAAACAATGAAAAAGTGGTACATATTAAAGATTTTATGCTTATTTAATTTATTCTAGCTTGTTAGGAATTTTAAAATCACGATAAACAGGTTATTTTTCACTTTAAATGCTAGGTACACAGTAAATGTTCATTTTTGACAGCTCAATGTTGTGGGCTCCTGCCGAAACTCGGAACAATAACACACTTTGAATTTGGCTGAATATTCCTTTTAAAATTGATCAGAACACTACAATGCGTATGTCGACACATAATATGACCTTTCTTGTACCAAATATCACCAATTTTGCGACAAACAATGCACTAACTTAAGAGAAAAATAAATATTTGTAAGCCAGTTCGCACCGTACGCTATAACCATCAAACTGTCAATGGCTGCTCTGTTTAAACGTCGCATCAAAATGGCTGTCAAAACGGGCCAAAAAAAGCAACATAAAATTAATAATTAAAGTGCTTTTTAACACCAATCTTAGGAAAGTAAGAGTGTTAAATTGCTTTAAACATTTTTTTGTACATATTCACATTGATACAAACATTTTCTGACCCGTATTCGCGCTGCCGAAAATAAGAACACAGCCTGCCGAAAATAGGAGCAAAATCAATGTTTGCATTTTCACGAATATTTATGATGTTGTGTCTTTGGCTTGCATCAGGTACTTTATTCAAACACTGATATAACAGTACACATAATAAATATAAACTCACAAGCACAATACACACTAAAATACTCGGCCGCGCGCCAGCCGTACCGTGCCCTGCCGGGAGCCCTGCTCGACCGGCTGCTCGCAACACCTGCTCGTCCGAGCGCACAACCCAAGTAGCAGAGCCGAAGTTGTTGAGAGATTTTGCTGTGTGCCAAAGCGAGAGGCCCTGTCTTCTCTCTCTAGATTTTGGACGGCAAACCGCCGCCCGTGCAGAGGTGTGTGCGTGTGACGAAAAATTATGGATGAAATACGGGGGAAGCAGGGTTGGAAGTCTTTCGTTCGTCACACACACATGCATTTACCAGCGGATATCGCTGGACCGAGTCTACCCATCTCTCTCGATCCACCATGATTTTTCTGCTATCGCGCTCATTCGGGTGTTAGGCATCCTCAGTCTGTCCAGAACTTTCCCTGTGGAAGGATGTGTTGGAGTGATGTGCGATTTCTTGTGCGACGTACTTTGCTCATTTACGTTTTGTGCCGTGTTGCTTCTTCCTCAGTTATGGAATGATTTATCCTAGCAAATTGTTGAGGTAAGTTTCTTACTGTGTGCTTGTGCAGGTACATTCAATTAACCTTTGGCGTCTAAAAAGTTACAGGTGTGTGCGCTATTTATCAACGACTACCTGCTAGCCTCATCAAAAATCTTCAAAGTGAGCGACGGAAAGAAAACGTTTTCCAGTTTTAAAATATTAAGGTAAGTGTTGATCTAATCCTCTGCGCTAAACTCTCCATAGTAATACATACTACTTACATTCATTATTGCTTCATTCAGCCCCCGGTGAGGACGTCATTACTTAACAGAAGCCGGTTCAACAAGCGCAGCTTCTGTTCATGACGTCATCACGAAACTGAAGCCAGCTGAACACGCGCAGCACGGATGGTACCACGAGCGCAGTAGGAGGAAGGAAGAACGGTAAATTTGGAAGGGGGAAAGCGTTCTGCCGTCTACACAGCGGGAGTATGCTAAAACACATTCTTGGGATGTTCCCAAGGACGCAAAAACCGACGGCGGCCTGTGTAATCTGATCTCCCTACAAAGCTCTCCACAAAGCTCTCGTTTGCAGGCTTGTCGAGAGCTTCGCCACAGGCGCTCGAACCATCCGTCACGCACACATCTAAACGTTCTGGTTTCTTCAGCCGCTCACGCATACCAATGTGTTTGCTCCACCCCCTTTTTCGGATTGCCTTCCCACATGTGTTTTAACATACTCCCGCTGTGTAGACGGCAGAACACTTAGCCCCTTCCAAATTTACCGTTCTTCCTCCTCTCGTTCTTCCTTCCTCCTACTGCGCTCGAGGTACCATCCGTGCTGCGCGTGTCCAGCTGGCTTCATTTTAGTGATGACGTCATGAACAGGAGCTGCGCGTGTTGAACCTGGATTCTGTTAAGTAATGACTTCCTCACCGGGGGCTGAATGAAGCAATAATGAATGTATGTAGTATGTATTACTATGGAGAGTATAGCGCAGAGGATTAGATCAAAACTTACCTTAATATTTTAAAACTGGAAAACGTTTTCTTTCCGTCGCTCACTTTGAAGATTGTTGACGAGGCCAGCATGCAGTCGTTGATAAATAGCGCACACACCTGTAACTTTTTAGACGCCAAAGGTTAGTTGAATGTACCTGCACAAGCACACAGCTAGAAACTTACCTCAACAATTTGCTAGGATAAATCATTCCATAACTGAGGAAGAAGCAACACGGCACAAAACGTAAATGAGCAAAGTACGTCGCACAAGAAATCGCACCTCACTCCAACACATCCTTCCACAGGGAAAGTTCTGAACAGACTGAGGATGCCTAACACCCGAATGAGCGCGTTAGCAGAAAAATCATGGTGGATCGAGAGAGATGGGTAGACTCGGTCCAGCGATATCCGCTGGTAAATGCATGTGTGTGTGACGAACGAAAGACTTCAAACCCCGCTTCCCCCGTATTTTTTTTTTTTTTATTTTATTAATTGCTCGGCCACGTTGGGTTACAGCAATAGTGCTTACTGACTATAGTGTACAATTATTCACGAAGGAGTTGGAAGGAGTTTATGGTACGGAAAAGGAGCGAAGACGGGATCGGTAGACAGGATAGGATATGTTGAAATCGAACAGATCAGAAGTACTATTAAAAGACGACATAGCTCTTACAAAAGGCTCATTGCGAGCAAAACGTGTACGACATATATGTAACTGGAGACGAAAACGATAACGTAAGGTGCGACAAGGTGCATACAAATGTAAGCGCGACAGAAGTGAAGGAGTATCAATCGTATTGAGCAATATGCCAGCGACGAAAGAAGCCTGAGCGACCGAGAGGCGGTGCTCCAACTTGGCAAGGCCTAATAGAGTGCATCTATCGTCATACGAAGGAAGCGGAATGGAGTGATGACCTAGCGACCTACGAAATACGATCCTTGTAAAACGTCTCTGGATCCTCTCAATCCTTTGGAGCAGAGATATTTGGATAGGAGACCAGATGACACAGGCATATTCCAGTACGGAACGGACCCAACAACAATAAAGGGACTTAAGACAAAAAGGATCACGAATTTCAGTGGACATGCGACAAATATAACCAAGACTTTTGTTGGCCTTGTTGATGACATAGTCCGTGTGCTCCTTGAAAGAAAGACTCGGGTCAAAGAAGACGCCAAGATCCTTAGACAAGGACGCACGGGGAATAGGGGCATCACAGACACTATAAGCATGAGTTATACTTGTAGAAGATCGGAAGAAAGACAAGACAGAACATTTTTCAGGACACAGGACTAAACCGTTAGAAGCACACCATGTAGAGAATTTACAGAGCCAGGATTGAAGGACTAGACAATCAGCTGTAGAAGATACAGGAAGAAAAATTTTAACGTCATCCGCATATAGCAAGAAGCCGTTAGGAGGAAGGATCGAAGTACAGTCATTGAGGAAGAGAATGAACAGTAAGGGACTAAGGACACTACCTTGAGGGACACCCGAAGAACTAAGAAAACATTCAGAGAAAGAGCCACAGATTTTAACTGCATATGAACGATTCTCAAGATAGGAGTTGAACCACGGCAATATAGAGCCACCGAAACCTAGTTTTCGAAGCTTAGCAACAAGTAATGATAGAGGTATACTGTCAAATGCCGCTTTGAAATCGGTATAGATAGTGTCTACTTGCTTACCACTAGACAGATAGTGATATAGAGAAGACAAAAAACACATTAGGTTGGTGGACACTGAGCGATTGGACATAAAGCCGTGTTGTTCCGTAGAAATATAATTTTTTACACAAGGCATTACAGATAAATGGACAATTGACTCGAGGATTTTAGAACACGCACAAATAATAGAAATGCCTCTGTAGTTTAATGCTAGTGAGCGGTCACCTTTCTTATAAATGGGAACAAGCCAAGCTAGTTTCCATTGACTAGGAAAAATCCCTACACTAAGCGAGCGAGAAAAAAGACGAGTGAGAATAGGAGTGAGGGTATTGCCACATTTTTTCAAAACACAGGCAGGGATGCCATCGGGGCCTGGTGAAAACGAAGTTTTAAGTTTGGATAAAGCGGATTTTACTAGGCTTTCACTTACAACGACTGAATTACATGATATCACATCAGAGGGCGTGTAAGACAAGCCTACGTCCAAAGGAACCTTAATTGTACTAGGATCGACAAATACACTAGAGAAATGTTTGGCAAACAGGTTACATATATCAGGATTGGACGTAGCAGAGGACAGATTAAGAGACAGGGTGGATGGAAGGCTAGCAGAGCCTCGCCGAGAGTTCGCAAAACGAAAGAATGACCCAGGATCAATAGTGAAGCGCATTTGAAGACGCCGAACGTAGCGACGATACAGATGGCGATTAAGAAGACGATAAGCCTTAGCCGCATATTTATATACACAAAGATTGTGTAAAGTATTATTTAAACGGTAGGCGCGATGAGCGCGGTTTTTGTCCGATTTTAATAGACGTAAAGCTCTGTTCGACCACTTGGGATTAGGAGCGGGTTTAAGGAGAGGACAGCAGGAAGGGAAGGCGGAAGTGATTACATTAGTAAACGCTGCTACAGCTTGATTTATGTCACAGTCAGCATCGATAAAGGACCAATCGGTATCGGCTAATATACGATGAAGCTTTTGGTAGTCCAATTTCCTAAAATTGAACATACGAGCCGTAGGTATTCGTTGGGAGGATGCAGGGCGAGAGTGCGTAAGGAGCACGCTTGTCTCAAGAGCAGGATGATGATTATCTAGCGCGACGAGTGGTACAGGTGAAGCTATGACGGGGGAGCAGCACTCCAAGAAGGCAGCATTGGCAAATAGAAGATCTAATTGTCTTCCGCGTATATTTTTTATGCCGGATAATTGCAGCAAACCGTTTACCGACATTCCATCAAGCAGAGAAACATTTTCACGAGATACACCAGTAGGAATGAACTGATTAACGCACGATGCCGACGGTTGCCAGGAGAGTGATGGTGAATTAAAATCACCAAGTAACACCATAAGATCATTTGGTTTAAGTTTGCCAGCAACGAAAGTAACACTCTCATGTAAATCGTCAAGGACTACTTCGGAAGAACGCAAATCGGGTGGGATGTAAACGGCGCCGATATAGATTGCAAGGTTTTGAAGCTTAACAATTGTCCAAACAGACTCCAGCGAGTCGAACGGCAGTGATAAAGTTGACGTGTTCAGCACGGAAGAGCAGGCAATGAGTACACCACCACCACGGCAACGGTTACTGTTGAGAGAATTTCGGTCGCAGCGATAGATGACATACGCATCCTCCGAGATAAGAGAGGACGGAATTGAGGCATCGAGCCATGTTTCAGTTAACACCAACACATCCATATCAAGCTCAGATAGAGAGAGGCGTAACTCGTCTAGTTTTGTGCGCAATCCTCTTACGTTTTGATAGTAGATGTTTAGTCGATCGATCGAAGGAATGAGAGAGCGAGATGCGCCGGGAGTGCTCTCGCTGCAAGTTATTAACGGCGGAAGAGAGTCGGACGGATTGTGTGTATTAGATGCAGGGTTAGCTTCCATCAATTCGGGTAAAGTCGGTAGTTCATGAAAATCTTCAGCCGGATCAGCCGGTTTACGCTTGCTGAAAGTACTGCGTATAAGGCAAGCTCATAGGACCATGATCGGGCGAAATAGTGAAATCAGCGTTTCGCAGTTGTGTCGTGTGGTTGATAGAAGGTGGCGATGAATGATGATCCGATTCACGGGTAACAGGCGCAGAAGGTGCATGGGATGCTGCAGTAGTGGGTCGCCAAACATTGACGGAGCGGGGATTAAGGTCGATGAACTCCTTAAAAGAGATCCCGCGAGGCCAGGTTGAAGCAGCCAAAGCAATAGCCCGGTGCGAATCCGGTACACCAATTTTAAAAGATACGTAGGAGAGCGTAGAAAGATCCCGGTCGCGTCGTACAAGGCTGTATACCAAGATGTCGTCTGTCCCTATGTTGGAACAGGCCATTTCACGGATCGCTTCAATCGGAGTATCAGGAGCAATACGGGAGATAAAGACCCAAGTACGTGGTGGGCGTTCAGGAACGGTCGTAATATTGTTGCAGGACAACCCTGTACCCGATGACAGCATAGCGCGCGTTACGGTATTGGTAGGCGACGGGTCGGGAGAGCGATCCATTAATCGACGTTTGGAAGGATTCTCACCAACAGCTTGATGGGTGAGCTTAGAGGCCGCAACTGGATTCGTGGTCGTTGAGTGCGTAGCAGGAACCGCGGAATGGTGAGCACTCGATGTAGTAGTATGCGTGGCAAGATGAGAGTTGAGCTTGTTCATTAGTGAGTTGAACGAAGTGAGAAACTCACGGTGCATGAGATCAAGCCCCTTGATGCCATGCTTACAGGGTTTACCAGCATAATAAACAACTGTCCACTTGTTTATAACAATAGTCGTTTTGAATAGACACCGCTGTCTACCACTTGCTCACACGTCAGATGATGTAAGCTACTCTGTCCAATTCAATAACACAATTTTCGCCTTCGATTGCACAACGGTTGGATTCGGCACGGTTTCTTGTGGTTGTTGTATAATTAACAAAATTAATGTTTTGATTTATTGAAATGTATGGTTTATACTGCATATTTCTTGAATAAAAGAAACGTGTTTGAAAATGTTTTGTTTTTGCAAAATTTGTCAAAACAAAACAAACTGTGCCGAATCTGACAGTTGCTAATCGAAGGCGAAAATTGTGTTATTGAATTGGACAGAGTAGCTTTCACCATCTGACGTGTGAGCAAGTGGTAGACAACGGTGTCTATTCAAAACGACTATTGTTATAAACAAGTGGACAGTTGTTTATTATGCTGGTAAACCCTGTAACTTCATCAAGCGTTGTGAGTAGTTGCGTTCCATTGAGTGAGAAGCAGTAAGTGAGTCGATGAAATCTTTCACGGAACGAATTGACGATGCTGATTCCTGTTTCATCAAAGCTATCTCGTTTCTAAAACAATCCAGTGAAGAGGAAAGTTCAAGTCGCAAGCCAGCTGATGTCGCCTGCACAGAACGTGAGGTATCGCGGAAATCGGACTGCAACGATTCCAACAGGTAGGCAGCATCACGAGAAAGGCCGTGCGAGAAGCGTAAAGTGTCAACGGCCCGCAAACGCTGAGCACAATCTGCGCAAGCCCAGAATAAATTTTGTGACTTCTTAAAATCACGCAGGAGCGGGGTTGAAAGTCCAATACACTTATCGTGGTAATAGTGTTCACACAGACCGAAGCACGGAATTGGATCGTTGCTAATAGCACCTTCACATTTCTTACAGATCACGGACGCCATCGCAAAATAGCGCAAAGTTCAACTGCACAGTGAGTGGTCACAACAACCGCAGGCGGATCGGAATGTTTATATGTTGAACCGTACAATTCACAGGTACAATTCACAGGTAAATTTGTGATACGTGAACGCGTGAGTGCAAATTAACCGAACTAAAACAGTTCAAGCACTTAAACACCAAGAAAATCGCGGTAAAAATCAACTTGGAAATAGCAGAGTGAGAAAGCACAACCAGCCGCTATGAGTGACAAGTGACAAGTGTGAAATTATTTCATCCATAATTTTTCGTCACACGCACACACCTCTGCACGGGCGGCGGTTTGCCGTCCAAAATCTAGAGAAAGAAGACAGGGCCTCTCGCTTTGGCACACAGCAAAATCTCTCAACAACTTCGGCTCTGCTACTTGGGATACACCCCAAGTAGCAGAGCCGAAGTTGTTAAGAGATTTTGCTGTGTGCCAAAGCGAGAGGCAAACGAGAGCTTTGTGGAGAGCTTTGTAGGGAGCTCAGATTACACAGGCCGCCGTCGGTTTTTGCGTCCTTGGGACTAAGCGGCCCGCGCTTAGTGTGCGTACGACAGTGTGCGTGACACACTGTCGTCCCCTGGACATTGACCAGTGGTAGCACAACTACCACGGCAAGTCCAGGGGTCGGCACGGCTGCCCACAACATATGAAAAAGGATTTGAACCGGCAAATAAAAAATATTGTAACATACTATGATAGTTTATCAACCAGAATAACAACACTTTCAAGAAAAATAATGAAAAATATTGATGTGTGAGCAATTTTTGTGAAACTGCTGCACTAGCCTGCCGAAAACTGGTACAGTTACCCCACAACAAAGTTCTTGCTGTTGCTTTTACGACAAAATATAAGTATTTTATTTCAGAAAATAATCAAATTTTATCATTTTAAACAAAAATATGTGTACTGCCATATCCATACAAATGGCGATAAGCTGGGGATACTGGTTGTGGTATGTGAGAGTAGCAGTGTGCGTGTGCGGGCAGTATGAGGTTGGACGGAATAAAGAGCAGACGTGTGTTACTGTAGCTCCGGTGTTTTCTATGGAATATCACATTGGCGATCCTGCCAGGAGGGATAAAAGCGCTCCTAGGTTGAAGAAAATAAGGAGTGTTAAAAAAACAACAACAACATTAAAATAAAGACGACACAGTGTGGAAAACAAATATACGCCGTGTTCAAAAAAAAAAAAGATAGAAACAGGCGATATAAAGGATAAGCCGAGTGGTAGCCGAGTTTAGCTCATGGCCCCTCAAATAAAGTGTAAGCTCATGGCCCCTCGAAGAAAGTGTAAGCCAGAGTGGTAGCCGAGTTTAGCTCATGGCCCTTCAAAGAAAATGTATATGCGGGTGGTAGCCGAGTTCAGCTCGGCTGAAAAAAAAACATAAAGCGTTATATCGTTTTTGTTTCACGTTCTTCTTCTTTTTCTTATTTATTTCAGCCAGCAGAACCCGGCTGATCGGTCCGGTACAGCTGCCCGATATTCAACAATAACAATTCTATGGAACACAATGGATGATCGGTCACTGGTTTGCTTAGATGGATTCAACCGAACCCGGCTGTTGTCCAGCGTGATGGCGTGCCGTCCGAGATTTGGCAAAAACAATTCCATGAATTTCAATGGATAGCCACTGGTAAACAAGTGTGATCGTATTAGTGACGATCGCACACATAGCACTGCAACGGGTGGGCTGGTGGCAACCTGAGCTATCAGGTTCAGTCGCTTTTGGTGTAACAAGCGGACAGCATCATCACAGAACAAGCGCGGAAGTGGTTTAGAAAAATGGCAAGTTGGACAGTTGAGAACAATTTGGAGTATGCCGTGGAAGTGCGTAGTGAGAGGAAGGAAAAAGATTACGAGGCGTGGGGCTACCCTACCAGCATTAAACGGCTTTGAAGGCATTCAGAAGGCATTTAAGGCCTTAGTCGCCTTAGAAGGCGAATAAAGATTTCAACCGAAACTTTCACGGCTGTAACGGGTTCGCTTTGAAATTTTTCAACATTTTGATTCAACGAGAACAGATAGCTTGCCGCCATCTTAGCTTGTTTATATACTGGTTTTGCACCCTTACTATTGTAACTGCCAAATAGAGCAGTGACAACGCTTTTGGTTCCGAACCGAGAAAGCGTGTGTTCAAATCCTGATTTTTATAATCTTTTTTCTGTGTTTTTAAAATTATTTTTTTCTTGCTATAATTAATATAAATAAAAATTATGTGAAGCAAAATTATAATAGTACCTTTAAAAAACATAATATTTACACTATGTTCACCCTTCATTATCAGGATCGAAGAAATATGTATCTCATTTCTCCTTTTATTAGAGTTATCGAAATGAGTTTGATATAATAACACCTTTCTACGGGTTGGTCTTTAACAATGGAATAATGCAGACCATCTTTAATAAAGTGAAAAAGCTCAGAGCCTAACGCAAGAGAACATAACACGTAAATCGTGCTATCGAATCTCACGCTCATATCTGGGAACACTACAACAGTGCAGTGCTGAAGGCGCTTGTAAGGTTTTCTTTTGACAGTTGCAATTTCAAATTTCAAATTAAAAGCGAAATTTTTCATTGACATATTTCAAAGGCATTTAATTACTGCTAAAAGCACTACTGATCGCCTTAAATTCGCCGGCAATTACAAGGCGATTAGAAGTGTTGCGGGCGCTAGCAACGCTGCACGACATTGGTACTCTGGGTTGTCGTGACCGTGCGACAACTGTCAGACGTTTCGGTGTCAGCGATCGGGAGGCTGCGATCGTGCGCGAAAGCCGATCGTGCTCCTCTTCGAGGTTCAGCAGCGAGGGAACACAGACGTGCCGCGGACAGTTCTTTTTAGCGTGTTAGCTTTAAGCAGTTTTATAATATATGTTTGTAAAGTTTAAACGTTGTGTCCGGAGTTTTAATCGGCCTCCGTCCTATATCACCCCAACACCGGACGTAACAACTGGCGACGAGAAAAGGCAACAGAAGGAAGACCCATACAGCATCGTGAAGGAAACCGCCATCGCAACAGAAGGAAGCTTCACACAGCATCGTGAAGAAAAGCGCCATCGCGAAAAACACTCACCGCCTTGCAGCAGAAACCGCTATCAGTAGCGCGGTTTATCCATCTCAAAAATGGAACCGAACGCAATGGAGTTCGAAGTGGAAGAGAATCTCAGGCGTCTCTCCCAACCAAGGCAAAATTTAACTAATCACAGTATTGGAACTGTTTTTCAGCCAAACAGTGCCACGGCCGGCCCAAGCGACACAAATGCAACCATCATGCAGATGATGAAACTGATGCAGCAGCAGATGAAAACAGAACGTTTACCGCGTGGTACGCACGTTATAAGGAGCTTTTTGAGAAAGATGCTTTACACATAGAGGATGCAGCTAAGGTTAGGGTGCTTCTGAGTGAGCGTTACATGAACTTTGTGCTACCCAAGCATCCCGGAGATTTTTCGTTTGCGGAAACAGTGACCAAACTGAAAGCGTTATTTAGTGCGAAAGAGACAATTTTAAGCAAGCGTTACAAGTGTCTGAAAATAGTGAAAACTCAAGCGGAAGACTTTATGTCGTATGCGTGTAGGGTTAACCGTGCGTGTGAAGATTTTGAATTGAAAGCTATGACGGAAAATTAACTAAAGGCATTAGTATTCGTGTGTGGTATCAAGAACGAAAATGATTTAGAGTACCGAACGCGGTTATTAAATATGATCGAAAAGTACGCAGAAATTTCCCTGGAACAATTATCTACCGAATGTCAAGGCATAATTAATTTGCACGTAGATAGCGCAATGATTGAAGACAGTGCAAATAGAAAGGTAGCCGCGATAAGAAAATGGCAGTCAGCAAACTCGAAATTTCTGCCAAAAGCAAATGGCAATCAGCAACGATTTCAAAATGGTAGTCAGCAGCATTTCCAAAATGGTACTCAGCAACGTTTTCAAAATGGTAGTCAGCAACGTTTGCAAAATGGAGGAGGTTCATCAGGCATCAAACCAAAAACCCCATGCTGGTATTGTGGTATACAGCACTGGGTGCGTGATTGTACATTCAAATATCACAAGTGCAAGCAATGCGGAACAGTAGGTCACAAGGAAGGATTTTGCAGAAATCGAAAGAGCCCTCAGAAAACAATCTATTCTAATGCACACGTAAGGGTGGTGCGTGTGAATGCGTGTTGCATAACGAAACAAAGAAAATACGTGACAGTGTGCGTGAACGGAAGGTCGTTACAGTTACAATTGGATACTGCTTCTGATATAACGGTAATAGGACAGCAGTCCTGGAGACAGATAGGCGAACCGCAATTGAATAGGCCAACAGTGAAGGCAATAACAGCAGCAGGTACGAATTTTTAACTATACGGAGAGTTCTCGGCGAATATCATAATTCATGGTGTTGAACGTTTTGCAGTAATTCGGGTGGCAAAAGCAGATGTAAAGCTGTTAGGTGCAGATGTTATCGAACTTTTCGAGTTGTGGTCCGTGCCAATGAATGTATTTTGCAACAATATCAGTAATAATTCAGCAAAGATGACGATGATAAGTCTCCAAAGGCAGTTTCCAGAAGTTTTCAATGGAACAGGAGTATGTAAAAAAGTTCAGGTGCAATTAAAGCTTCGAGATGATATTACCCCTGTTTTTCGACCCAAGAGGCCAGTGGCCTATGCTACGAGAGAAGTAGTCGAAAAGGAATTAGATAGACTTGAGCAAAACGGTGTGATTACTCCCATTAACTATTCAGACTGGGCAGCACCTGTTGTGGTTGTGCGGAAATCCAACGGAAAGATACGTATATGCGGTGATTACTCGACAGGTTTAAATCAGGCACTTCAAGCACACGAGTATCCCCTTCCAATTCCGGAGGAAATTTTTACCAAACTGGCACAATGCAATATTTTTACAACCATAGACCTTTCTGATGCTTTTGCACAAGTCTCAGTAGAAGAACAATATAGGCCAGTACTGAGCATACAGGGTTTACCACCATAATAAACAACTGTCCACTTGTTTAAAACAATAGTCGTTTTGAATAGACACCGCTGTCTACCACTTGCTCACACGTCAGATGGTGTAAGCTACTCTGTCCAATTCAATAACACAATTTTCGCCTTCGATTGCACAACGGTCGGATTCGGCACGGTTTCTTGTGGTTGTTGTACAATTAACAAAATTGATGTTTTGATTTATTGAAATGTATGGTTTATACTGCATATTTCTTGAATAAAAGAAAAGTGTTTGAAAATGTTTTGTTTTTGCAAAATTTGTCAAAACAAAACAAACAATGCCGGATCTGACAGTTGCTACTCGAAGGCGAAAATTGTGTTATTGAATTGGACAGAGTAGCTTACACCATCTGACGTGTGAGCAAGTGGTAGACAGCGGTGTCTATTCAAAACGACTATTGTTTTAAACAAGTGGACAGTTGTTTATTATGGTGGTAAACCCTGTAAATACACATCGTGGCTTATACCAATACAACCGCCTTCCGCCAGGAATAAAAGTAGCCCCTGCAATATTCCAACAGCTTATAGATACAATGATAGCAGGCATGGTAAAGGTATGCGGGTACATGGATGATTTGATAGTTGGAGGTGTGACACAAGAAGAACACGACACGAATGTGAAAGAAGTTTTAAGCCGCATTAAGGAATACGGATTCACAATCCGAGCGGATAAATGTGAATTTGGCATGAAGCAAATCCGATATCTTGGTCACATTATAGATGGAAAAGGTATTCGTCCAGACCCGGCAAAGATCGAAGCAATTTTAAACCTACCACCGCCAACAGATATATCAGGGCTTCGTTCGTTTATTGGAGCTATTAATTATTACGGCAAATTTGTGCCAAAAATGAGAGACCTCCGCTACCCTTTAGACAGTCTACTCAAGCATGGTGAGCATTTTCAATGGTCAAAGCAATGCGAGGAAAGTTTTCAAGCATTTAAGAAAACTCTCTCTTCAGACCTATTACTCACGCATTATGATCCTAAGGCAGACATCATAGTCTCAGCCGACGCGTCATCAGTGTGTGCGAACAGACAGCGTCCACGGGCCTGCCCACGCCCGAATGCAGAGCCGATGGCATACGATTCTATCTTACCCATTAACATGAGAGGGACAGAGCTAATACCCCGAACGTACACGAAAGGTATGCATGCTTCAGTCATCAGGATCTAAAGGCAAGGACAAGGCAAAAGAGACACAGAAAAATTTCCTCACGGCTACACATGTCCTTTTGATGCGTTGTCTATGCGTCTCGCTCGGTATCACAGCGGCATACGGCAGGTAAGCAGTACAAATGCTGCTACCTGATACGCACACATATTTATCGAACACAACTGTTCGGTTCGGCTCGGTAAACTTCACGAGGACGCCGGAACACAAGAGCGCAGACATTTTCATGATTTTGTATGACTTCGGCTGTTTTGGACCATACGTTTAGGCGCAGGCAATTGGTCTAGGCGCCACATTAAGTCACAAGTTTCAAGACGGCAGCGTCAAAGTCGTTCAGCATGCATCAAGGGCACTGACAGAGACAGAAAAGAAGTACAGTCAGATAGATCGCGAAGGACTAGCGATAGTATTTGCAGTGACAAAGTTTCACAAAATGATATATGGGCGTCATTTCAAGCTACAAACAGATCATAGACCGTTACTCCAAATTTTTGGTTCAAAGAAGGGAATCCCAGTGTACACAGCAAACAGATTACAAAGATTTGCCCTTACATTGCAACTATATGATTTCGATATTGATTACGTTCGCACTGATCATTTTGGAGATGCCGATTTATTATCAAGATTAATCAAAAAGCGAACTCAGCCGGAGGAGGAGTATATCGTAGCAAGTATTGAGTTGGAAAAAGATATACGATCAGTTGCCGGGAGCTCGTTATGTACGCTTCCGTTAAACTTCAGAGATGTTGCAAACGCCACTCAAACAGACAAATTATTACGAAAAGTATATCAGTATATTCAGCAAGGTTGGCCAGAAAATAATACTTTTGGGTTGGAGTTTTCTCGATATTACAGCAGAAAAGATGCACTCTCCATAGTGGATGGAAGTATTTTATTTGGTGAAAGGCTTGTTATTGCACAGAATCTGCAAAAGAGATGTTTAGAGCAGTTTCACCAAGGGCATCCGGGAGTGCACCGAATGAAGGCGTTGGCACGCAGTTATGTATATTGGCCCACCTTAGATAAAGACATTGCTGAATGTGTGGGTACGTGCTCATCTTGTGCAGCTGCAGCCAAGTCACCTCCACACGAGGTCCCATTGCCTTGGGAGAAAACAATAGTACCATGGCAGAGAGTCCATGTGGACTACGCAGGTCCCATTGACGGGGATCATTTTCTAATTGTTGTGGATGCTCACACAAAATGGCCTGAGATAGTTAAAACAAATAGTATCACAACTGCAGCAACGGTAGCTATACTAAGAGGTATATTCGCTAGGTTTGGAATGCCAACTACATTAGTCACAGATAACGGAACACAATTTACAAGCGAAGCATTTCATGATTTTTGCACAGCGCATGGAGTACATCATATAAGAACAGCACCATTTCATCCGCAATCGAACGGTCAAGCCGAGCGTTTTGTCGATACATTCAAGAGAGCACTAGTGAAAATCAGGAACGGAGACACGTCTCTGCAATTGATATATTCTTATTGGCTTATAGAACCACACCAAACGCACAATTACAAGAATGCAAAACGCCAGCAGAAGCAATTTTTGGAAGAAGATTAAGAACAAGTTTCGAACTGTGGCGCCCACCAACAAAATCCCGGTACAGATCATTCGATGCAGAGCTAAGAGCATTTGCAATTAACGATCCAGTGTATGTAAAGGTGTACAAGCGGAATTCGTGGAGTTGGACTCCAGCAGTAATTATCAAACGATGCGGAAACGTTATGTATTTAGTCAAAACCAATACGCAACAAAAAGTATTAAGAAGCCATGTAAATCAGATGCCTAAAAGGGTCATAGCTGGTGCTCGTCAAGCAGTAGGCACGTTGGCGAGTCGCATGCCATTAAACGTCCTGTTGGATACTTGGGGTCTATCCACATCATCGTTTGTACCATCATCATCTTCGTCACCTAAGTCATCATCTTCGTCACCTAAGTCATCATCTTCGGCACCTAAGTCATTATCTTCGTCACCTAAGTCATCGTCTTCGTCATCTACATCCTCGCCTGCTTCTTGGCTGTCGGCACAGTCATCATCATCATCATCATCATCGATGCCAGAACAGACAGTAGAGATTCGTCATCAGCACCAGGACAACTTCATCCCTCCAGAGCAGAGTACAGCAGAACAGATACCGCCACCTCGCCGCTCCTCTAGGCCTAGAAGAGTTCCGCGAAGGTTTGACTCGTATCAACTATCCTAAAGGGGGAGATGTTGCGGGCGCTAGCAGCGCCGCACGACATTGGTACTCTGGGTTGTCGTGACCGTGCGACAACTGTCAGACGTTTCGGTGTCAGCGATCGGGAGGCTGCGATCGTGCGCGAAAGCCGATCGTGCTCCTCTTCGAGGTTCAGCAGCGAGGGAACACAGACGTGCCGCGGACAGTTCTTTTTAGCGTGTTAGCTTTAAGCAGTTTTATAATATATGTTTGTAAAGTTTAAACGTTGTGTCCGGAGTTTTAATCGGCCTCCGTCCTATATCACCCCAACACCGGACGTAACAAGAAGGCATTTAATGGAAATTTGCGGGTAGGGTAGGCCTCTTATCATTAAACCTGGGGATACAGTTTTAGTTAGAAATCAAAAAGCAGATAAGACAGACTCATCGTACAAAAAAGAATTACATGAGGTAGTTAAAATTTGTGGTGCTGGCAGGGTAACGGTGAAGGAAATGAAATCAGGAAAAATTAACGATCGTAATGTAAAGCACACAAAAAAAAATTTCATGCGAAAAGCGGAAGAAGGGTTGACAAGTGGTAGTAGCAGTTCGGAGGAAGTAGCAGGGCTAGTGAAAGAACGACAGGCTAGGCTGATTAAAAAACTAAAACGATTAATCGAATATTAAAGAATTTGTAACCTTATTCCTCAAGGGAAGGATGTGGTATGTAAGAGTATCAGTGTTGGTGTGCGGGCAGTATGAGATTGGACGGAATAAAGAGCAGACGTGTGTTACTATAGCTCCGGTGTTTTCTATGGGATATCACACTGGTAACGTGCTGCTATTTTGGGTTAAGAAGCTGTTATTTCCTTCCTCTGTTGTTCTTCGATGGTAGTCGAAAGATGAAGGGCTCACGCACCCGGTTTGCGTTCAAAAGCATTAGATTCCAGCAACTTCTGCAGTGAGTGACTGCTTCAACAACCAACAGCATAGGCACATGTAATTATCAAATAATACTGCATACACTTTTAGGAATAACAAAGACTCGGAGGGCTCGATCTCCGCCAGAATGTCAAGGAAAATTTTCTTCGACACACGATTTTTTTTCTTAAATCTTAAATTAACAACCACGAAATGAAACATGAAACACGGGTTGCACAAATGATCCGCATGCTTAACTCACGCTTGGTTAGAAAGCTGTAACAAGTCGAAAACACTTCGGCGCTGTTTTGCCAGATCTACCATTGTTTCTTCTTCACTGCTGCTATCATCACTTACGAAGTGGGAGAAAATCATTTCGATGTTTTAAACATGCTTTTGTTAGCTTGATAAACGATCGTGTCTTAAATTAACTTGTTTGTTTACGTTGTTTTATTTTGATTTTGAACATTTTGACACATCGACAAAGGCTTTGACACAACTTTAACGAAAGAAAAAATTTAACGAAACTTGTCTGTCACAAGAACGGTTTCAAAATGCATAACTATTTTCCGTTTGTCTTGACGCAATTGTCTTGTGTCATTTCCGTTTGTATTTAATAATCGGGCCTAGAATCAACTGACATGTTCGACTCAAGGTTTGACTTGTTTGTTTGTTTATGTCTGACAGTGCACCTCCATATGATTATATGGGTTTGTTCGTGTCGGATGTTCGTGTTCGATTGCTGCTAGAGCGCCGCCTCAGCCCTCTACGTTACGCTAGCATTACGCGTAACGCCTGTTTATCGCAAACCCAAGCAGTGTTTTTAACGCCTGTTCATCGCAAACACAATCAGAATTTTTGCCGCCTGTTTTAACCGCCGTGGATAGCAAATTAATAGAAAATCATGCCTTAATTTTGATTATTTTTATATGATATTTAGAAAAAGAAAAAAAAATTAACAATATTAAAACAGTACAGCAATAGCTATTAAAGATAAAACGTATTGATAATTCATAAAAATAAATAAATTATAATATTATAATTACCCAAGTGCCACAAATCCACTAAACGACCACTAAACGGGTTCTAAACGACTCAACCTCTCTACCTAAACGGAGTATAGAAAGACTTCGTTTAGCAGACGTCAAACGACTCATGCATTCTAAAAATACCAAAAAAGATGGTAGCGCTCTCTGTTGGTGGGATACCCCAACCAGTTGAGCTTCATCGCTTGGAGGAGAGCTTTCTCATTTCCTCTGTACTGTATTATGGTTTCGCATTGAAGTTATGCATCGCTAGAACTAGAACAGCGATACGATTGTTTAAATACTAAACTCCAACGGAAACCACCAGCACTGAAGCAAGTGAGATTTGAATAATTGTCGTTGGTGTTGATACCCACGTATCAGACCACACAACCATTCATATATATTTTTGCGCTGAAAGTTAGAAGGCTATATACGTCATGATAAGATGAAACTTGTCGTAACCACATTGTAAGAAAAGGATAGCAATATAATGATGAGTTTGTAATACGCCATCTATTGATCAAACCAATGAAGCTGTGGAGCTTTTATTTTTTTCTATGGATATTCAATTTTCCAGTCGTTTAAGCTTAATCTGTGGCGCTTGAGTAATGTTCCTTAACATATCGTAGTAAAATTAGAATTTTAAAAATCCTATCAATTTTTTTTTACTCAGGCATCAGTCAGAACCTCGCCGCATGCGATTTTGTCGCAAGCTTTTGTATGGGATTTGACGTTAATGACAGCCCTTGCGAATTTGCCGCATCGCCGCATGCGATTTTATTTCGGATGTCACGGCCAAGCTACACGTACCGGACGACATCGGACGATGCCATAAAACGTAGGACCGCAGACAAGAGATTTGCGTCGGGCCTGGCCATGTCGGATCACAGCGGGCCGATTTTGTTTGGGATTTGACAGTCCGGTATGTCGTCCGGTACGTGTAGCTTGGCCGTCAAATGTCTAAAATCATATAAAATAATGATTATCTTTATAAAGAAACAACAAAATATCATTATAGTACCTTGAAAAGCTAGAAAATTGAGAAAACTCTTTTCTTGCCACATGCGGCAACATCGCATGCGGCGAGGTTCTGCCCATTACATCAAAATAGTGCTGTAACTCCAACACCCCAACCGGCCAGGCCGAAAGTATTGCGTAGATGCTTATGTCTTTTTCTTTTCTTTCAATCGTTGTATCGTTGTAATCGTTGCGACGTAGTCGCTGTATGTCTACTTGAACGGTTACTTTTACCCGTGATCGTAGAACAACGTGTATTGTTTTGGTCATGGACACTACGGTTAAACGCATCTTGCATTCCACCACCTTACCTCCATAATCTACCTTGATTTCCACCTTGGACATTTTTCACCTTGGTAAAATTGACAACCGTAATAAACAAAAAAAAACAAAATGATAAAATAGAAAAAAAAACTGTGCGTGTATTTTTCTGCTGCCTGTGAATTCTTCCCTATTTATTCACCCATCGACGGTCAAAATACAGTAATCGATCAAATGTTTTGGTGAAAAAAATAATATTTTCAAATTCTATGTCGTGCAATTTTATCGATTTTCTATCAGGCGATTTAGTATCCTAAATTCATTTCCATTTTTCGCAAAGCTAGGCGTATCACTGCATAAAAATGGTGCATTTCTGCAAATTGTGCCAGCTGCTGCATAAAAACATGGACTTTATCCAGTGCGATGATTCTAACGTTTGGTTGCTTGAAACGGTATTTTCGGTTAAGGTACGCGAACACTTAGAAGGCTATGCGTGGAGTTTCATCCTTTTTATTGTGCATTATAGATTACTCCCCTGGATGGACGTGTTGAGCCTATCTGCCGGAAGTGCATACGCAAATACAACAAGGTGATGAAGGATCTTAAAAAGTCCAACGGTGGTTTCCCTGTTTCCCGTCAAACTTTTATCGAACACAACAAAATTCACAACGGAGATGCGGAGTCGCTCTTTCAGTTCCCGAGTGCAGAACAACCGGCGTCGCTCAACGCGTCAAACAGAACTTTGGATCAGCCGTACCTGTTGGATGATGAAAGTAAAGAGCTGATGTTTACAGGACCGGTATCGGAGAAGGCAAATGGCAGTAAGAATGGCATGACTCTGAACATCAGTGGCGAGGCCGCAACAGTGTATCGTATAACAATGGGCGATACACAGGAATCGTCAGAAGATGACAGTTCGGATGGGAAGAGCAGTATAGCCGACGAGGACGAAAGTACTGACGACTCTACCGAAGACGATGAAGAGGACGATTGTTGTAGTGACGATACGGATGACTCGAGCACTAGCTGTAGCAGTACTAGCAGTACCGGTGCTAGCTCATCCGAAACTGTGGCTAGCTTGCGGCTAGAAGAGCATATAAAGCGAGGAGCGGAGGACTCCTCTGTGGATTTATATAGCACATATATGGACGGTCCTTTGATGCAAAATCTTCCCGAAGGAAGCCTCCTGCAAGGAGTTGGAGACGATTATGTTGTTCCCGAAGGGGATCGCATTTTCCCAGAAAAGGAGCTTATGAATGATGTCTTGGAACCACTTCAGATGGACGAGCCGACATCTAAAATTGAAGACAAAGTTGAATTGGCAAAGCCATTACAATGTGAAGAACAGCAAAGGTCACAGCAGCAAGAGCAGAGCCAGCAAGAATCATGTCAACAGGAAAGCGAAGAACAAGAAAAACCCACGCCACGAAACGATGATGACCAACAAGGGCATGAAGAAGATGAAAAAAATGATGGAGTCCCTAAAAAGTCTCGCAAGCGCAAGAAACGGAGCACTGGATCTGCTGCACAAGCAAAAAATTACGTTTGTCTCGTATGCCAAAAGAGATTTTCAAAAGCGATATATTTAAAAGTACATACTCGAACCCATACGGGAGAAAAACCGTACGCGTGTGATATTTGCTTCAAGAGCTTCACGCAGGCGTCTAGTTTAAACACGCATAAGCGACTTCACTTCAACGTAAAGCCGTTTGTGTGCGAAATTTGTAACCAGCAATATACAAGTGCCGGAAACTATAAAGTACATCTTCGTACGCACACCCAGGAAAAACCATACGCTTGTAGCTATTGCGATAAACGATTTAGCCAGCACTCTAGCAAAAAAATGCACGAACGTGTGCATAGCCAGGAAAAGCCGTACCCTTGCCAGGTATGCCTAAAGGCGTTCAGCAATGTTAGCAATCTCACTGTTCATATGCGGATCCACCAGGGTTTGAAGCCGTACAAGTGTGATAAATGCGACAAAAGCTTCGCTCAGTCTCAAACACTCAAAACGCATTACATATCTGCGCATACCGACGTACGACCTTTCCAATGTGATCGATGCCCTAAATCGTATGCAACATTGTCGAATTTAAACAACCACAAACATACACACCTTGAAGAAAAACCGTTCGCCTGCGAAGAATGTGGGAAGCGATTTACTCAAAAATCTTCACTTAAAACCCATGCACTTTCGCACAACACCGAACGTCCCTACCCTTGTGAAGAATGTACCAAATCATTCAACACGCAGGCCATGTTGAATACACACCGTCGAAATATGCACAGTACAGAAAGACCGTTTGCTTGTACAAAGTGCAATAAATCATACGCACAGGAAACGAGACTTCGGCAACACATGTTGAGTCATGCAGAGGTTAAACCTTATCCGTGTGTAGAATGTGGAAAGACGTTTACGACTGCTACCAACCTACGTATACATCAGCGAGTCCATTCTGGCGAAAAACCATACCCGTGCCCAACTTGCGGTAAATGCTTTTCGCAAAGATCCTCTCTTCGAACGCATGAAATTCTTCATTTGCCACCGGAATTACGACCAGAACCGTCGGTTCAATCCGATATACCGCGGGGAAGAAGAAAACAAAAAATTAAAATCGAATGTGGCGAATGTGGAAAAGTATTTACACTACGAGGACGCTACCGCAATCACATGAAACAGGTACACCAAAGAGATGTGCAAGACGTGGATGACGAAAAGTGCATGAGCCTGGAAGTTTCCGAAGAGAGTGACAACGACGCACCCATCGATACGGAAGTAGGTACGAAAGTAGTACAAGAGAAGCAAAACCAGTTAAGATCAGCTTCTGGGAATAATCGATCTGGTAAAGATCTTAGCCAACATCTGTCAGCTGCAGAAGAGGACGAGGACGATGAAACACATGAAGAAGATGATGAAGATTATGAAGACGAATACGAGGATGACGGTAACGACGACGACGAAGAAGATCGTGAACATGAGACAGGAGCAACGCATTTAAACAATTCCGCAGTTCCTTTGCTGGAACAGTACCATTATGGACAAATAATTTCCGAGCAAAACTAATCTGGCCTCTCATTGTATATTCATTTGTTTTGCATTATGAGCTAAGTGATCAAATTGGCCTGAAGTAATGCTTACCTAACAGAATAGTCAGTTTTGGCGACCCGGAAAGGACACAATTCAGTTCACACGAAACAGTACGTCTATCATTAAATCATTTGGCCATGCCTCTCTAACGATCATAAGTATTAATTTATCTAGGCAAGAACTTAATCGCTTTATCACTTATCTCTAGCTGGTGTTATATGTTGGTCGAACTCGAATTCTGATCTCTTTAGTATTCAAAAGTCGCTTATATCACTATTGTAGTCACAAGATCAAATACTCCTAAAGTATATCCTTAGCTTAACTTGCTACGCCCGCTTGGTGGCCTTCGGCTAGTGTAATAATAAGGTCTACCGTATTAGGTATACATGTGCAATTTCAATTTTATAACTTACCAATATCGAAAAGAACCGGATCGTTACTTTCGAAGCCGCACAACCCGGGACCCCGTTTGCGTTCGTATTTATTATAAATAATTTTATTTTGTATCAGATGGTATATACCAAAACGAAACTTTTTCTTAGTTTGGATGTATTCACTAACGAAAGAAATTTTCCTTGAAATAAGTCGTGTCCATTTTCGTGAAGAAAATGAGCTAGAAGAAAACTGTTTTTGTGCGAAACGGATAAACTATAGCAGTTTAATTTTTATTCTCAATTTGATTGACAAGCTAATAACCCCCAAAACCTTGAAACATTACTACCTCGGCAACATTCACTGTGAAGTTTACCTAACTCCACTCAGAGACTCCTACTTGATATAACCGCCGTCACGCAGTTTGGTCAACAAAGTGTCCACGTCCGGCAGTATGGATCCAGCTTGTCTGACAGGAGGATCTTCGATGGAGACAATTTCGATACGGGGCGTTGTGTCAACTCCCAAATCTTTCGGTGCAAGTTTCTTTATCGGTTTCTTCTTTGCCTTCATGATGTTGGGAAGGGTAGCATAGCGTGGGGTATTTAGACGCAAGTCAGCACTAACTACTGCCGGCATCTTAGTCTTAATGGTTTCCAGTCCACCGTCCACCTCGCGCACGACCTTTAATGTATCTCCTTCTTTTTCGACCTTAGAGGCGAAAGTAGCCTGTGGCCAATCTAACACAGCGGCAGTCATCTGCGCCGTCTGATTGCAATCATCATCGATGGCTTGCTTACCGAGAATCACTAGATCCGCTTTCTCATCTTGTGCGAGTTTGGCCAGTATTTTCGAAACATGAATAGGCTGAAGAAGATCAAACTCCTTGCCTGCTACCTCTACATGTATTCCACGATCTGCCCCCATGGCAAGGGCCGTACGGAGTACTTCCTGGGATTGAGAAGGACCAACCGAAACAACCACCACCTCAGTGGCGATTTTTTTCTCTTTCAATTTGACTGCTTCTTCTACAGCAATTTCATCAAAAGGGTTCATGGAGTGCTTGACCCCTTCAGTGACGACACCGGATTTGTCCGGCTTAACGCGAATCTGTGAAGAAAAAAAGAAACCAATTCTACCTTAGACTTCAGCTCATAAATGCAGATAATCCGTACCAGAACGAAAACATGTTGTGTAACGGACGGTATAAAATATTTTCCTTTGAGACTACACAATCGGCCTTATCAGTGACCATCTTCCTGGTGCCGCTGTTTCCATCCTGGCGTATTGTTGTTATCTCTTCCCGACCACAATGCCAGTTCCAGGGTCGAACCACATAATTTATCAACTTACCTTCACGGCATAGTCAATAACACGCTTTACTCCAACTAATACTCGGGACATGGTGAAATTTCTTTCTGCTCACTAGAAACTTCAGCACAAATAAATTGGCGTCAATTAAACACCCCAGAGCTACCGCAAGTTGGATGTTGGCAAATTGTATGTCCAAAGTCTATTCGCGCAAGATTATCATAGAATGTCGGTGCCCAAAGCTATGATTCGACGCAGAGTGACCAGAATACCGATTTATCTGTACAGGCGGTCCCCGAGATACAGGTAGTTTCCGAGATACACGGTACCTCTTATACGCAAATTCGGAGATACGCGTTTTTCTAAATATGACAGTTAATTGAGCAAATTGTACTGATTTCACACATCAATTGTAAAATGCCAAATAATTTCCCTTTTGATCAAACGTTATAAATTAATTCAAAAGGTTTAAAACTGTTACATTCAGTCAGAACCATATCAAATAATTATTTTAGTGACTAAACCACCCCTTCCCCCATATTTGCAAAATCACACGTGTTATTTTGGTTGGAAATTACGAGATTCGACTTCGTATTTCGTATTCGCGGTATTTTGCGACCGTTTTCAGTTCCCATTAACCATGTATCTCGGGAACCGCCTGTACTCTATTTGCTAAATTTGATAGTCCTTTGAACAAATTATACTGATTTGACACTTAAAATGTCAAATGCAAAATAAATTCCTATTTTATTAAATGTTAAAAACCATTTTAAAGGTACAAACTTGTAATATTCAGTGGAAATCAGATCGAATAACTAATTTAGTGGCAAAAAACTTACGATTTCAAGCAAACTTATACAAAAATTTGTGATGATTCGACTGAAAGGCTCGACATTCGACTTACGGCAATGTTGGAGATACGTTATTGCTTCCGGCCCGCATTAATAGCGTATATCGGGGAATAGCTGTATAGCAAACGTGTAAACAGTGATGCATCTAGATCAGTCCACCTGACAGCTGTTATAGCTAACTCATATATATCTTGGTAATGAAAACAACAATATCCCAAACCGATTACTTCGAAGTAGGAAGATTTCCGCAGTGAGCAAATTTGGTGCAATATATTATGTGAAACATTTACAGCGATTGACGCCGTTAAAATACTTAATTCTGCGAAATATTGATAAGCGAAACAGGGATAATATTGCAATGGCGAGTTCTGCCCCGTTGGTAATGCGCTTGGTCGGAAGTTCGATCAAGATTGCACATCGAGCTGGTAATATTATTCGTGATGTGATGCGTCGCGGTGATTTGGGAATCGTCGAAAAAGGAAAAGATGATCTTCAAACCGAAGCGGACCGTTCAGCGCAACGCTGTATCGTAGCATCGCTGTCCAAGCTCTTCCCTAATGCTACCATTATTGGCGAAGAAGGCCCAAGTGATCTGAATGTAATTCGAATAGAATGATTTAGGTCAGCGAACACCCAAATTTCATGCTTACGTATTATTCGAATGTTTTAGGTACCGGAAGATTGGCTGATAACAGAAAGCAATATCGATTTTTTGGAAAAGCATAAATGTCCTGATGCGTTCGTCAACTTAAAGGAGTCGGATGTGGTGATTTGGGTGGATCCACTGGACGGAACAAGCGAATATACGCAAGGATTTCTTGAACGCGTTACTGTGCTGATCGGTATCGCAGTCAACGAACGAGCTGTTGGCGGCATCATACATCAACCTTACTATGAACACGATACTGGAGATATCGGACGTACTATCTGGGGGTTGCATGGATGCGGTACGGGTGGGATTCTGCCCGTGGAACCTCCTTCGGATCGATTTTTAGTCACCACTACGCGTTCCCATTCCAACAGCATTGTGCAGTCCGCTTTGGATGCCATAGCACCAGATGAAGTATTACGCGTGGGTGGTGCAGGTTACAAGGTGCTACAGCTGCTTGAAGGTAAAGCACATGCATACGTTTTTGCGAGTGCAGGGTGTAAAAAGTGGGACACCTGCGCCCCGGAAGCCGTTCTAGAGGCCAACGGTGGGACACTTACAGATATGCTGGGACGTCACTACCAATATGGAAAGGATGTAAGCTTCCCAAACAGCAGTGGAGTTTTGGGTACCGTTGCTGGTGTGTCACATGATGATATTCTCGCCAAAATACCCGATAACGTAAAACAGGCTATGAGTATGTACTAGAATATGCGTACATGTTTAGTTTTATTCGTTAGTGACATTCCATGTAATAAAAGAATAAAACTAAATCTAGTCATATTATATGTCCATTACCATAAATCACACGTAAACAATAAAAAACAGCTGGTCTTAGGATCAAACCTCAGAATACGCAGACATCTATCGTACGGTAAATTAAAGACTCAATGGAACATTTTAAAGCTTAGAAAGCTGTCGGTTTAACATGGCCCGGAGTTCACGTCGCAAAATTTTTCCACTGACGTTCTTTGGTATCTCTGATACGAAACGTACTCCACCATGCAACCGTTTAGCTGGTGATGTACGAGCGGCAACGTATTGTTTTACTTCCTCCTCTGTCAGGGTTACTCCTGGTTGTTTCACTACAAAAGCCAAAGGCAACTCCCCGGCTGCTTCATCGGGAAATCCCACAACGCCAGCGTCTTTTATTTTTGAGTTCGTTAGCAAAACAGCTTCGATTTCGGCTGGTGGAACCTGATAGCCTTTGTATTTGATAAGCTCCTTCAATCTATCAATAATAAAAAATTCTTCGTCATTGTCATAGTAGCCAATATCACCGGTTCGAAGCCAGCCGTCCTTATCGATTGTTTGAATGGTTTCCTGCTCATTTCCTATGTATCCTTTCATAATCTGAGTGCCTTTAAAGTATAATTCACCTGCTTCATTCGGACCTAATAGCCTTCCAGTTTCTACATCAACTACCTTTGCCATTGTGCCGGCTTGTAATTTTCCTACGCTGCCCGATTTGTTCGAATCGTTGGACTGTATTAACATTGCAAGAGTTGTTTCACTCATACCGTAGCCTTGCAGAACATGCTTTACCCCAATGCGCTTCTTGACTAACATTTCTGTTTCTTTGCTTAGTGGTGCGGCCCCGCAGAGCAGCGTATTAATGCAACTTAAATCGTAGTTATCCACCAGAGGATGCTTGGCTAAAAACACCATCAAGGGAGGTACCACGAACACAAAGGAACAACGATAGTTTTCAATGCAACTTAAGAACAGACCTTCCTCAAACTTGGGCAAGGAAACTAGCTTCAGCTTATTACAAATGACATTGATCAACGTGAGGCATCCGAAAGCATGAAACCACGGTATAACACCTAACACAACAACGGGCACTTCAAATGATGCCTCGAGAACAGATAACAACGATACGCTTGCAATTACATTTCGCTGTGTTAACTGCACCCCTTTAGGCAAACCAGTCGTCCCAGAGGAGCACATGATCAGTGCAACATGTTCTTCTACGTTTGTGGGAGCTACCTGGAAGCTATACGGATTGATGGCACTTGTTTGTAAAAGAAAATCATTAAAAAGGACCACATCCGCTCCAAAGGAGTTTTCATTGCCAAAGAGAAAAATATGTTTGATGAAATGGCGGTTTTTACGAGCAACTGCAATAACCCGCTCCGCAGAATATGGTGAAACGAAGAGTATGCTTGGTTTGGATAAATTTAGCGCATGGTCGAATTCCCCTGAAACGACATAAGCATAAGCAATCCATTAATGAATGCACAACAGAGGGTAGAATAATATCAGATATAAAACGAGCTAGTATTGTTAATGACTCAATTCAATTGCTTATACAGGGTTATCGTTATCTTTTTATATGTACTATCAGCCTTATCTACACATCCCTTTAATCCACTTACGTTCGGTGTACGTCAAATTAATTGGAGCAACAGCAGCATTTACAAAAAACGATGCATATAAGACAACAGGAAATTCCAATCGATTTTCACTTATAATTCCAACTACGCCATTCGGGGTCACATCGGTTAGACTCCGTAGGCCTTCCGCAAGACGCACAGCGTTTTCTAACAACTCCAGGTACCGCAGCTCGTTGGAGTACACGCCGTCAATCTGAAAAGGTCAGCAGCGAGTCAAATATGCAAAATTGTATATTTCTATATTAAATGTCAATAACTTACCACTGCTACACCATCACCGTGGCGCAGTAAACGTTTCATCAAGTACATTCCCAATGAACCACATCCTTCTGTAATGTTTGCCGGTTCAGGTTCTCCAAAAAGAATTAATTTACTGTCATTAGTGCGGCGATTCATTTCCAGTTGCCGAAATATGATGTAAAAAAATAGTCACTATTGGGCTAAAAATATAGGTTTGATTTTTTATTCGCAGCACACAACTCGAGTCGCAAGGTAACCAGTTTTTTTCCAAAAGCACACACTGCACGCCAATATGTATCATGGAATCCCGTTCCCCGAAGAGTCTTTTATATGCTCTTAAACATACTTCTTCCTCTTCTTCTATTACCGTGCATACATACATACCGCCAAAAAGCATCGCGCCGTAATACGGACGTCACACGAGGCGTAAACTCAAAAAGTTTATACGGACGACACACGAGGCGTAAACTCAAAAAGTTTACGCTTGAATTGTATGGAAGAGCGTAAACTTCCTGTCAATAGAGTACAGGCGGTCCCCGAGATACACGGTTAATGGGGACCGAAAACGGCAGCAAAATACCGCGTATCTCGAATTTCCGCGTAAGTCGAATCTCGTGATTTCCAGCAAAAATATCACTAATTTCGTGCAATTTTGCAAGTAGGGGATGATTTTAACCACCAAAATAATTATTTGATATGTTTCTACTGAATTGAACAGTTTAAAACCTTTTGAAATGGTATTTCACATTCGATCAATACGGAAATTATTTGGTACAGGCGTCCCCCGAGTTACGACCCCCTCGAGTTACGACGATTCGCAGATACGACGATTTTGATTTTGACAGTGAAAAGTTGTCAGTGAGAAGAAATTGATGTATTTTTTTTGGATTTCTGTGCTGAAAATCGTTACAAACACATTTCCAAAGATTCTACAACTAGCCGATCTTTGATATTTATATCGCGTAAACGACTTTCGGTGTAAAATTAATACATTATCATTGACAGATATTCGACATACGACTATTTCGACTTACGCCTTGCTTTGGGCCATTTTTTCGCTCCCAAATACAGTCGTATCTCGGGGTACACCTGTATTTCACAATTGATGTGTCAAATCAGTGCAGTTAGCTCAAAGAACTGTCAAATTTGGAAAACCGCGTATCTCCGAATCCGCGTATAAGAGGTACCGTATACAGGCGGTCCCCGAGATACACGGTACCTCTTATACGCGGATTCGGAGATACGCGGTTTTCTAAATTTGACAATTCTTTGAGCAAATTGTACTGATTTGACACATCAATTGCAAATTGCCAAATAATTTCCGTTTTGATCGAATGTTAAAATCTATTTCAAAAGGTTTAAAACAGTTATATTCAGTCAGAATAATATCAAATAATTCATAAAGTGACTAAAACCACTCCTTACTTGCAAAATTACACGAAAATTAGTGATATTTCAGCTGGAAATCACGAGATTCGACTTACGCGGAAATTCGAGATACGCGGTATTTTGCGGCCGTTTTCGGTCCCCATTAACCGTGTATCTCGGGGACCGCCTGTATCTCGGGGACCGCCTGTATAGGGTTGTATGGCTGAAATCCAATTTACGCCAAAGTTTGCGCTTCGTGTGACGTCCGTAATACAACCATAAAATCTTTTGACAGGAAGTTTACGCCTCGTGTGACGTCCGTATAAAGCTAGAAGCCAGAATCGATGACAATCGAAGATATTCAATGAGAAGTTCGTACAGTCTTTCCCCGAGTTAGGCAGCGGTCAGAACTTCGCCACATGCGATTTTGCCGCAAGCTTTTGTATGGGATTTGACGTTTATGACAGCCGCTGCGATTTTGCCGCATGCGGCGTTGCGGCAAAATCAAAATCATTTGATATTGCCGCATCGCCGCATGCGATTTTATTTCAGATGTCAAATGTCTGAAATCATATCAAGTAATGATTATCTTTATAAAGAAACAACAAAATATCGTTATACAGTGGAGCGCCGTTTATCCGGGTACCTTTTATCCGGGTTTCCGTTTATCCGTGCTGTTGAGAAATCCCAAGTGACATTTGCTCGAAATTGTTTTCCCATATCTGCTCGATTAGTACTCGATACGCCTGAATTTATCGATTTGTGTGTGATCGACTGAGTTGAAAGCGCTAAGATTTGGTGAGTTCGTAAATTAGACTTTTTAACATCGATTGACGATGCCGTCGAGCTCATTTTACATTCGTAGCTTTTATTTTTTATGAAAAAACAAAAGCAAATTTTGTGTGATGTTATTGTATAAAAAATCGATATTATATATGTATAAAATGGCTATATGATCAACTATAACGATAGGAAACATCATTTCCGAACGAATCTAAAAGAAAACAACGAAAAAGCCGCATCATAGTTGATTTTAGAGGCCTTTTTCTAAATTCCCTTAAACTAGTGCAGTTTAAGGGAAGTTTAAGGCTCCAGTTTAAGGGAATTTGCTCGAACTCCCGGTTATTCGTGCTCGAAAATGTCAATTGGGATGACAGTTCAATACAAAAGTGACATTGGGTTATGAGGAGGATATTTGAAAAAGCGGTTATAAGAGCACATTGTCATAACAAAAAACACTATGATTCATGGCAAATTTTAAATATTTTCTTTCGAAAAACATGAAGTTAATAAAAACTGGGTTATTTTATCAAAAAATAAGAAAAATTTCCAAAAAATGACCAGGAATTGGTGATAAAATATATGATTTGACTCATTATCCGTGTTATTCGCTTATCCGGGCGAAGCCAAGTCCCGAGAAGCCCGGATAAACGGCGCTCCACTGTAATACTTTTAAAAGCTAGAAAATTGAGAAAACTCTTTTCTTGCCGCATGCGGCAAAATCGCATGCGGCGAAGTTCTGACCGCTGCCTTACGCGAATAATGCGTTGCGGAGACATTCGCGAAACTCTGATTTTTGAGTAATTTGAATATCACGCCAAAATATTGTTGTTAAATGGTTATTAATATGGCAATTCCAATCAACACGGTAGTACGTGGAGAAAAACCTAACTTGTTAGGATAACTTAAGGCTCGTTTTGACTGCCTTCATGATGTGAAATACAGTGGAGCGCCGTTTATCCGGTTGTCCGTGGACGATCAAACGCCGGGTTCAATGTCTGCGTACAAACGCGTCCACGGGCCTGCCCACGCCGGAATGCAGAGCCGATTGCATACGATTCGATCTTTACCATTAATTAATATGCCTATAGGCGCTGGCAGTCAGTCCGCTTTGAACAGTTCGTTCCACTTCGGCTCATGTCAGTAAAACTGACTTCCTGCAAAACAGTGCTCAACGGCCCCCGGGTACGTTCGATCACATTAGGTCAAAAATACACGGACCGGAGTTTCGCGGACACTTTGTATATGGGTTTGACAGCAAGCGGAATTCCGCGGCCGCGAAATTGCGGTCCGTGTATTTTCGGCCTTACACTCATATATGGTGTGATCTCCCAAAGGCTTTCCAACACCTGATCACTTTAATTAATAGAGGTTAACAGAGTTGTTGTGATATTTTCAACCCACTTCATAGTAAATTCCGTGATGTGCGGGGCATATCTATATTATGGAACACATTTGGTCAGATTCTTTAACTACATTTCTATTTAAAAAAAAATAATTACATTCTTTGTACACGCATATAATAAGCACAATGAATTCGACAAATACAAAAAACGACCTAATTTATACAAACAGAACAGATAACTTACTTTCTCCATATTATGAAGTTCAATTGAAAAAGCATGTATGTAAACGTGGTCTTAACACATGTGTATATTATGGATTAACAAACAAAAACAAACCAAATAAAAATACATACGAAGGTTAATCAAATATTGTAATCATTCTTTTCCTGCTTGATATGGACTGATGCGAGTGGATATGCTGATGCATTTTCGTCAACTAAATCTACTATTACGGCTTCTTGTGCAGATATCATTACCACGTCGTTATCGTTCAATTGATTGTTGGTGTCCTTAGTTTCACTTAAATTTGTTGTTGTTTTTTGGGTCAAAGTTGTTTTTGTTCTACGAATTTTAACCCTTTTCTTACCGTTTTTTAGGGATCGTTCAGATTTCATGCTGATTACAATGTCTTTTTTATTTGGCGGGCGATATTTTTCACCGATAAAACCAGAACATTTACCGGCTCCGCATAGACATACCCGTTTGTTATTACCCAAGCTTTCCAAATTGTAGTTAAATGTCAATTCTTCGCCCTGAAACAAAAAAAAAACACAAAAAATCCGTAGTTATTCGTTGTATGTTTAAAATGTACGTTATACACTTACTGCATTAATGTCCTTAATGGCAAATAGTCCAATTACACGAGTTTCTCCAATTGTCCATTTTTGGGTTTCACAATTCGGTTCGCATGAATGATTGATGAATCTCGAAACGTTTCCTTTCGGTCCCGCATCAATAGTTAAGTCGGGTTCAACCGTAAGGAAATAGTAATTTGTTTCTTTTGCGGCCTGCATCATCATTACTCTTCGATCGAACTCCTCACTATTAATCACTTCGCCAACATATTCGATCACAAATTGACCACTTTTTAAATCTTCGAGAGCGACCAAACCGAAGCCTTTATCCGAAAAAAAGCGAACCTCCAGTGCGGGATATATGCGCTTGGTAAACCGTTGATTTGAACAGCTTTCTTTTGCAGGACAAGTCTTAGAGCTACACTCCATCATGATTGCACGATTTAAGCATGCAGAAGTGGGACCACAAGGATCATCATCACTCGGCTGACAACGACACACAGAGTCTTCCACGCCATCCAACTGTCGATTAACCGATGGTGGTTTTAAAGGTGGTATGTACCTGTTGGTTTTAATTTTTTTATATACTGGGACAGCTTTCGAATAACTTAAACTTGCGGATGGTCCTAACATTTTTCTGGTCTGCAGTATCTTGAAGATTTTACTTGCTTCTGTCATCGCAGAGCGATACCGTTTATCCATAGATGATCCGCTTTGTGATCCGTCAAGGCTTTCGGAGTCCTCGCGTTGATACAGATACATTCGTTTACGGTTTAGCCAAGACATATCGTGTGTGTTGAAAAATTTTACACATATATCTGAAGGTTTATGTCGTAGTTGCAACATATTTTGCGGTATTTCGGATGGCGGCAACGTTAAGGCCGGCCACCAACGGAAGGATCCCATCTTAGCGATAACGATCTCGTTGTAAAGTGGAAGTCTACCAGATTCGCACCCTTCACAGAAATATTTTTCGTCTGGCGGCGTGAACTGTAGACAGACCGGATGGCAGGCTAATGGACACGTTTCGCAGCAAATTAAATTGCCTCCTTTGCCACATATAAAACACCAATTCACATTAAGAGGGATTTGCTCAAGAGTGTGCTTAGGACAGATCAGTTGCGTTGTTGTTAGTAGAACCGATCCGGCTGGAATGCAATTACCGGACGGATGATATGATGTCGGACACTTAAGGCAGTGTGCTAGTGTTGTTTTTACCATAGAAGCTGTGCTCCGCGGTTCACTTGCTACACATGTATGGCATGTATGGTATGGACAAATGATAGTACTTGCACTAACTTGACGAACTTGAGGAAACAGTTGCAAGCAAGATATGTGATACGCCTGTGTGCATTTACCAACCACGCAACGGTATATTTGTTCGTTACTCTTTTCAGGGATTTCATCGTTGCAAATGAAACAAGTTTTCTCGACAATAGATGTCGTAGAACATTTTTCACAACAGAGTTTTTTTTGATCAACTAGCTCCTGCATTTTTACTACTTCTTCAGGATCATTGGCCAAACATACAAGATGCAAATGTAGGGTGCATTTACTACACTTTGTAACATTATTAGGGCGATTGCAAATGTAACACACAAAGCCTTTAGGAACACCTTTCATAAGAAAATTTTTATCCAGTTCAAATATGAACTTCTCTTCCAATGTTTTGGGTTCTTTTTTAATGACAGGATGGGCATTCCTTGTCTTTAGGCTAGTGCTGACTTCTGCCGAAGGTTCAATGCCCAGTATTTCATAAGATTTACGTAGTGCATGCATACGCTGTCGCCCGACAGTACGCTCTGTACCACGGTTGGAGTGTTTTTTTAGGTTACATATACCTCGCACATACAATTGAAGACCCTTTTCTACTTCATAAGATGTGTGCCCATCAAACATATAATAACGAATGAATGTCAGAATATCATCATATTCGGTGCTATTCAAGTTTTCTAAATCGCTCACACCAAGGGTTTTTGCTTTTGGCCCATTTGCTTTGGTTGCACTTCCAGGAGGATTTTCCTCACTATCCATCGAATGCAGCGGGCGATCTAAAGGGCTTCTATTGTCATTCAAGATGCAATTTTGCATGCTGGGAGAAAATTTAATTTTTTTAATGGGATTGTTTTTTGTTGGAAACACGCCTGGTAGCAATTCGTATTCAGGACTTTCCGGAGATGAAGAACGATCCCTTTTGTTCCAATGTTCTAATACTTCTGAATTATCGGACGGTAGCAATGCTGGCATTTTCTGCGATGCTCCATTTTTGATTCTACCTTCAATCGCCATACGATGTCGCATTACTTTGTGTCGTGCTAATTCTAGTTTTACTTCATGATCAAAACTTGCGATACGTTCACTCAATGCTAGTGTCATATATCTTTCTGCTATACTGCAAGCGTTTTTCCATCTTTCCGACTTTAAAGCTGATTTTAGAAGCTTGCCATACTCCATATTCTTAGCATTGGTACAATATTCGTCTACGCCTTCAAATGGTAAAATGCTATGTTCCTTAATCCAGGCACGACGTCCTCTATCCCCAAAGTAACTCACATGAACTTCCAAAAATTTATCGCCATACAATCGTGTAATTTGATCGGTTTCCGGATCGACATGGACAATGCATGGCCAGTGGATCGACTTTCTTGTCTGTGCTGCCCAATATAAATTGCCTGCCCTGTATATGATAGCAAGATCGACTGAAGACCCTTTTCCGCTGTCCGCATCTGATGATGTCTTGCGTTCAAGCAAATTATTCATAAAGCAATTATTATCGCTGCCTTTATCCGTATAGTAGGGCTCCTCCATGCCAACAATTTTAATTTCCTCCATACTGAGCAATTGTTTCTCCTCAGGTCGTTTCATAATCGAACCATCGATCAGTGGTAATGGGACTACTGTTAATGACAGTGAAATATCATTGGATCCTGTTCGCAATTCATCACTCGAATGAGGCTTAGTCTCCAATGTTTTATTGACTGAGTTAGGGTCATCTGTTTCTGACTTCGTTTTGAATTTGGATGGTGTACTGCCGACATATTTCATTAAATCAACAGGTACATAATCTGAATTGTCTTTTTGTTTTTGATGTCTTCCATACCGACTCACGCGACGGTCCGTATCGATATTAATTTCAGTCATTTTAGGACTCAAAGAACTCGACAATTGTTTTAACAGATATCGGCCTGGGACTCTTACGACTGTATTGCTATTTTCATCAGTAGGATGATTTCGAATTTGATCGGAAAATGCATTCTCCTTTCCAGATTCATTCATTTCGCTACCGCTCATTGGTTCTTGTTTGGCGATTTTTTGGCTTTGTGGCGTACTTTCCTGAGATTTGACTCGTTTTTGTGTGGTGGTAGGCGGCCGTTTTCGGTCCCCATTAACCGTGTATCTCGGGGACCGCCTGTATCTCGGGGACCGCCTGTATAGGGTTGTATGGCTGAAATCCAATTTACGCCAAAGTTTGCGCTTCGTGTGACGTCCGTAATACAACCATAAAATCTTTTGACAGGAAGTTTACGCCTCGTGTGACGTCCGTATAAAGCTAGAAGCCAGAATCGATGACAATCGAAGATATTCAATGAGAAGTTCGTACAGTCTTTCCCCGAGTTAGGCAGCGGTCAGAACTTCGCCACATGCGATTTTGCCGCAAGCTTTTGTATGGGATTTGACGTTTATGACAGCCGCTGCGATTTTGCCGCATGCGGCGTTGCGGCAAAATCAAAATCATTTGATATTGCCGCATCGCCGCATGCGATTTTATTTCAGATGTCAAATGTCTGAAATCATATCAAGTAATGATTATCTTTATAAAGAAACAACAAAATATCGTTATACAGTGGAGCGCCGTTTATCCGGGTACCTTTTATCCGGGTTTCCGTTTATCCGTGCTGTTGAGAAATCCCAAGTGACATTTGCTCGAAATTGTTTTCCCATATCTGCTCGATTAGTACTCGATACGCCTGAATTTATCGATTTGTGTGTGATCGACTGAGTTGAAAGCGCTAAGATTTGGTGAGTTCGTAAATTAGACTTTTTAACATCGATTGACGATGCCGTCGAGCTCATTTTACATTCGTAGCTTTTATTTTTTATGAAAAAACAAAAGCAAATTTTGTGTGATGTTATTGTATAAAAAATCGATATTATATATGTATAAAATGGCTATATGATCAACTATAACGATAGGAAACATCATTTCCGAACGAATCTAAAAGAAAACAACGAAAAAGCCGCATCATAGTTGATTTTAGAGGCCTTTTTCTAAATTCCCTTAAACTAGTGCAGTTTAAGGGAAGTTTAAGGCTCCAGTTTAAGGGAATTTGCTCGAACTCCCGGTTATTCGTGCTCGAAAATGTCAATTGGGATGACAGTTCAATACAAAAGTGACATTGGGTTATGAGGAGGATATTTGAAAAAGCGGTTATAAGAGCACATTGTCATAACAAAAAACACTATGATTCATGGCAAATTTTAAATATTTTCTTTCGAAAAACATGAAGTTAATAAAAACTGGGTTATTTTATCAAAAAATAAGAAAAATTTCCAAAAAATGACCAGGAATTGGTGATAAAATATATGATTTGACTCATTATCCGTGTTATTCGCTTATCCGGGCGAAGCCAAGTCCCGAGAAGCCCGGATAAACGGCGCTCCACTGTAATACTTTTAAAAGCTAGAAAATTGAGAAAACTCTTTTCTTGCCGCATGCGGCAAAATCGCATGCGGCGAAGTTCTGACCGCTGCCTTACGCGAATAATGCGTTGCGGAGACATTCGCGAAACTCTGATTTTTGAGTAATTTGAATATCACGCCAAAATATTGTTGTTAAATGGTTATTAATATGGCAATTCCAATCAACACGGTAGTACGTGGAGAAAAACCTAACTTGTTAGGATAACTTAAGGCTCGTTTTGACTGCCTTCATGATGTGAAATACAGTGGAGCGCCGTTTATCCGGTTGTCCGTGGACGATCAAACGCCGGGTTCAATGTCTGCGTACAAACGCGTCCACGGGCCTGCCCACGCCGGAATGCAGAGCCGATTGCATACGATTCGATCTTTACCATTAATTAATATGCCTATAGGCGCTGGCAGTCAGTCCGCTTTGAACAGTTCGTTCCACTTCGGCTCATGTCAGTAAAACTGACTTCCTGCAAAACAGTGCTCAACGGCCCCCGGGTACGTTCGATCACATTAGGTCAAAAATACACGGACCGGAGTTTCGCGGACACTTTGTATATGGGTTTGACAGCAAGCGGAATTCCGCGGCCGCGAAATTGCGGTCCGTGTATTTTCGGCCTTACACTCATATATGGTGTGATCTCCCAAAGGCTTTCCAACACCTGATCACTTTAATTAATAGAGGTTAACAGAGTTGTTGTGATATTTTCAACCCACTTCATAGTAAATTCCGTGATGTGCGGGGCATATCTATATTATGGAACACATTTGGTCAGATTCTTTAACTACATTTCTATTTAAAAAAAAATAATTACATTCTTTGTACACGCATATAATAAGCACAATGAATTCGACAAATACAAAAAACGACCTAATTTATACAAACAGAACAGATAACTTACTTTCTCCATATTATGAAGTTCAATTGAAAAAGCATGTATGTAAACGTGGTCTTAACACATGTGTATATTATGGATTAACAAACAAAAACAAACCAAATAAAAATACATACGAAGGTTAATCAAATATTGTAATCATTCTTTTCCTGCTTGATATGGACTGATGCGAGTGGATATGCTGATGCATTTTCGTCAACTAAATCTACTATTACGGCTTCTTGTGCAGATATCATTACCACGTCGTTATCGTTCAATTGATTGTTGGTGTCCTTAGTTTCACTTAAATTTGTTGTTGTTTTTTGGGTCAAAGTTGTTTTTGTTCTACGAATTTTAACCCTTTTCTTACCGTTTTTTAGGGATCGTTCAGATTTCATGCTGATTACAATGTCTTTTTTATTTGGCGGGCGATATTTTTCACCGATAAAACCAGAACATTTACCGGCTCCGCATAGACATACCCGTTTGTTATTACCCAAGCTTTCCAAATTGTAGTTAAATGTCAATTCTTCGCCCTGAAACAAAAAAAAAACACAAAAAATCCGTAGTTATTCGTTGTATGTTTAAAATGTACGTTATACACTTACTGCATTAATGTCCTTAATGGCAAATAGTCCAATTACACGAGTTTCTCCAATTGTCCATTTTTGGGTTTCACAATTCGGTTCGCATGAATGATTGATGAATCTCGAAACGTTTCCTTTCGGTCCCGCATCAATAGTTAAGTCGGGTTCAACCGTAAGGAAATAGTAATTTGTTTCTTTTGCGGCCTGCATCATCATTACTCTTCGATCGAACTCCTCACTATTAATCACTTCGCCAACATATTCGATCACAAATTGACCACTTTTTAAATCTTCGAGAGCGACCAAACCGAAGCCTTTATCCGAAAAAAAGCGAACCTCCAGTGCGGGATATATGCGCTTGGTAAACCGTTGATTTGAACAGCTTTCTTTTGCAGGACAAGTCTTAGAGCTACACTCCATCATGATTGCACGATTTAAGCATGCAGAAGTGGGACCACAAGGATCATCATCACTCGGCTGACAACGACACACAGAGTCTTCCACGCCATCCACCTGTCGATTAACCGATGGTGGTTTTAAAGGTGGTATGTACCTGTTGGTTTTAATTTTTTTATATACTGGGACAGCTTTCGAATAACTTAAACTTGCGGATGGTCCTAACATTTTTCTGGTCTGCAGTATCTTGAAGATTTTACTTGCTTCTGTCATCGCAGAGCGATACCGTTTATCCATAGATGATCCGCTTTGTGATCCGTCAAGGCTTTCGGAGTCCTCGCGTTGATACAGATACATTCGTTTACGGTTTAGCCAAGACATATCGTGTGTGTTGAAAAATTTTACACATATATCTGAAGGTTTATGTCGTAGTTGCAACATATTTTGCGGTATTTCGGATGGCGGCAACGTTAAGGCCGGCCACCAACGGAAGGATCCCATCTTAGCGATAACGATCTCGTTGTAAAGTGGAAGTCTACCAGATTCGCACCCTTCACAGAAATATTTTTCGTCTGGCGGCGTGAACTGTAGACAGACCGGATGGCAGGCTAATGGACACGTTTCGCAGCAAATTAAATTGCCTCCTTTGCCACATATAAAACACCAATTCACATTAAGAGGGATTTGCTCAAGAGTGTGCTTAGGACAGATCAGTTGCGTTGTTGTTAGTAGAACCGATCCGGCTGGAATGCAATTACCGGACGGATGATATGATGTCGGACACTTAAGGCAGTGTGCTAGTGTTGTTTTTACCATAGAAGCTGTGCTCCGCGGTTCACTTGCTACACATGTATGGCATGTATGGTATGGACAAATGATAGTACTTGCACTAACTTGACGAACTTGAGGAAACAGTTGCAAGCAAGATATGTGATACGCCTGTGTGCATTTACCAACCACGCAACGGTATATTTGTTCGTTACTCTTTTCAGGGATTTCATCGTTGCAAATGAAACAAGTTTTCTCGACAATAGATGTCGTAGAACATTTTTCACAACAGAGTTTTTTTTGATCAACTAGCTCCTGCATTTTTACTACTTCTTCAGGATCATTGGCCAAACATACAAGATGCAAATGTAGGGTGCATTTACTACACTTTGTAACATTATTAGGGCGATTGCAAATGTAACACACAAAGCCTTTAGGAACACCTTTCATAAGAAAATTTTTATCCAGTTCAAATATGAACTTCTCTTCCAATGTTTTGGGTTCTTTTTTAATGACAGGATGGGCATTCCTTGTCTTTAGGCTAGTGCTGACTTCTGCCGAAGGTTCAATGCCCAGTATTTCATAAGATTTACGTAGTGCATGCATACGCTGTCGCCCGACAGTACGCTCTGTACCACGGTTGGAGTGTTTTTTTAGGTTACATATACCTCGCACATACAATTGAAGACCCTTTTCTACTTCATAAGATGTGTGCCCATCAAACATATAATAACGAATGAATGTCAGAATATCATCATATTCGGTGCTATTCAAGTTTTCTAAATCGCTCACACCAAGGGTTTTTGCTTTTGGCCCATTTGCTTTGGTTGCACTTCCAGGAGGATTTTCCTCACTATCCATCGAATGCAGCGGGCGATCTAAAGGGCTTCTATTGTCATTCAAGATGCAATTTTGCATGCTGGGAGAAAATTTAATTTTTTTAATGGGATTGTTTTTTGTTGGAAACACGCCTGGTAGCAATTCGTATTCAGGACTTTCCGGAGATGAAGAACGATCCCTTTTGTTCCAATGTTCTAATACTTCTGAATTATCGGACGGTAGCAATGCTGGCATTTTCTGCGATGCTCCATTTTTGATTCTACCTTCAATCGCCATACGATGTCGCATTACTTTGTGTCGTGCTAATTCTAGTTTTACTTCATGATCAAAACTTGCGATACGTTCACTCAATGCTAGTGTCATATATCTTTCTGCTATACTGCAAGCGTTTTTCCATCTTTCCGACTTTAAAGCTGATTTTAGAAGCTTGCCATACTCCATATTCTTAGCATTGGTACAATATTCGTCTACGCCTTCAAATGGTAAAATGCTATGTTCCTTAATCCAGGCACGACGTCCTCTATCCCCAAAGTAACTCACATGAACTTCCAAAAATTTATCGCCATACAATCGTGTAATTTGATCGGTTTCCGGATCGACATGGACAATGCATGGCCAGTGGATCGACTTTCTTGTCTGTGCTGCCCAATATAAATTGCCTGCCCTGTATATGATAGCAAGATCGACTGAAGACCCTTTTCCGCTGTCCGCATCTGATGATGTCTTGCGTTCAAGCAAATTATTCATAAAGCAATTATTATCGCTGCCTTTATCCGTATAGTAGGGCTCCTCCATGCCAACAATTTTAATTTCCTCCATACTGAGCAATTGTTTCTCCTCAGGTCGTTTCATAATCGAACCATCGATCAGTGGTAATGGGACTACTGTTAATGACAGTGAAATATCATTGGATCCTGTTCGCAATTCATCACTCGAATGAGGCTTAGTCTCCAATGTTTTATTGACTGAGTTAGGGTCATCTGTTTCTGACTTCGTTTTGAATTTGGATGGTGTACTGCCGACATATTTCATTAAATCAACAGGTACATAATCTGAATTGTCTTTTTGTTTTTGATGTCTTCCATACCGACTCACGCGACGGTCCGTATCGATATTAATTTCAGTCATTTTAGGACTCAAAGAACTCGACAATTGTTTTAACAGATATCGGCCTGGGACTCTTACGACTGTATTGCTATTTTCATCAGTAGGATGATTTCGAATTTGATCGGAAAATGCATTCTCCTTTCCAGATTCATTCATTTCGCTACCGCTCATTGGTTCTTGTTTGGCGATTTTTTGGCTTTGTGGCGTACTTTCCTGAGATTTGACTCGTTTTTGTGTGGTGGTAGGTGAAAGCAAATCTGTTTCGAAATTTGTTGCAGCAGCTGTGGCAGCAAAAAACATGTTATTGAAGTATTGGAAAGGTTACAATCTTCTATATAGAAAGAAACGATGAACAAAACTAACCTGTTTCTAGTAAATTCTCTTGAGCTTTGGTCTCTTTAGAGTTATTTCCGGAGCTTGTTAACACCAATCGTGTGAAGCTTCTATCCGACGCAGTGTCTTTGGTGTTCTTTTTCATTGACTTGTGTCTTTGAATAACTGCTTTTCTTGTAGCATTACCCTGAAGTTTCATCTCAGGCGTCACTCTGAAAATTGTTACACAAATATTTTATTTTATAAAGATGAATCAATCAATTTTCTAATACAGCAAAAGTTTTAGCCTACATTTTTTATGAAACTAAAGATTCAAGCAAAATTACAGGAAATTTTCGGAATTCAAGATATTTAGAGTTTAAAAAAAGACCCGCCAAACGCAGCGCCACGCATACGCTTGTCAAATTTGCAACCAAACAAGCACATATGATTTACAATACCTGTTGCATGGAGTAATAAAAAATGGAACATTTCTATGTCTTGTAGGCACGATAGCATCGAATTACAAATACTTACACTTCGCGTGATCGAGTATTTCGTGGCATCTTGGGCGGATTGTTTTTGGCGACAACGAGCGCTATTTAACAAAGCCAAGAGAGAAAAAATCCCACCAAAAGCTTGTAGCTATATTGTACACGTTTGGCTAAACACAGCTCTACAAACATGTATATAAAATGACACACAATCCGCACTATGGAATACACAATAAAGTAAGATATTAGTTAAGTCATCCAACGTCACAAAAATACAATACTTTACAACAATTCACACCAATAACATCACAGTAAACCTACGCAAACTTTTGTGGCGCGAGTTACGCTCGGTGTTTTCCTAGGCGTTTGGACGCTTTATGACAGCGTTTTGCGTGAAAGCAGCTCACTTTGGATTTGGTGTTTTGGCATATGTCAATTTTAGTCCATCTATTCAATGTGGATTAACCCTAGTGTCCATAAACGCCTAATTGGGTAAGTTTTATCTCTTACCGTATTAAACTTCATTTCTATAACCACCTACCCGGGTATGTTTTGCTTATTCTTTTTATGATAACTTTTTATTGGATTATCGAATCGATCCAAAAATAAAATGCATAGAGAAACATGTTTTACAAAATTGGTAAAAAATTCAGAATTTTTCAATGTTTTTAAATGTGCTTTAAAAAATAAAATCAGCTTTTACCCCTTACTTCTATAACCACCTACCCGCCCTATTATCAAATTTCCGTTAAATGCCTTCTAATCGCCTTGTAATCGCCGGCGAATTAAAGGTGAGCAGCAGTGCATTTAGCAGTAATTAAATGCCTTTGAAATATGTCAATGAAAAATTTCGCTTTTAATTTGAAATTTGAAATTCCAACTGTCAAAAGAAAACCTTACAAGCGTCTTCAGCACTGTACTGTTGTAGTGTTCCCAGATATGAGGGCGAAATTCGATAGCACGATTTACGTGTTATGTTCTCTTGCGTTAAGCTCTGAGAGCGTTTCTACATACACCGAGACTGCAGTTGAGAGATGGCTGTGAGAGAATTGACAACCGGTTTCTCACGCTGGTGTGTGTAGAAGCTCTGAAAAGCGCCGAGATGAGACTTTTAAAATGATGTTCAAAAAATCCATTTTAATCGCTAAAATGAAATCAAAAAAGTTTCTTTTACTTTTTAATAATATTTCTACGATTATTAGACGGCAAAAATGCAAACTATAATTGATCGATCGCTATAAACTGCCGATTCAATTTTTTCTCAGCTCCATCGTTCTTTGCATGCCGAGGAGAATTCTCTCACCGAAAATGCTGTCAGTCGCTGTCAAAGCATGCTTTCAGTTATTTTCTCAGCTGCATTCTCGGTGTATGTAGAAACGCTCATATACGGACGTCACACGAGGCGTAAACTCAAAAAGTTTACGCTTGATTTGTATGGGAGAGCGTAAACTTCCTGTCAAAAGATTTCAGGGTTGTATGGCTGAAATCCAGTTTACGCCAAAGTTTACGCTTCGTGTGACGTCCGTAAGGCTGGAAATAGACGAACCGAGATCGTCACGGTACCGCGAAAATCGCGTATGACTTGAGCTGTCAATTCTGTTATAAAATCTGACAGGTAGGCGAGATAATCGCGGTTCGTGTATGGAACCATCCGAGGTCTGGTGACGATTGAATGAGCCAAAAAGAAATATTTTTTATCAGTTTGCGAATCAAATTTTTTATTTCACATAGTTTATGCAAAATAAAATTCAAAACTCGTTACTCGAAACGAGTATTCACACAAATCTACCAGAAAAAGTAAAAATAATCGGTTTGCACTACCGCGAAAATCTCAGCAATACCGAAGTTGGGTATCTCTGCGAAACAGCAGGCGCGATTGGAGGCGCGGAAGATTTGACAGCTCTACTGTTCTACAACTGTTATAAACAAGGCGCGAATTTCGCGGTACCGCGACGATCTCGGTTCGTCTATTTCCAGCCTAATAGAGCAGAAAACGACAAAAAATAGCTCAAAATTTCACGCCGCGTAGATCAAAGTAGCTCATTTGGCCCAGTCAAACTACATGCTTTTTATTCAAAAACATAAAAATGAGTTAAAATGTGTTCAAATCTATTTTTGCTTTTGGCATTATTCTGGCTCGTAAAAAAACTTGATAATTCGATTATTTCGGATGAAGCAGAAATGCCGCACGAGACGAGTAGCTCTGTTTGCAAAATTGAGCTACTTTATGTCGCGCGCGACCTTTTCGCTGTATGTTTATTTGAACGGATCGAGAAATGGTAAATCAACTGTCAATTGTCAAGCAGCCAATGTGACTTTTCTGATGTAAGCGAAAGAACGACCGAACGAACAACCAAAGCAGGGAAAACAAAAGGACTTCATCAAAACGTGAGTTAATTAACCATACTAATTTATCTACATTTCTCCTAATGCGGTATAAGTATAATTGTGCTGCTATAAGTAGCTTCCCGGAAATTATGTAGTTCGTAGAAACTTTAAGACTGGAACTGTGTATTAGGCAGATACATTACATGAGGTGCCGATTTGCGTAATAGATTCAAGGGTGTTATATACGTTCACAATCAGCAAAGGTACGATGAATGTTCAACTAAATGAGAATACTTCTTGTTTTGTCTTTTGTACATAATAATTAATTAGGAACACGCTTCATCAACAACCATGGAAGAGTATGCCCGTGAACCATGTCCCTACCGTATAGTCGACGATTGTGGAGGAGCATTTGCTATGGGTTGTATTGGAGGTGGTGTTTTTCAAGCTATTAAAGGATTCCGAAACGCTCCATCAGGATTTAACCGGCGTTTGGTGAGAATTTCTAAGAAAACCATGTAAGGCTAAGCTACTTTTTTATTTAGACTTTCGGTGTATTTTCAGCTGGGAAGCTTAACAGCAATAAAAAGCCGGTCTCCTATTATAGCCGGAAATTTTGCTGTATGGGGCGGAATGTTCAGCACAATCGATTGTACACTGGTCCATTTTCGGAAGAAGGAAGACCCGTGGAACTCCATTATTAGTGGTGCTGCCACGGGAGGAATTTTGGCAGCCAGAAACGGCGTTCCTGCTATGATCGGTAGTGCGGTGATAGGTGGCGTGTTGTTAGCTTTGATTGAAGGTGTAGGTATCATGTTTACGCGTATATCTGCTGAACAGTTTCGCAACCCTACTCCTCCGAGTGATGATCCATCGGTGCTAGGAGATCCAAATCAACAGCAGATGTCTTCATCTGCACCTTCTACATTTGCGTTTGGTCAGTCTGGACAGAACTATCAATAATGAATGTGCGAAGGATTGTGTGAAATCAGCAGAAGGCTCTCCGTTTTATTTTTCATAGAATTAAAGCAGAACATGAAGTAGATTTGTTATTACGGAGTAAGTGTACATTTAACCATAATTTTAAGGGTTTGGTTAAAAAGCTTCTGATGTTCCACTAGTTTCAAGACAAAAGTTTATCCGTCAATCACTTTGAAGCGATTGAAATTAGGCTGCTACCAAGAGCGATTGATAGACATGAGAAAAGAAAACACTGCATCAAGCGTAACGTGCATAGGATAACATCCATGTACGAGTTGTTCGACACTACAGATCTAAGAATTATTTCTATTTTGAAATTAATTAGCTTTTTAGCGATGGCTTTATTCGATGCTACAAAGTGAAATGGAGAATTATTCGGGTTACACTGGTCCATGGATACGGCTTGTGCTACGGAAATAAATGTTCATGTTCATGTTCACGTAAACACAAATTGACAAGTTATGAACATCTGGTGTAAATAGAATACTTCTACTAGAATAAAAAGAATACAAATCCTGAACAATATTGACGCATAAAACATTTTTGTTTATTAAAGCATGTTGTTAATTATAGAAAACCTGCTCCAAATAGCTAATTTCTAAAGCTAAACAGCTAATAAATAGCTAATTGGGCGGACCCGTGGTACAGTCATCAACTCGAACGACTCAATAACATGCACGTCATGAGTTCAAGCTTAGAATGGACCGTCCCCCCGTAGCAAGAAGTGACTTTCCAGCTGCGTAGTTGTCGCCCGGCCTCCGTCGTGCACCGACCAGCCGCGAAAGTGACTGGTCCAGGCGATGCCGTCGGCTTCCGTGCGGCAAATATATGCCCGCTGCCTTCCCGTGCTGTCGAAGCGGATGGACGAAGCGGACCCGCCGACCACGGTCTTGCACCAAGTGCCTCCCTCCCGCAGCGTCTTCACCGACAGAGATTCACGGCTGCCTTCCAGCTAGTTGCCCCAAGCTTGCGGGGGCCTATGCGGACGGAAGGGGAATCCTGCCAATGTCGAACACCTTGGTCAGTTGACACGAGGGAACGAGCCCGGGTAGTAAAGGAGAGGATGGTGACCACGCCTTCTCGCCAAGTAGTGTCCAGTCAAGATTGCCTTGGGTAGGGTCTCGAAGGGAGTACAGGGCTTGTGTGGAACGGATCTAAATACTTTCGGAATAATCGGAAGTAATAGTCTCTTGCACAAAATTTCTCCTTTTGCTACTAACTATTTTATTTTTCTTCCACTGGAGTCGTTTACAAGCAACATGCTGCTCTAGCGATTGCCTAGAGCATTTTCCGCGAAAATATAATTATATTTGGAAAATCCGTTTTTCCCGTATTTTAGTGTAATTGTGGCGACCACGTTATAACCTCACCACAGTCCGGAGCTGACGTCAACCGTCAATTCAAAATATCGGGCACTCTAATTCGAACACCCTAATTCAAGCACCCTAATTCGAGCAACCTTATTCGAGCACCCTAATTCGAGCAATAGTTACCAACTTAGCCAGACTAAACTATTTCCCGTTAAAATATTATAAAAGCCGTCGTTCCCACCACGCGTTCTCTTCTCTTTTCGTTCTCATCCGCTAGTGGACGTGTTCCCGTAACTGCGCAACCCGTGATAAAAACCATTGTAAAAAATTGTATTTTGTGACATCTTGGGAATCCAAATAAAAAAGTGGTCTACCCACGAGGTAGCCAAAACTGGTGACCCCGACGTGATTCCCGAGATTCCCCGATCGACAGATTCATCATCGGCCCGCTTTCGCCTTTCCCCGCTGCGCGGTTCCCGTTCGCCCCGGTCCGTCAACGCCGCGAGTAAAATCGGTACGTGTAGTGTGTGCATCAAGCGTCGCCGAGTGTCGTGCCTTTTTTTTTTCGCAAGGACAAAAACCGTGTTCGATCGAGTTTCCGCGCGTGCATAAAAGTGTCGCGAGTGCCCTACACGCCCGCGTGTGCATAATCGTCGCGAGTGCCCTACACGCCCGTGTGTGCGTAATCGTCGCGTGTGTCCTTCACGCCCGTGTGTGCGTAATCGTCGCGTGTGTCCTTCACGCCCGTGTGTGCGTAAGTGTCGCGAGTGTCCCGTCCCGAGTGCATTGTTCTCCATACGCACCAACGTGTTTCCCTTGCATCGTGAACCCGCATCGCTACAGAGGATCGAGCCGCGGGTTACATCGCCGTCCCCAAAGAGAAGGAAGAGCAACGATCCCATCGTTCCAGCCCGGACAAAAGAAAGCGCTCCTTGTAAAGCCGTTAACTGCCGCCATTTTGCACGTTCGACGCCATTGACAGCCGCCATTTTTGTCTCGCTGAAGTAAGCCCAACTCCCGACTACCACGTCACTTCTTTTGTTCTCGCTTCTCGTGAAACCACGTGCTCGCAAGCGAATAAAAGATGATGCAACATAGTCCAGAACGTCAACCCGCTCCCCAAGCGCAACGCACGATGCACCCCCGGTGAACACGGAGAGAACTGGCACGTCCCAAGCAACAAATGCCATGACAGCAGCAGAAACGGCAAGTGATCCTCGAGTGGAAGCAGCACAGGCCGTTCGACTGAGTGTACCCGAAATGGACCTGCACAATTTGCCTGCGTACTTTTGTGCACTGGAGCATTGGTTCGCCGCGACCGGAATCACCGCCAAAATGGACCATAAGCGCTACCACGTATTGATGGCCCCCCCCTCTTCGAGTGTATAACGAGATCCAGCCGATAATCGAGAATGTACCTGCAACGGAACGGTATAATTACATCAAGCGGAACATCCTCCAGCATTTCGGGGAATCCCAGCGTAGCCGCCTCCATCGTCTCCTATACGGCATGGACTTAGGGGACCGCAAGCCATCCCAGCTGCTAGCTGAAATGCACCGAGCCTCCAGCGACACGTTGGCCAGTACGCTCCTCACCGACCTTTGGATCAACAAGCTTCCGCCACATGTGCAATCGGCCGTCGTTGCTGCACCCGGAAGTGTAACTAAGAAAGCTGCCGTCGCCGATACTATGGTGGAGTGCCTGTCCGCATCCAACAACGCCAGTGTGCACCATGCCGTAGCCGGGGTGCGCACCACACCCAACGATTTCGAGCAACGCATTTCGCGCCAGGTGGACGAACTCACACAGCAACTTAACGACTTCATCACAGAGTGTCGTAACCGTGACCAACGCCAAAGTCGATCGCGCCCACGTCCACCAGTGTCATCTCGTGTCGGTACAGAACCATCTGAAGGAGAGTGCTACTACCATCGACGTTACGGGACAGCCGCCCGGACCTGCCGCCAGCCCTGATCGTTTCCAGCCCCTGTCAGCCAGCGCGTCGTCCAGCCGGCGTCTTCAGCCTGAGGACACGCTGGAGATATCGGATCGCAGGTGGCTACCATCTCACCTGTGAGCAGTCGGTTGATGGTGATCGACCGACGAACCAACCAGCGTTACCTGATCGATACTTGTTGTGGGCAGCCGTGCGTGCCGACCCCTGGACTTGCCGTGGCAATTGCGCTGCCACCGGTCAACGTCCAGGGGGACGACAGTGTGTACACGCACACTATCGCACACACTAAGCGCGCAAGGCTTAGTGTGTGCCGAGTGCCGAGCAGAGTGTGCACGAAGGCCGATCGAGCAGGAGCTCTCGGCAGGGGCGCTCGGTGCGGCTGGCGCGCGGCCTACGTTTTAAAGTGTTGTACGTTTCATCAGTATTTATTATGTATGTTTTAATATGTGTGAATAAAGTTTTAAGTGTATAAATAAAGAGCAAATACTGCAGTTACAACAGCAGTCGAGCCACTGTGTCTTAAGAGGGCGAGGGATCTAAGCCGCCCTGGATGCAGTGTGGAAAAGGGACGAGGACTCATGCCGTCCCGGGTGCTGCTCTGTATTATGGGGGCGAGGTTGTCATGCCGCCCCGGAGACAGCCACAGTGTCTAAAAGAGGGCGAAGGAAAGGCCGCCCTGGATCCAGCACCACGAGCAACAGCAACGCGCAAAGGAAGGGCGAAGGATCAAGCCGCCCTGGCTGCATCGTGACCAAGAGGGCGAGGGTGTCATGCCGCCCTGGTTGCAGCATCATTAGCACCTGCATCAGCACCAGCAGCAACGGGCAGCAGGAACGTGTGAAGGAAGGGCGAGGGTCCATGCCGCCCAGCATCAGCATCAGTAGCAGAGCGCAGCAGCAACAGCAGCAGGAACGGGTAAAGGTAGGGCGAGGGTCCATGCCGCCCAGCATCAACAACAGCAGTCCTGGATGCAGCATCGCAGGTTGGAATGGGGGCGAGGTGGTCATGCCGCCCGGCTACAGCTTCGTTCGTGAGAAGGGCGAGAGTCTATGCCGCCCGTGGTTCATCTTCAGCACCGCCGCTACAAGATCGTCATCGCCGACCTGGAGCAAAGGGACGATAGCGGGGCAGAGAAAGGCGCAGGTACACGCAGCATCACCGCCGCCGCAAGTAATCGTAGCCGATGATGATCGAGCGCGATTAAAGGTGATGGCGGGGCGGAAAAGGGGTGCCGGTAGCCGTAGGGTAAGCAGAAGCGTCCGCGCCACAGCATCCACCGAATACACCAGCATCGGCCGGGGGGTGTCACCACACCGGTATTCCCTCAGTGGAATATCCCGTGTCGGTTCGACCCCTCCGGATAAATAAAGGGGGAGATGTTGTGGGCAGCCGTGCGTGCCGACCCCTGGACTTGCCGTGGCAATTGCGCTGCCACCGGTCAACGTCCAGGGGGACGACAGTGTGTACACGCACACTATCGCACACACTAAGCGCGCAAGGCTTAGTGTGTGCCGAGTGCCGAGCAGAGTGTGCACGAAGGCCGATCGAGCAGGAGCTCTCGGCAGGGGCGCTCGGTGCGGCTGGTGCGCGGCCCATACAGTATACGTTTAAAGTGTTTGTTCATTATGTATTTTATTTATATCGTATGTTTAATAAGTGTTTAAATAAAGCAAAAGTGTTTAAACATAACAATACTGGTGCCGATGTCTCCGTGTTACCGAAGCCAGCCAACTACACCCCCCCGACGCCGTCCACCATGCGACTGTTTGCAGCCAACGGTACTCCGATCATGGTATTTGGTGAGTCCCTCCGTACCCTTGATTTTAGTTTACGCCGCCCCGTTGTGTGGAATTTTATTATCGTGGACGTAAGCTCTGCTATCATTGGAGCGGACTTTCTTCGCCATTACCATCTTCTAGTAGACCTTCGACAGCGCTGTTTGGTGGATGCCCAAACCAACCTACGTGTGCCAGGACTTCCGGATACCACTCGACAAACCGCCGTCAAGGTGTGCGACGCAAATTCACCGATGGCCGACCTGCTGAACGAGTTTCCTACACTCATCACAAACTCACCGGGTGTGCGGATGCAATCCGAGGTGGTACATCGTATCGAAACAACGGGTCCTCCAACTTTCGCCCGTTCGCGTCGTCTTCCACCCGACAAGTACCAAGCAGCCAAAGCAGAATTCGACTCTCTCGTGCAGCTAGGAATTTGCAGACCGTCCAGTAGCAGTTGGGCCAGCCCGCTGCATATGGTTAAAAAGGCTGATGGTTCCTGGCGTCCGTGCGGTGATTATCGGTCCCTCAACGCGCGTACCACCCCTGACCGGTATCCATTGCCTTATCTACAAGACTGCACGATGCAACTGGGAGGAAAAACCGTTTTCTCAAAGGTGAATCTACAGAAAGCCTACCACCAGATCTCCATCCATCCAGAGGACATTCCGAAGACAGCGATCATCACTCCTTTCGGCCTATTTGAGTACGTGACGATGCCCTTCGGATTACGCAATGCGGCGCAGACGTTCCAACGGCTAATCCACGATGTGCTACGCGGCTTGAACTTTGTGTTTCCCTATATCGACGACATTATACGTTTGACGTTTGACCACGGACCGGACCAATACGTTTGACGTTTAATTGTTCGGCCGCATTTCCGTCGCGCTCCGTGATTTTTCAATAATTCTCTTGTGTTTTCTGCGTCGCATCGCATTGTTGCCTTTTCTACGGACTATTAAACTGTTTAACATCATCGCTTCGTCTTGGCGAATTGTTTAGTTGCATCACAACTGTGGTTTCCTGCTGTTTTTTCCTGCTCGGCTTAGCAGTGTTGTGCTGTGATTACGCGTGATTTCGCGATGGCGGCTATTTGCTTCTCGTGTGCTGAATCGCTAGAGGCCATCTCTTGTACCTCTTGACTCCTACCATCCGGCGTTAGACTTCAATATACGTATTAACTCGTCGACCCGACGCAATTCGACGACTCGACAAAACTCGACGACAACCGCATTTTATCGTTATAACTTTGCTAAAGCTGACTATGTGAAACTGAACGACATGATATCAATGTTTAACAATAGCTTTCATTGTTCCAATTTTATTTCACTTGACGAGGCAGTATGTTCATTCTCGTCCTTCATGCTGCAAGCCTTTGTTGTATGCGTCCCAGTTCAGCGTCCTAAACCTAACCCCCCCCTGGGCGGACCGCACACTCAAACGACTCAAACGTGTAAAAAGAGCTGCTTATCGTCACTACCAAACGCGCCGCTGCCAAAGATCTCGCTCGATCTACTTTGACACGCACTCTTTATACTGCAGCTATAACAGGTTTCAATATCGCAGATATTTGAGTAAAATTCAACGTAACCTCTGCAGGTGGCCTGACTCGTTTTGGCGCTTCTACAACAGCAAAACAAAATCCACGCATACACCGAAATCCATTACGTACAAAGGAGCAACAAGTGCCAACACTAATGAAATGTACAATCTCTTCGCGGATCGCTTCGCAGATTGCTTTTCACCGGCCATGAATGATACCGATACCATTAATGCTGCTCTCGTCAACACTCCGGCTGGAGCAATTAACATGAGCACTCCTTTCATCGACAGTGAGATCGTTTTATCTGCCCTAGCGCAACTAAAGCCTTCCTTCGCTCCTGGACCCGACGGAATTCCTTCTACCGTGCTGAAACGCTGTCAAACGACAGTAGCACCTATCCTTGCAAAATTGTTCAATGCATCGCTAGCCAATGGCTACTTTCCCAAAGCATGGAGGAAATCTTGGATGGTTCCTATTTACAAAAAGGGCAACAGGACAGATGCCATCAACTACCGGGGTATTACATCCTTGTGTGCCATTGCCAAGGTGTTCGAACTAGTGATATACAAAAATCTGCTACATGCATGCCGCAGCTACCTAAGTCCGTATCAACATGGATTCGTGCCAAAAAAGTCGACTACCACGAACCTGGTTGAATTTGTAACCTATTGCACTAGTCAAATTGATGCCGGAGCTCAAGTCGATGCAATTTACACAGACCTAAAAGCAGCATTCGACTCTCTTCCGCACGCAATTCTTCTCGCTAAACTCGATAAGCTAGGAGTTCCCAGCCCGCTCGTACAGTGGCTTAAGTCGTACCTAATTAATCGCACATACATCGTAAAAATTGAAAAGCACATGTCCAAAGAAATAGTCAGCAGCTCGGGTGTGCCACAAGGAAGCAATCTTGGCCCGCTTCTCTTCATATTGTTCATCAACGATGTTACCCTCGCTCTACCTCCCGACAGTATCAGTCTGTTTGCCGACGATGCAAAAATTTTTGCGCCTATTCACAACACAGGTGATTGTACATTCCTGCAAGACTGCATCGAAATTTTCTGTTCGTGGTGCAAGCGTAATGGACTGACTATCTGCATCGAGAAATGCTACTGTGTGTCTTTTAGTCGATGCAGGAGCCCAGTGACTGGGACCTACTTCATGGACGGCACTGCACTTAATCGACAAAATCATACCAAAGACCTGGGCGTTCTGCTAGACTCTAGTTTGAACTTTAAACAGCATATCGATGACGTTGTAGCCAGAGGAAATCAATTACTTGGCGTGGTTATCCGGACAACTAATGAATTCCGCAACCCCATGTGCATCAAAGCTGTGTACAACTGTATCGTTCGTTCGGTTCTGGAATATTCGTGCGTAGTCTGGAGCCCAACTACCGCTTCTTCAATTGCTCGACTTGAGGCGATTCAACGTAAGCTCACGAGATATGCCCTACGCCTACTTCCCTGGCAGGATCGCAATAATCTTCCTCCGTATGCTGCGCGGTGCCGTCTTCTAGGCCTTGAACCTCTTTCGGTTAGAAGACGCAATGCACAGTGCTCTTTCATCGCTGGATTGCTAAATGGCTCTATCGACTCATCGCCTTTGTTGCATCGAGTCGATATCTATGCACCATCCCGAACACTTAGGTCTAGAGAAACTATACGGCTCGCTCAACCCCGTTCCAGTGCTGGTCGGTCTGACCCTATGTTCCGCATGTCGGCTGTCTTCAACACTGTCTCGGATTGCTTCGACTTTGACATCTCAACTCAATGCTTCAAGGAACGTCTCCGGCTTTTGCCGTGGCCGCAGTGAATTGCGGTGCAAATATTGTTTTTGCTATGTTTTTTTTTTTTGAACTGTTACATCTTAATTAGGCCATGCGACGATCATAAACAAACAGAGTAGAACTGTCACCGCGGCTGACAGTCAAATATTCAGCACTTGCGATCGCGAGAGATTCCACAATCTCACCTACAGAGGGCACTGTAACGGGTTCGGGTACAGGGAAGGCGAATGACCTTAGGATTAGGAATCGGGTTCCTCGCCATCGCGATTTAAACAGTAGCATCACGACAGCGAGCGAGAATAGTCAAAAACTTTTTAAAGGTGTACAAAAACCGCGACAGAATAAAGTTTCCACCCAAAGCGAAACTCGGCGAATAAACATTTTTTGACTCCTATGAGAAAACAATTTCTATTCTGTTACGCGACTAGTTCGGGAGCTAACAAGCTTTAAAAAAGTTTTTTTTAGCAATAAGTGCAAAGACTTTTATCGCGAATATTCCAAATTACTAATCGAAGAGTAAATTATTCGTTTATCGAATTACGAAAGTTCCGGGAGTGAAGCCGGGAGAAATAAAAGTTTACGCGAGTGTACACTTGTGAAATGTCCGAGCAGATGAGGAAAGCTATCGGCGCAGTGAGTGATCGTGCAAATCGCATGCACGTGCATAGCTGTGCAAGTAGTGAAATGTCTGTTGTACTAAGCACACCACCTCGCGAGAGACAAACACCTACACTCGAAATTTCTTCGACACCGTGTCACCTGTGCAAGAACACGGGTCACAAACTAAGAGAATGCGAAGCGTTCAAGCGCATGTCTCCCGTGGAACGTGTTGAGGCTGTGACACGGATGAAGCTGTGCCGCAACTGCCTTGCAAACCACGGAACGAAGCCTTGTCGGTCGAAATTCTCCTGTGGCGTCCCGGGTTGTGGTGAACGGCATCACAGCTTACTGCACCGGTTGATGGAAGGGGCGACCGCCCAAACAGCACAGTGTCAAACGCATCAACATAGTGCGAATTCAACTCTGTTTCGTGTAGTGCCCGTGACGGTATACTATGGGAACAGGCGAGTTGACACGCACGCATTTCTCGATGAAGGATCATCATTGACGCTGATTGAAGATACTCTAGCTGCGAGTATTGGATTGAAGGGCCATCCGGACCCACTTGAGCTGCAGTGGACCGCCAACGTAAAGCGCAAGGAGGAATCTTCGCGTTTGACCAGCCTTGAGATCTCTGCACGCGGGGGAGAGCGGCGCTATCCAATAGCGGCCGCTCATACGGTTAAACAGCTAAGTTTGCCACAACAAAAAAATGATTATTCCACACTGATAAGTTCTTATGACTACTTACAGGATCTGCAGCTGAACAACACGAAGATGGTATGCCGAGAATCCTTATCGGCTTGGAGAACGTGCACCTACTTACACCGCTGGAGTCTCGGTCTGGTCAATCTGGAGGACCGATCGCAGTGAGGACGGTGTTAGGATGGTCTGTTTACGGGCCACATAAGGAAAACACCACCAAGCGTCAACCAACGACGGCCAACAGCAACAGTGCAAGCCAGCAGCAGGATTTATCGGCCCCTATCGGACATGTGCCAGAGATGAACGCAGTATCGCTGCTTTGTGGTGATCATGCTGTGGCAAACCAGCAGTACCCTTGCAACTTCTCTTCACCAACGGCAACGGCCGCCAACTACCGTACCATCAGAGGCGCTGACTACCATCATCACCGAGTGACGATACCGGGTGGTGAGGTAGTATCCATCACCAAAAACATACAGCAGCGTCGACGAATCCTGACACCCTCCAGCAGCACGGCGGTCGATAAACAACCGCTATCACGGCCGAATGCAAGCATTTGCAGCCAACCAAACATTTGCAGCAACAATCCCAGCAGCAACAACAACGCGTACGATACACAACAGTCGTCGCGCATATCCCGTACAAACTCGATGGCATCGGCCGCTACGATTGCTTTACCGGTACGACAGCAGACGGAAAGCGAAACACAAACAATGTTATACGACTAGGAAGCGTAAGTCAGGAAGCGAAGTTATTAGAGATTAGGAAGGAAGTTACTTTATAGATCGCCAAAGCACATGGAGTGAACCCGGTAAGAAAATTGACAGATAACCGGTTCACGGGGTGGGGTGTTGCGACGATCATAAACAAACAGAGTAGAACTGTCACCGCGGCTGACAGTCAAATATTCAGCACTTGCGATCGCGAGAGATTCCACAATCTCACCTACAGAGGGCACTGTAACGGGTTCGGGTACAGGGAAGGCGAATGACCTTAGGATTAGGAATCGGGTTCCTCGCCATCGCGATTTAAACAGTAGCATCACGACAGCGAGCGAGAATAGTCAAAAACTTTTTAAAGGTGTACAAAAACCGCGACAGAATAAAGTTTCCACCCAAAGCGAAACTCGGCGAATAAACATTTTTTGACTCCTATGAGAAAACAATTTCTATTCTGTTACGCGACTAGTTCGGGAGCTAACACGGCCCGTTGAAGATTAATAAAATAATAATAATAATAATAATTATAGTGGCCTCGAAGACACCAGAAGAACATCGCGAACACTTGCGACTGCTATTTGCTCGCCTCACGCAGCACGGTTTGACCATCAACCTTGCGAAGTGCGAGTTTGCCCAGCCTGAGATCTCCTTCCTGGGACACCGTGTTACGTCTGAAGGCATCCTACCACCGGAAGAGAAAGTCGACACCATACGTCAGTTCCCGAAGCCAAACACTGTCATGGAGCTTAAGCGATTTTTGGCGATGATCAACTTCTACAGGCGCTTCATCCCCCACGCGCTGCGAGCACAAGGACCGCTCCTGGAGATGATTCCCGGCAACAAACGGCGAGATAAGTCATCGCTGACGTGGACCCCAGCTACCGACACGGCCTTTGAGGACTGCAAACGGCAACTTGCACAGGCTACCATGCTGGTACACCCTGTACCATCCGCCGAACTATCACTGTGGTGTGATGCTTCCGATTTCGCTGCCGGCGCCGCCTTACATCAGGTCATCGACGGGCAGATGCAGCCGCTCGGTTTCTTCTCCCGAAAGTTCGACAACGCACAGCGCCGTTATTTCACGTACGATCGCGAACTAGCAGCTGTTTACTTGGCCGTCCGGTATTTTCGTCATCAGTTGGAAGGACGTTCTTTCCATATTTACACGGATCATAAACCTCTGGTTTATGCTTTCCGCCAGTCGCTGGATAAGGCCTCTCCTAGACAAGCACGGCACCTTGACTTTATTGGCCAGTTCACCACCGACATCCGACATGTTGAAGGCCAGGAAAACGTCACTGCCGACTTGCTGTCCCGAATCGAACCCATCCAGTCATCAACATCCATCGACTACGAGAAATTGGCCGAAGACCAGACCCGAGATCCCGAGCTCGCCGACATCCTCAGCGGGAAGACAAGGACGGACCTGGTCCTTCAACGAGTTCCAATACCTGGCAGCAGCATGGCTTTGTACTGCGATTGCCCCACCGGCATCATTCGTCCGTATGTCACGAAACCGTTTCGTCAACAACTACTACGCGCGGTTCATCAGATGAGTCATCCCGGAGCGAAAACTACCACGAAGCTGATGACGGAGAGATTCGTCTGGCTGAACATCCGCCGAGATACGCGAGATTTCGTCCGCCACTGCTTAGCGTGTCAGACTACGAACGTGCAACGCCATACCCGCAGCCCTCTAGGATGCTACCCGGTACCGGATGCTAGGTTCGCACACATCAACCTGGACCTGGTTGGACCGTTCCCGATCAGCAATGGACATCGTTACTGCCTCACCATCATCGATCGCTTCACACGCTGGCCAGAAACTATTCCCATCCCTGACATAACATCAACGACTATAGCCGCAGCCCTACTCAGTGGATGGATAGCTCGCTTTGGCGTTCCATCGTTCATCACCACGGATCAAGGCAGGCAGTTCGAGTCGACGCTTTTCGCGGAGCTGAACCAGTTACTGGGCATCAAACATCTACGCACAACGGCTTATCATCCGCAGGCCAACGGCTTGATAGAACGATGACACCGTACGCTGAAGGCAGCTATTTGTACCAAAAACTCCGCTCATTGGACCGACCACCTTCCCATCATACTCCTTGGATTGCGCACAGCGTACAAAGACGACATCAAAGCTTCGCCAGCAGAGCTGGTTTATGGAAGCACACTAAAGATCCCAGCGGAGTTTTTCAATAGCAGCCCGATGACCAGCCTGCCAGACACCACCGAGTTCACCAAGTCGCTTAAGTATGCCATGAACACCATTCGCCCAACACAAACGGCCTGGCATGACAAAGCAACACCCTTCGTCCATTCGGATCTTCGGACATGCAGCCACGTCTTCGTCCGGAATGACACCGTCCGCCCAGCCCTTACCCCGCCGTACCAAGGGCCTTACAAGGTGCTTAGGCGTAGTGACAAGTCATTCGAAGTCCTGATCAACGAGAGGGCAACTAACAGCTCTATTGACCGCCTGAAACCGTGCTACTCACTCCAGCAACCCGAGCCAGTGACACAGCTTACGCCACCATCTGCGGCAGAGTATACGCCACCACCACCAGCGCTACCACCACCAGCTTCACCACCATCAGCGCCACCACCACCAGCTTCACCACCACCGACAGAGCCGTCACCTCCGAACGACTTCTCGACCGGAGTTACGCGTTCACAGCGACGTGTCATCATCCCCGTTCGTTACCGGTAACTCCAGTCTAGCAGGGGAGCACTGTGGCGACCACGTTATAGCCTCACCACAGTCCGGAGCTGACGTCAACCGTCAATTCAAAATATCGGGCACTCTAATTCGAACACCCTAATTCAAGCACCCTAATTGGAGCAACCTTATTCGAGCACCCTAATTCGAGCAATAGTTACCAACTTAGCCAGACTAAACTATTTCCCGTTAAAAGATTATAAAAGCCGTCGTTCCCATCACGCGTTCTCTTCTCTTTTCGTTCTCATCCGCTAGTGGACGTGTTCCCGTAACTGCGCAACCAGTGATAAAAACCATTGTAAAAAATTGTATTTTGTGACATCTTGGGAATCCAAATAAAAAAGTGGTCTACCCACGAGGTAGCCAAATAATCCTGTTCTGGAACGTAAGACGAAAATAGTAATCGCTACGCGGAATCGAACCAAGGTTCCTGTGCGCAAGTTTGCCAACTTGCGCTTGTTGCCGCGCAGCACTGATGCATGTGCTCCGCAAGGAAACAGTTTTGTCGGCTTAGTAGTAGTGGTACTACTAAGCTCCGCCTACGCTCACCGTAGCCTACGCATACGCTCACTGTGTTACTCACGTAGCCTACGCATACGCTCACTGGTACTCACGTCGCGTGAGCGACAGTAGTAATGAATTCGTTCTCAAAAGCCTCATAGGCCGGCATGTCCACATAGGACGGTACGCCAAATAAAACATGATAGAAACACATTTATGAAACCGACTTGCGAATTCGGCTCGAATCGAAATTCCGACTGTTTGAATGGGAAACATCAATAACACCAGCAACAGTAACTGTTCAGACGACAAGGTAACTTCGCCATCTATCAAGCAGTTTAAGAGCAATAAGTCTGTTGGCAGTGATGAGCTAGAGGCCAAGCTCTTCAATACAGGGCCGATTCAAATGGTTAATGTTTCATTATTGAGAAACAGCGAAGGTGTGTGAGGCGTATAAACGCAGGTGACTCAAATGCAAATCAACAATCATTGATCAGACTCAGACTGGGGAGCAGTTTATTAGTTGACGGCGACAGTCTCGAGGTCGTAGAGGAGTTCTTCTATCTTGGTATGGTTGTTACTTCGAACAACAACATCAGCAGCAAATTCCGTTCAGGGGAATCGTGTATACTATGGACTTCATCGACTGCTGAGATCCAGAAGACTTAGTCCGCATGAAATATGAGATATAACGCACATTGATTCGCCCTGTCGTCCTCTATGGACACTAGTCCTGGATCATTCGAGCGGAAGACGCAAATGCTTTGAGCGTGTTTGAGTGACGCATTTTCCGACCACCTTTGGTGATGTGTTCGAGCATGATGTTTGGAGGAGAAGGATGAACAACGAGTTTGATATGCTGTACGCCGGATAGAGCACCTTGAAGATGGTGAAGGCTGACAGGATACGATCGCTGGAGCATCTTATGATACCGAACTCATGTCTCGCCAAGAAGGGTTTGGTAATCTGGATCAGATAAAGTAAGTTTTGTCGGAGAATGGGTATCTACATGGTTGAGAGGCTGCAACTAGGGACCAAACATCATGGAGAATTGTTTGTAAGGACGAATTGGCCATGTAAGGACGATGTGCTCGATCATAAAATATCGATATCGATAAAGATAGGGGAAACAGGACTGCATGGGAAGGTGTTTGAGTACAGTCTTGAGTGATACAAAAACACCCGGGATTCTGTTGCAAAATCCTGTAACCGGGCCATCTTAAGCTAGTCTCTATGTATAAATTTTCCTTAGCGCGTAACGCTACCATGGCAACGGGGTGACGCCGTTACGGTGACGGTGTTATGGTGACGCTGTTACGGAGACGGTGTTTCTCATTGGTTGCGCTCTGTTTTCTTACTTCCTCATGTAGCATATCTACTATACACAACTTATTATAATACACACTATCAGCTATAGACACATTGTAACACACTTTGGAAAGCCAAACCACACCATTGTAACACATTCATTATAACTCATTCAGCAAATCAGATCATACCATAGCAACGCAACAGGAAGAGTTCAGGCCGTTCATTCTAACAAATAACAGATGTGACACACATATTAAAAACAATCGAAACGCACAACATAAGCAGGAACAGTATGTAACCCAAAGCAGGAACAGTATATGAATTAAACCCAAAACAGGAACTTAGTGACAAGAACCATCGTTCTTGTCAACAAAAGACAAACGTAACTAGCTGAGTGAAAACAATAACTTTCCAACATACAACCCGGAACCAAATGTGTGAAACTCTTAACTTCATTTGAGTATAATTAAAACCAACTCCGATCATGGCAAGTCAGATTCGTTCGGACTGTCAGGATAGGACTATGCCCATCCTACATCTATCGACTTCTCATTTAAAGAGTTTAGTTATGTCCCCCTACCCAAGGTAAGCCCTCTAAACTCCAACGTTTCCAGTAAGGGAAACCTCCTAAAGGTTTCTATGATCGCCTGGACGATCAAGTGTCGAAAAGTCCGCTCGAACGAAGTTTTATTCCACCTCGGCTCATGTCAGCGAAACACTGACCTACCGCGACGGTACTCAAAGTACAGTTGTACGATCATCGCATTACATGGCGACCGTAGCTATCATCCGAATACATTACATGGCGACCGTAACATCATCCGAACTCATTCCATGGCGACCGTGACCTTAATCTGCAATCGACAGGCAGAAGTATAAGCAAATTATTTCAAGTAAAATGTGATATGTACAACGGTAACGTAAAGCTTAAGTGTCGTGTGACGAACCAAAAGTATTGTGACCATAACCGGCATTCGACGGAAAGTGAAAAAAATTGTCAAATGTGCATTTTTTTATTACGGAACATTCATCAACGCAGCTGCCGCAAGTAACCCATATATAAACAAAAACAATAACGATTAAAGAACAGCTACAAGCAAGTCCCGTACAGTGCAGAATGAAAAATAAAAACATTTAGTGCAGTGTAAGTGCGAAATGAATGTTTAATTGATGAACAAACATTAACCGTACACAGTGTTGTGAGAACCTACCTAAATGTGTAAAAACGTATTAACGCTCATGCGATTGGTTTACGTAGTAGAGTAACCTTGAAATGGGAAACTATAGAAAAAAAGCTAACTTTTAACAACAACCCAAGTTCAGCACAGTACAATATAGCAATCTATACGATTCTTGGAGCAAGTGATATGGAATGATAAAGTGCAGTGCAAAACAAGCTGTGGTCAGCGTGATTGAATGGAACAACCGTTCCCAACGTGGAAGACCAAAAGTCAAGGCGAGCCCACTGCCCAATATGGATTGGCACGCAAGAATGGACAAGTGTCCCTACTCCGACAGAACATCGAGCGACGACTGATGACATCGCAGAACCTCACATCCAACACAGAGTATGTACCTAGCACCAATTAAACACCAAGCACCGGTAACGATCGTAGCATCAGCAACAGCAACAACAACAAATACATGCTATGTATTTAAAGAAGGTATCGTAAATTTGAAATATTACTAACGAGGCTGTATAAATTGGCAAGAGCAGCATAAAAAACAGGTTAGGAATGTATCCCCCTTGCATGTTAGATACAGATAATTATCCACAAAAATGACAAAAGCAAATTTGAACAAAAATGCGAAGGCAAGCCAAACATTAGAGTTTGCGCTGCATCAGACATGCCCAAACGCAAAGAAACGCAACAGAATCAAGTTATTAGTATCAATGATAGCATATTAAAATATTGTACCCAGCAAATAATTAAAGAAGTAAGAAACAATTATATTTTCGATACTGATTTTTTTGAGCATCAAGTTTAAAAAAAAAGATAAATACAAACACTACAGAACATTTTCTATAACCTATATGTCCAGCACAAATCAAACAAAATAACATTTTTTTATTAAACTATATAATCTCAAACAATTTAACGGAATTGAAATACATTAAAACGCGAATAATGGCACAGTTCAATTTGGAAGACGCTTTGGCTCTTATACCCATGTATAGTGGCTCAAACGAGCAACTTAACTCATTTATAAGATCGATACAATTTGCCAAAAAAATGTTTCCAGCAGATCAGGAATCAATACTAGTTGAATTTATTTATACCAGATTAACAGGAAAAGCTGAATCAGGAATAATTTCAAATGTATCAACAGTAGCAGAAATTGTGGAAGATATAAGATCAAGATGCGAGAAAAAGATAGAACTAGGAAATATAATATCCTATATGAAAGCACTAACGACAAAGAATACAAAAATCCTATGCAATAAAATAGAAGAGCTTACTGAAAAATTAAAAATTTTATATATACAAAAAAATATACCAGCCGATGTTGCAAACGAATTGGCAGTTAGAAAAGGAGTGGAAACTCTGATTGATAAAATTACAAATATAGACTCAAGAACAGCCTTAACAGTAGGAAAATTTGAAACAATATACGAAGTGACTAGAATAGTAAATGAATGTGAATCTAGGCAGAACATCGCACAGATACATCATTTCCAAGGATCAAATAACTATAACAGAAATAACAACAGGGATTTTCATCATAAAGACACCTTAATTAATTATCAAATTTGTCCAAATTCCAATCAATCAATAACAACGCAAACAACATCCAACAACTACAGTTATAGAAATAATAACAACTTCAGTTTCTATAAACGCCACCACCAGCTAAGCAATTGTAGTAGTCAGAGTCAAGTTAACCAAGGATATGATAATCACGAATTCAACTATAATACTAGTGGTCAGAATAAATCCAATAATATCCAATGTTATTATATTCGAACAGAACAGAAACTTTGAACAGTTTAATAATAATAATCAACTCCATACAGATCATATTTACCACCAAAATGATGAAGATTATAGAAATACTATTGAAATGAAAGACCATGCTAAGAAGTATTATAAAAAGATTAACAGCAAAGCAAACTATAATGACAGATAATATGAAGATAAATCAAAAAGAAGAAATGCATTAAATAATGAAACAAATAATGATATGAAAAGATCAAGAGATTACTATGAAAGAATAATTAAAGAAACTAATAACTTAACAAAAGAATATGAAAATGATTATAACAATGATTATAAACATGAAAACAAACAACATATTCAAATGATTACAACAAGTGATGACAATGAGAAAAATATGGTTGAAGAACAAGTAACCAAGAGTTCATTACTGCTAGACAACATGGAAATAAATGATGAAATTAATTACAACGACAATCATGCAACTGAGCCAAAACATTTGAAGAAAATAAAACGTAACATCAAATCAAAGAAAAAGTATATAAATGAATCAAACAATGAATTATATTGCCACGATAATAAGGCTAAAAAAATTAATTATTCCACATTATGTGAAGAATATGTAAAAGAACCAAGAAATAATGTTACTTATGACAAGATTCCAAACGAGCTCAAAGAAAAATTTCATAATGTTATTACCATGCTAAAAGTCATAAGATCTATAAAAGCAGAAAAGTGTAGAAATGAACCCAACAAAGGAATCATAAGAGAATCTAAATATTTTAGAAGAAAATTAAATATTCCCAATTCTTTATCTCTAGATAATAGATCTATTTACATAAAATATTACCCGCCTTAAGAGATAAGAAACGATTATATTAGTAAACCAAATAAGCATAGCTAAAAACGTATCCTAATTAAATGAAAAGAATAACTTCAAACAATTTCATTATTTTCGTTATTCTCCTAAAGGGAGGAGGTGTAGCATATCTACTATATACAACTTATTATAATACACACTATCAGCTATAGACACATTGTAACACACTTTGGAAAGCCAAACCACACCATTGTAACACATTCATTATAACTCATTCAACAAATCAGATCATACCATAGCAACGCAACCGGAAGAGTTCAGGCCGTCCATTCTAACAAATAACAGATGTGACACACATATCAAAAACAATCGAAACGCACAACATAAGCAGGAACAGTATGTAACCCAAAGCAGGAACAGTATATGAATTAAACCCAAAACAGGAACTTAGTGACAAGAACCATCGTTTTTATCAACAAAAGACAAACGTAACTAGCTGAGTGAAAACAATAACTTTCCAACATACAACCCGGAACCAAATGTGTGAAACTCTTAACTTCATTTGAGTATAATTAAAACCAACTCCGATCATGGCAAGTCAGATTCGTTCGGACTGTCAGGATAGGACTATGCCTATCCTACATCTATCGACTTCTCATTTAAACAGTTTAGTTATGTCCCCCTACCCAAGGTAAGGCCTCTAAACTCCAACGTTTCCAGTAAGGGAAACCTCCTAAAGGTTTCTATGATCGCCTGGACGATCAAGTGTCGAAAAGTCCGCTCGAACGAAGTTTTATTCCACCTCGGCTCATGTCAGCGAAACACTGACCTACCGCGACGGTACTCAAAGTACAGTTGTACGATCATCGCATTACATGGCGACCGTAGCTATCATCCGAATACATTACATGGCGACCGTAACATCATCCGAACTCATTACACTCATATCGATGAACAAAATTTAAAAAAAAAAACGCAGCAGAATCCTCTCATCATGTTGTTTGAATTTCATGCTCATTGTTGGATTTGTAACAAATATCCGCCTGCAGATATGCAACCTGCAGGACTACCAATAGATGCGAAACTTAACATCATGGCAGATTACCACTGTTCCTTCGATAAGGAGCCATGATGTAATTTGTAACCTTGTAATCAAATGTAACAATCGCTAGAAGCGCATGTCTGTGTTTAGTCCATAGGATGCGCAGAAATAAATCCAAACGAGATTAGAGAGAAAAGGCAAATTGTTCGGAGTCGAAATTTATTTCATATCCTCAACTCGACACAGCCCTAGAATCCTTCGGTAGTCCTTGGCGGGTAGCTACAGCTGGACACTCTTGGGCGCTCTCTGGCGCAGTTGGTCAATTTGCTTACTCCCCCCTTGGCCCCTCCTCACCCTCTCACCTTGACTCGATCAGTTCGGCTTAGTCCAACGATCAGTCGCTTCCTCCCCCTCCCTCGACCTGGTTAGTTCGGCACGTCCAACAACCAGTCAGGTTCTATTCCTTCCCTTTCCTGTGGCAATTCCGGTCGAATTTTTCACCGGTTTGTTCCTCCTTCCCCTTCCTCCATCCTTGGCCAAGTCGCGGTGGCAGTTGCACCCTCTGCCGCCCCCTCCCCCACCACTCATAAATACAAATCAAAAATCTTATCATAACAAACCATGCTCAGTGTTATGTTTTAATGTGTTTTATTCGACGTACTGTCGGGGAATGATCCCGAAATTAGGATTGAACCCTTTTTATACTAATTCCAACAATAGCCAGAAACAGTCCGCACTCACATTACTACTCTAACTTATACTAATACTAGCTGGCCCGACAAACTGAATAATTCCAAAAAAAAAATATATATTCCATTATTGCTTTGTTACTTGGGATTGTTGTATCGTGCCCGTATCCCCTCAGGATCCGATCATCGAGTGTAAACCGCCAGGCACCTTACACCAAGTGTCAAAGTGCTGTATACAACCAAGGATAATGTATTTAGAAGGTTGATTTTTATCGCTTTTGCTGGGCGACATTGTGGGGGACATCTGTCATTCTCTGCATACAAATTTCATTACCCCGCACCAGCCCTCCCCGATTTTTATACCGGAGCCCCCGGAAGAGAAATGTCAAGTCGAGAAATGTCATTTTGCTCTGAACAACTTCACCTTGTCATTTATAACACCTTGGTATACAACACAACAACAATCCTGCTCTTTGTATGGGAGTTAGAAAATCATTATTAAATTAAGTTTAGTGTAACATCTGAACGATTTTTAAATCTTAAAACCTATTCTCATACCACCATAAGGTGTGTGCGAAGTTTCGTTGAAAATGATCCAGGCGTTTCGGAGTTTGCTCGCAACAAACACCGTGACACGAGATTTTTATATATATAGATAGATAGTTCCTATCATATTAGTAGTAGTTCACTATATAACACTTCTCCCAGCTTTAAATGACATTTTAGAGATACTTTGCTATTTCTTCTTTGCCTATCCTTGATTCTTTTTGACCTGCGTAACTTGGGTGAAGAAGACTCACTTCGTTTTCTCTTTGTAGTTCTTATTTTTTGTTTTGCTAAAGGTATGCTTGGTACTTGATTAGTGATTGGAACTGTCTCTGGAACTGAATTACTTTCTATTAACGGAAGGGTTGGATGGTATTGATCTGCAAGCTCAGAAAACCGAATCTGATTTGTATGAACCATTTTCACATTGCCATGTAAATTAATCAAATAAGTGTTTGGGCTTATTTTCTCGGATACCACCGCTGGTATCCATCCAACATATTCTTCCATATGGTTTCTATAGAATACCTTATCTCCGCGGCTCCCAAGTGCCACAATTCCACTAAACGTCCACTAAACGGCTTCTAAACGACTCAAGCACTCTACCTAAACGGAATATAGAAAGACTTCGTTTAGCACTCGGTAAACGACTCATGCATTCTAAAAATAGCAAAAAAGCTGGTGGCGCTATCTGTTGGTGGGATACCCCAACCAGCTGAGTTTCATCTCTGGGAGGAGAGCTTTCTCATTTCCTCTGTACTGTTGTATGGTTTCGCATTGAAGTTATGCATCGCTATAACTAGAACGGCGATACGATTGTTTAAATACTAAACTCCAATGGAAACCACCAGCACTGAAGCAAGTGAGATTTGAGTAATGGTCGTTGGTGTTGATACCCACGTATCTGATCACACGACCATTCATATAGATTTTTGCTCAGAAAGTTAGAAGGCTATATAGGTCATGATAAGATGAAACTTGTCGAAACACATTGCAAGAAAAGGATAGCAATATAATGATGAGTTGTAATACGCCATCTATTGATCAAACCAATGAAGCTGTGGAGCTTTCATTTTTTTCTATGGATATTCAATTTTCCAGTCGTTTAAGCTTAATCTGTGGCGCTTGGGCTATATGTATGCGTGGGACTTACTTGTTTAGGTATGCAATTCGTTTTGGGAAGTATAGTTACGCATCTTTTATCGTTTTGTATAGATAGCTTAACCGGGTTGCTCGTATTTAATAATGTGAGTGGCACATAGCTGAAAAATAATGAAGAAGGAGTTTACCAGTAGATGTAGATGGAGTATTGCAATAATTAAATAGTATTTTGTTATTTTTTTCTGAAGTGGTATTTGTTTCAAACGCTTGTCAATCAGATACTTTTTCAACACTTTTTTAATTGTCTGGACTCCCCTCTCTGCTAATCCATTTGACTGGGGGTGATAAGGATGAGATTTCAATACCTTTATATTATTTGCCTTACAGACTTCTATAATCCCTGAGGAGTTGAAGGGTGGACCATTGCACAATGGGCATTTGCCGGGATGAAATTCAAAAAATCAACTTTGTAATAGCGCAATTCCAAATAATAGGTTTTAATACTAAGGGTTAAACTAAGAAAAATACCAAATATAAGCTCTTTATCTTTTCTGGTTCTCTAGAAAAGACCTCTCAAAGTCGAGAATTGTTAAAAAAACGCAGAAAAATTTTCACTTTTTTGGATAACTTTGAACCTTTGTAACTTTTGCAAATATGAATCGATTTTGATAAGTTTAGACATTTTAAAAAGGATATTTAGTCAGCTTTATAAATATATTAAAGATTTTGAGTTATGTTATTTTTTGCAAAAATATACGATAATAACTGAAAAAACTTCCCGAAAATTTTCATCATTTTAATTTTTGACTTGATGCCATTATGGAAGTGGCGTAGAGTGGCGTTGTCTCATATATGTCGCATAATAGTGTAATATATATACTATCAATCTGTGAAGAAATATTCTGCGAAAGTTTGCGAACGCGAATTTTATTGAAGTTTTTTCATATCAACTTTTCTAAAAACAGACTCATGCGTAACTAGGCGGCTCCATAGGTGCCTAGTGTAGCGTATTTAGTGTATTCTACAAAAATATATTCTACGTGCTTTTGATTACCTTTAATTTCCATTAAGAAGCTGTGTATCTTAGTTTCAGCTCATGTGCTTATCTAATATGTAAATTTCTATTCTAACCTAACTTTATTATTAAATTTATTATTCAGAAAGAACGGCTTCAGCCGTATTGCTGACTTTATTATTAAATATAATGAAGCAAATCAGAACCAAACACCTTTTGGTACTGCTCCAGATTATAGACGGATATAAGGAAAATAATGTTAAAACTATACGCATAACAGCAAAATATTATGAATACTCGAGCATCTATTGCCGTTTTGGGAAAAGAAACTCCCAAAAGTCATGACAAACTAAGTATAAGGATAGAGGGGAATATGCTACAAAGAATATTTTGCAAGAAAGAAAATGCATCCAGAAGGACATTTTGTACAATGAGCTGTATTACTCTGATTCGTTAACCAGTTCAATATCAGTAGCTACACACACTAAAACAAAGACAGGGTTTAACTTTACAAATTAAGTAAATACTTTGTTTGTAGCTATAGTTGAATTCTGATTTTTCAGATAGTTGTAAAACCAAGAACATCAGATTTTTATTTTTATTATCCCTTCTGAAGGCAGTTCAGGACTTGGAAAAGTATTGGATGAATATTGTGTGATATCAATGCCCAGGAAAATGTGTAATTCCTATTTTTTTAAACAACAGATTTAAAATTTTAACCTTTAAAGACAAAAAATATGTGCAGCTTTTCATTACGAATTTGAGAACTACAGGCGGTCCCCGAGACACACGGTTAATGGGGACCGAAAACGGCCGCAAAATACCGCGTATCTCGAATTTCCGCGTAAGTCGAATCTCGTGATTTACAGCTAAAATATCACAAATTTTCGTGTAATTTTGCAAGTAGGGGGTGGTTTTAGTCACTTTATGAATTATTTGATATGATTCTGACTGAATATAACTGTTTTAAACCTTTTGAAATAGTTTTTAACATTCGATCAAAACGGAAATTATTTGGCAATTTGCAATTGATGTGTCAAATCAGTACAATTTGCTCAAAGAATTGTCAAATTTAGAAAACCGCGTATCTCCGAATCCGCGTATAAGAGGTACCGTGTATCTCGGGGACCGCCTGTACTTTATTTCAATGTACCTGCTCTATCTAATTACAGTGGAGCGCCGTTTATTCGGGTTTCTCGGGACTTAGCTTCGCCCGGATAAGCGAGTAACACGGATAATGAGTCAAATGATATATTTTATCACCAATTCCTGGTTATTTTTTGGAAATTTTTCTTATTTTTTGATAAAAACAACCCAGTTTTTATTAACTTCATGTTTTCCGAAAGAGAATTTTTAAAATTATGAATTATAGTGTTTTTTGTTATGACAATGTGCTCTTATAACCGCTATTTCAAATATCCTCCTCATAACCCAATGTCATTTTTGTATTGAACTGTCATTTCTCAACAGCACGGATAAACGGAAAGCCGGATAAAAGGTACCCGGATAAACGGCGCTCCACTGTATTTAAATGCCTTTATTCATGTCTTTAGAAATGTGAACTAGACGTTAGGAGCTTGTAATAGCATCCACCTAGGTTGTATATGTACATTTTTAATATTTGTACTGCCTGTGAGTAAAAGTGATGAGAATTAGCTACAATTGTCCTATACAAAGCAGAAAATATTATCTTATTCAAAATTATTATGCTTTGTTCATATATTATGGAACATCACAGTATATTTTAAAATGGTTTATACTATTAGAAACAACAAATACAAGAAAAAAACACACAAAATTAAAAAAAAAACAAAGCAAAGATCCCTTAAAACACTATTTTATGTAGCGCCACCTGGTGGTATGGATGCAAACTACATATAAAATGTTATTTACTATCATAACACTTTACTACAAACGATAAAAACTAACAATTTCTGCAAAAATAATTTTATCCCGCAATTTGTTCTAAACTGCCCATTGTGCATTGTTTGAACACACTTCATTTGGGAACCCAAAATACGTATAAATTTCATCTAAACGCTCCAATACACTTTCCGTACACGTTTTCCGTAATGATTTAACATCTATAAATTTTGAATAAGCATCCACTACTATCAACAAAGTATTTTCGTCAAAATAGAATAAATTTAAATGAATGCGTTGAAAGGCATATGTAGCTGAAGGCCAACTTGACGTAACTGTCTCTTTTGGTACCTTTTGTGTTTTTTGACAAATAGGGCAAGATTTAAGTGTATTTAGTACATCTTTGTCAAAACCTTTCCACCAAAAATATGATCGACCAATCATTTTCATTCTTATAACCCTTTAGGGGCGCCACAAAAGTGGTCCCTAATTTTTTAAAGAGATACGCAACACGCTTTGCGAACTACGTTTTGGTAGAATTCGATTTATTTTATTCTTTTAAGCCGCGGAACGGTGAGTTCGGGAGAGACGCGAAAATTACCCAAGCGGCATCGCTGAGAGAGAATTGAGCTTTTCCCGTTGTTTCCCCCCCTGACATACCCACGAACGGTGTGTTTGTTTCTACGCGATGCGTTATTCTCTGTTGTTGTTGTTGCTTTTAACACTGTTACCACAAGAGCTTGAAGCAAGAAGCGTTTCACACCATCACCGTCTCACCCAGACTTTGGTGTTGTGATGCGTTTATGTTCTTCTTACCCGTACCGCGCACCCCATACATTCTGACTTAGAATTCAAATCAAAGCGAGATGGTCTAACTGAATTTGGAAAAGATGAGTGATGGATATTTCATAACGATTCAGATCACATATTTTAAAACAAAATTAACAGAAACTTGTACTAAAATTTTATGAAAAAATTAAAGGTTTCCGCCATCGGTATAATGATATAAAAATAATAATATTAAAAACTTATATATAGTATATTATATATATTATAATATTATATACTATATGAATAAATGTATATATAAGTATATATATATATATATATATATATATATATATATATATATATATATATATATATATATATATATATATATATATATATATATATATATATATATAGGCATATATATATATATATATATATATATATATATATATATATATATATATATATATATATATATATATATATATATATATATATATATATATATATATATCTATATATTTATTTATATTTATATTTATATATGTATATGTGTTTATATATATGTATTTATATATGTTTTTTTTAAACAAACTTACATGTTTTTATTAAAAAAACCTTATCTTGAAGAATTGAAAAAGGAACAGAGTAAATTGTCTGTTTTACTTAATAACATTCATATAGGGATCACAAAAAAATTATCAAATAATTACACACGTGCATGAACATGCTTACTAGTTAGGTTATCGTTGTACATAAATGTAATAAAATACATTTTAATCATTATTAAGTATATAATTATCTTTCTGATTATTTAAAAAAAACACGGATGTTTGTTTTAATTTAAACCGCTTTGAAAATAGCAATATATATGATACAATTAGAACTCGCTAATTGCATTTATATCATATGTCTACAAAAAAAAGATAGATTTTGTTTATTAGAAAGAAATTTTGTAACACGACTAATGTCTGCGTATTTTGTCATGTTTGTTATTTTATACAAACTGGATAAACTGACTTTTTCTCATATTTATGTGAACAACTCGGATTTTTTGTATTCAATTGAAAAAGCAGACTTGCAATTGGCGAGGTTTGAATGTATTTCACTTCGCCACATGGCAGCTCGCATATCTGTCAAGTCAGAAACGTAAACAAACACGGACAACCGCCCGTAAAGATTGTGTGCAGAATAATCGTAAAATTTTATGTGAAAACTCGGGAAAAGGTAAGTGTTCTGTGCATATTTCAGTAAATAAACTATCTTTTAATGTTTGAACACATTATTTCACAGGAAAAACATCATTTCATCCCGAAATTTGGCAACATTCGTCCGAGTATGATCGAGCAGCTGTGTGTGTGTGTGTATGCCGACGAAATACGACGCCGGTAAGATGAAATGTTTTACTTTTTCACTTTTACTTTACTTTTTCACTTTACTTTTTCATGAAATCACAATGAATTGTAAAAATAATGCAGATTTAATGATATTGATCATTGTTACAGTTTCTACAACAATCACTAAAGCCGGCTGTGATCGTGATCGGCACATTCTCAACTGGACCAACACACCGGTCGTTGTGTATCTTCAAGCAAACCAACGTTGCCATACACCACAAAATAGCATGGAAAGGAAAGTATTATAAAATAATGTCATATTTGAAAGCATTCTAATCTTTCATTGTTATTTTTCCACTGCAAACAGGACATTGGATCACCGCATCGACAAGTGGTTTTTATGTGCAAGTGTTGTTAAGAAGTGTGTTGTACGGTGTATTATGTGTTTTACTTTATTTGTATCGCTTTGCAAGTGGTACAATTATTGCGTTTAATCGTTGTGCTACTGCTAACGAAAAAACGACCCGAGCATTAGAAGCGGCAACAATACATGTGCTTGACGCAGAGACAACAACGCCGTCGGCATCAGTTGATACCATCCAAAGTGATGGTTGAAATCGTATATAAACGTGTAAAACCATATATTGGGGCATGTAAGTATTGAATAATAGTTAAATAAAATACATTTTATCGTTGTACTGGACAATGTGCATCGACATTTTAAAAAAGTGTGTGTGTTTTTGTTTACATCCGAATACAGAACCCACAGCGTTATACTGTGGTTCGTGCACTCGCTAAGTAACGCTTGAGCTTTGAGCTTTCATTGAGCTTACATAGAATGTTACACGCTACCTGCTCACTAAGGACTGCTATCGAGCAGTGTTATGAGCAGGTAGCGAGCAGTAACGCCTCCATACAAAAATCGCGAAACGTAACGCTCCAATGCTATTTGGGTTGGGTAAGCCGGACGGATATGCGCGTGTCGGTGTTGAAACGTTTAGGACGAGAGAGAACGTGTATGGAGCAAGCCACCGTTTTTGCTACCACTGTTTGTCCTGCTCTAGCTTTGCGTGCAGTCCCTGCCTAACTAGCCCGTTAAACATTTTCTGTCGGTAGTTCTAGGTGTGCGCACCAGATGGCGCTCTGGTCGCTACAGGATTCCCCTCCTAGAGCGGTGTTACTGGTATCGTAGAGGAAGGCAAGATTCCGTTGAGCCCTGGTAACACCGGTCGATACGAACAATTCCATATGTCGTAGGATAGGTGGTGGTGGGATGCAGCTGGCGGTTGGTGCAGCTGGCGGTCGATGCTGCTGGCGGTCGACGTAGCTGCAGGTAGCGACGGTGCATTCGAAATCGATTAAGTGCACTTTCGGGCTTTCGGCGTTCAGGTCGGTGTCGACGGCGGAGACATCGAAGTCGTGTTTTGCCGGCTCGTCAACGGTTGTTCGGGCGATGGCAGTTGGGACATCGGAGTTATGTGCGCGTCCGGTCATCGGCGGGCGATCGAGTGACGGTGTCACGAGGTCGTGGTCGTTCGTTGTTCGGGTTGGTTTCAGGCGGTTGACGGAGATTAGCGTAGCTGTCCGTTACAAAGATCTGAAACGACTTCGGAAATTCGTGTGAGTGCTTGGTATGAAGCGTGGTACGTTTGTTGCGGCGACGGTCGAATGATATGTTGCTATGGGCGAGCAACTGTTCCAATCGATCAAGGTGCCAGACGGTGTCCCTGGTTGAGCGGAAAAGTATCCGATGATGTCTGGGCAAGTGGATGATAAAAGCAGACGAATCCTGTTCCCCCTTACGGTCCTGCCAACCGAACCGTAGAGTCATCGGTTTGGCGAAGGATCTCGCTTTAGGGTTCGAGTAGCGGTCGGTGTGGGGATTCTGCTTTGAGGTTGGTGTTGTGGGCAGCCGTGCCGACCCCTGGACTGGCCGTGGCAGTTGCGCTACCACCGGTCAACGTCCAGGAGGACGACAGTGTACACGCACACTGTCGCACACACTAAGCAGCGCATGGCTTAGTGTGTGCCGAGCGCACAATTAGAGTGTGTTTGCGAGCCGAACGAGCAGGAGCTCTCGGCAGGGGCGCTCGGTGCGGCTGGTGCGCGGCCACCGCACTTGTTATTTTAAAGTGTATTGTTTGTTCATTGTGTTTTATTATTTATTTTATATGTTGTAATACGTGTAATAAAGTAGTAAAAGTACAAACACAACAGTGGCGACGAGGATGGGATCCTCCTGCGTAAGGGGGATCCTACAACAAGAACCCGCGGACGCCATCGCGATCGGGCCCATCTCGTTTTTGCTGCATTATCGCAGCGGCCATCGCGTTGGCACCGGTCCCCGTGCTTGCGGGACACCGCGAACGGTTTGGGTCGCCACCGCCGCCAACACCGAGACCCCCGGCTGCCCGGCGCCAATGTGCATCATTGGCGACCACATGGGCAGCCGAGCACACACTCTCGGCGACAAGGGAGGTCGTCGGGCTGCAGCCCCAGCAACGCCAGCAGCACCACAGCACATTGGGCAAACGCCTGTATAAAAATCGAAAAACCAACTTCATCGCAGGTTAACACCATAATCATTTTCTTAAAATAGTTACTTAAACTTAGTTGAAACCAAAATATTTCACGTTTTTATCTTAAACTTACTGAGATATAGGCCATCAAAGTGTAAACTTTGTGTTTTTTGTCCCAAATTTGAGCTATTTTTCGACCGAACATAAACCATCATATTTTAGTATATGATGGTTAGATTTTAATAATTAATGTGTCATTGGAAAGGTTTTTTGTCATACTTTGATGTAATGTCTGAATATTTTGCAAAAACTTGTTGTTAAAGTTCATTAATGATTGAAAACCAAACATCACTTCCGAATTTTTGGATATTTTCATTTTGGAGAGTGAATTTTTTTATGATTCGACTCGATTTCTCTCGTGTATCGTATATCATAGGAAAGATCAACATTTTTCCTACGTTTTGACGTTGAAATTAGCTGCGACCATCTGCGACCCCGAAAATTATTAAACTTTTTCTTGAAAATAGCGCGAGCGATTTTGACGTGTTGTTGTATGAGCCATTAACCACCAGTATCCAACTACCTGTCATAAACGGGCATTTGAAACAAACAGGCAAAAAACAAAGCTGAAGAGAGGAAAACAGTTTAAAAAAGGTCGTAAGATAGGAATCAGCTCTTTTCCAAACAAACCATAAAAAACACAACTTTTAAGTGCGTAATACTTTAAAAATTCATGTTCAGTCAGAAACTTATTGCACCTTCGTTTTATTTCCTAACACTTACTGTTGATGCTGTTAACTGATACGCAAGAATGCAATGTTGTGAGCGATAATTATTAAGTTTTATTCGCTGTCTTGACGATTTTAGTGTAGGACTACCCTGTATAGTAAGAACAATTGTATTAAATGAAGAAAAACTGCAATAGCACGAGGAATTGATTTTCATCCCGGCGTTTGTATGGCCGTTGCCCACTGTGCACAGGCGAGACAGCTTTCCGCCTTGCTGCTGGAACATCAGATGGGCGTCACATTCGCCCATGCTGCAGCCCCAGCTTCATCGGGCGAGGACGCATTCCGCCCAGCTGCAGCAGCAGCAGTGCAAGGATTCATCGGCGACGAGCAATACCGCCCGTCTCGAGCTCAGCACATCATCGGCGAGGCACAAATTCCGCCGCGGCTCGAGCCCTGCCTCACATCACGGCGACGTAACATTCCGCCTCGGCAGCACAACAAGGATCCATCGGCGACGAGCAATACCGCCCCGGCTCGAGCTCAGCACATCATCGGCGAGGCAGCAATTCCGCCGCGGCTCGAGCCCTGCCTCTCACCACGGCGACGTAATATTCCGCCTCGGCAGCACACAAGGATCAGCAACGCACAGGTTGCATCGGCTGCAACACAGCAGCCCCACATCGGTGCGAAAGTTTTCCGCGAAAGCGCCCCGACTGCAGCCTCAGCATAAATGAAGGGCGATGAGCCATGCCGCCCTGGCTGCAGCCCCGTTGCAACGGGACACACATTTTTCCCCGGCTGCAGCCAAAGCATCCTAGGAGGGCGAGGAACCATGCCGCCCGAGTATTTTCATCTCTGCCGCCCGTCATCGAAAAAAAAAAAAATACATCGCGGCTGCCCTGGGGCAAGGATCATCATCATCATCGTAATCATCATCGCGGCATCATCGCCATCGTCATCATCATCGCGGCATCATCATCATCATCGTGGCATCTTTATCATTGCGGCATCATCATCATCGTGGCATCTTTAACATTGCGGCATCATCATCATCGTTATCATCATCGTCATCATCATCGCCGTCACACCATCGCCGCCGTCCCAGGGAGCGGCACAGCAGCAGCATCACCACCGCGTCATCGCCATCGCGGTGAGGGCTGAGAGCAGCAGCAAGCGCTGCTCAGCGCACCAACATCGGGGTACCCACATCTTGGCAGCATCGGCCGGAAGGGTTCACCACGCCGGTATTACCTTAGTGGAATACCTCCGCGTCGGTTCTGAGCCCTTCGGTATTAAAAGGGGGAGATGTTGTGGGCAGCCGTGCCGACCCCTGGACTTGCCGTGGCAGTTGCGCTGCCACCGGTCAACGTCCAGGAGGACGACAGTGTACACGCACACTGTCGCACACACTAAGCAGCGCAAGGCTTAGTGTGTGCCGAGCGCACAGTTAGAGTGTGTTTGCGAGCCGAACGAGCAGGAGCTCTCGGCAGGGGCGCTCGGTGCGGCTGGTGCGCGGCCACCGCACTTGTTATTTTAAATTGTATTGTTTGTTCATTATGTTTTATTATTTATTTTATAGTTGTAATACGTGTAATAAAGTAGTAAAAGTACAAACACAACAGTCGGCATACGTAGCGCATAGCGTTTTCGGTCGGGCCGCTGTGCGGCAGATTCGGTATGGATTCAATTAATCGCTCAGATGTCGGTATCGGTAGTGACGAGGAAACGTGCCAAGGCGATCGTTTGCCGTTGATACTTATCGTCGGAAGTTTTCGATTATTCGTGGTTAGGTCGATTGCGTACTGCCTCGTTGCAGTCCATGGTGGCACGAGCAAAGACACCGGCAGTTAACGCCTCCTGACCGAATAGGAGTGGTCGGTAGGTTGTTCGAAAGCTAATAGAAAGCTTGGATGCCTGGCGCGGACTGGAAGGTAGTCGTCTTCGGCGGTCCGGATGCGAGGTCGGTTATCGGTCGGTTGCGAGGTACCGTATGGTCGGCGGTCGGCGGCGGTTTCTCATTGACGTTGGGGTAGCACATCATTTTTTATCGCTGCAGAATGTTCGCAGTTAGTCGTAAAAGGGTGGATCTTACCTTAGTAGTACGATGATGATGACGTATGATCGTTGTGGTGGTGACAGCGTCGTGGCGTCTTCGTGGGGTCTGCTGTCAGCGGCACTCCCGGTCGGGTAGATCCACGCGAACACGATGATGGCGGCAGCGGCTCTCTCGTCTATGGTGTTAAGCGGTGATGATGACGCGAACACTCCTGGTTGTGTCCACATTCATGCACGGGTAGAGGTGAGAACGATGAAGAGCGTCGGTTCGCATGATGGCGAGCGTCGTCTTTTTTCGCGAGCAGCAAATGGCATCTTCTCACTTGCGATGAAATGGTGCACACAAAATGGCGGCGTCGTTTTTTTGTCGGCTGGATCCAAGCGGGTTCGCCTTCGAGCGAAAAAATCGTGATGGCGGTAATGTGTCACTACTGCTACGGCTGGGTAATTTGCGTGCGCATCTCGACGTTGGTGTCTTCCTTCTTGATAGCACCCGTAGATGGAAGCGCACACAAACGGAAAATTCCCAGTAGCACGAGGTGTAGGAACCGCTTGCGAGGCGATTATCGGCGTCGAGGAGACCACCAGTGGAGATTGTCGTCGATCCGCTGCCAGGAATTGCGTCGATTGCGTCAGCCGTCGAAAGCTCGATGGAAAATTTCGGCTGCGCCGATGATGGTGTGTGTGCGCTTCGAGGCGGCGCGCGTGTGCGGGCGATTCTTTTGTTCGCCGAATGCAGGAACGCTCCGTGTAGCTACGGGCGCACTAACATGGCGGCACTCAACGTCCTGTGAATGATGAAAGGGCGCTCGTTGCACACTTCACTCCCGGTCGTAGGCACACACACACACACGCGTTGTCTTCTCTGCGTCGATCTCCGATGCCGGTGGCACGTTTGAACACGTTCAACGCGGAACAAAAGTTTGCGATGCGTAGTACACACACACACACACTCACGTACGAATTCGCGGCGTCGGTTGCGGATCACGTCGGGGTCACCAGTTTTAGGGGCGCCACAAATGTGGTCCCTTATTTTTTAAAGATACGCAACACGCTTTGCGAACTACGTTTTGGTAGAATTCGATTTATTCCTTTTTCTTTTAAGCCGCGGAACGGTGAGTTCGGGAGATACGCGAAAATTAGTGTTGGTTAAGCCGGACGGATATGCGTGTGGCGGTATTGAAACGTTTAGGACGGGAGAACACGTGTATGGAGTAAGCCACCATTTTTATAGCTGCGGTGAAGCATGCTACCACTGTTTGTCCTGCTCTAGCTTTGTGTGCAGTCCCTGCCTAACCCTGCACCTAAGTTCTAGGTGTGCGCATCAGATGGCGCTCTGGTCGCTACATCCGTATAAATAGCATCTAGTTGTAAACCGGTATCGATAGATTTATGGCATTTTCTAACAAATTCTAGTAGATTAGTCGTTGTAGATCGCCTGGGTACAAAACCATGTTGATTCACACTAATATAGTTGCAGGCCGAGGCCAACAGTGGCTCGTAGATTAGCATTTCGAACACCTTTGCACACACGCTGAGTGAGGTTATGCCACGATAATTTACAGCATCATTCTTACAGCCCTTCTTGTAGATGGGTGTCATCCAGGAAGATTTCCAAGTGGCAGGAAAGGTTCCACATTTCAGGGACTCCTTAAAAATCTTCATCAGCGAGGGAGCAAGCGCAGAAGCACACCACTTTAGGATAACGGCCGGTATACCATCTGGGCCAGGCGTATATGAGGATTTGACACGTTTGATGGCAGAGGTGATCGTATCGACAGTGATGACTGGTAGCATAGGGAGCAGTGCACCAACAGGTGTGTTAGAGAGAGCATCGGCCACATCTTCTGGACCAGTAGTTTGAGAAGCGAAGTTGTCCTTGAAGCGCAAGGCAAACAATTTACACATTTCTGGCAGGGAACAGGCACTGTCACCGTCATAACGTATAATGCTTGGTAGCCCAGCAGATTTTCGTTTTTTGTCCATATAACTCCAAAAGCGCCTAGATTAGAAACCAAGAGATCCTTACATTTTTTAAACGCTGTCTCGCACTCGTTGGACCATGTGAATTTGTTATCTCTCTTTAGCAAATTATATAACGGACTAGTTAAGGCCCGGTAAAATCTACCGGATGTCCTCAAATTTCGAATCATTTTCAAACTCTACACGTTCAGTGGCAACAACCATAACTCAAACACCTATTTGTTCTTATTTGTTCTTACAACTGTTTTAATCTTGTAACTTCCTGGTTGTTACAGTTCTTACTGTACATTGCAGAACCGTTAAATATCGATGAGGCTAAATGTAAATCTTAAATCTTAAATAACCATAAAAAACCAAGTCACGCAATTTTGTCATTTTTTTTAACTGGTGTTCAAAAATAAGGTTATTTGTTACGCACGTAAAGTACCAATGAATCTTATTTACTTACACTTATAAGTAATAACAATGATAATCATGATTGGCGAGTTTTGTGGCCATTTTGATAAAACAGAAAGTTCAGTAGCTGCATTCCTACTTATTTTCAATCGAACTGATAGGTTCCATGCCTCTGTTGACACAAATGTATAATTTGTTTATTATTATTGTTTGGTTATTGGCGTGATTTTTTGGAAAGCATAGCTAAGTAGTAACCTCAACAACGTGTTCATTGAATAACGTATTGATGTGCAGTGGATTAAAAAATTAGGGTGCCTTCTGTTTTTTGTGCCCATAAATGTAAGATTGAACTACAAAAATATGATATCGCACGTGGTTCGAATTCCATTCCTACTCTTTTTTTCGACTTATGTTTCATACGTTAGGTAATAAGTAATAGATGCTTATAACAATTTCAATGTAAATTTGCTTGGTCTTTAATTTCATGAGGGTCATTTCCAAAAACGCCATCAAAATTTTATTTTACTAGTTAAGGCCCGGTAAAATCTACCGGATGTCCTCAAATTAAGAATTATTTTCAAACTCTACACGTTCAGTGGCAACAACCATAACTCAAAGACCTATTTGTTCTTATGCGTTACACCACAAATGTGTTAACCTTGTAACTTCTTGGACAGTTACTGTACTTTGCAGAAACGTTAAATATCGATGAGGCTACTTTTGAGCCAAGTCACGCAATTTTGTATTTTCGAACTGATACGTTCTATGCCTCTGTTGACACAAATGTATAATTTTTTGATTATTAGTTTTTAGTTATCGGCGTGATTTTATGGAAAGCATAGCTAAGTAGTAACCTCAACAACGCGTTCATTGAATAACGTATTGATGTGCAGTGGATTAAAAAAATTAGGGTGCCGCTAATACATATACAACATGTTTAGATCCAATCCCAATTGCGTACTTAAAAACATACAATTTTTGAAATGCTCACTTCTGCTTCAATCCATTTTGTGTTTTTTGTGCCCATAGATGTAAGATTGAACTATAAAAATATGATATTGCACGTGGTTCGAATTCCATTTCTACTCTTTTTTTCGACTTATGTTTCATACGTTAGGTAATAAGTAATAGATGCCTAGAACATATTCAGTGTAAATTTTCCCAGTCTTAAATTTCAAAAAGGTCATTTCCAAAAACGCCGTCAAAATTTTATTTTATTATCCTGAAACTGGGTTTGAAGTATTCAATGGAATGGGTATATGTGTATGAGACAATTGTTATTGTTGTGCCAAATATCAGATTTCGACAGTGAACATATCCCCTCAAATAACCATTCCAAATGTGTAGTTCTAATATTCCAATCTATACTGTTATAGTAAAGACTGGTTCAACACTGTTATAGCCTTTCCACATCAATTAACTAAATTCACGTTTACTTGCAAACTACTTTATTTACTCTTGACGACCCACATTTTTCAGATTTTGCTTCTAATTTGACGTGTCCTTGAATATAACGTGGTTGTTCTTAATCAACACCATAGTACGGTGATAGCATCACATGGTAGATATCGCCATCACTCTTGATAGATACAGTCAGAATCTTTTCAGCCCTCTTGGGCACGTTACAGTAAGCATAGTTTCATTGTGGATCATTCTGCAGTTGATGCTGATCCGGCTAAATGCAGTGTGCACGGTTGTCTCACCTAACGCGCAGTATGTTGCAGCCATGTTGCGCAATGAATCATCTCTCCCTGTAGTGCTTTGTTTCGGAAAGACATCCTGAAATAAGTAGTTCTTCCCGCCCGCGAGCAAATCGTTACAAATTCAATTTTAACTTTCAAGCCATCAACATCCGCCGCTTTTTTTCCTCGGAATTTCAGCAAGGCTTTTTAGCATGGGCCGCTTAGGGTCTTTCGGCTACATCCACCTCTAATTGTCATGCGTTTTCCTTGTCCCGACTCAGCCAATATTGCGAAGTAGTAGATTTGAGGGAGTAGTAGATTTTGGGCGGTCCCGTGGTACGTGGTCGTCAACTCGAACGACTCAATGACATGCCCGTCATGGGTTCAAGCCCATGGACCGTCCCCCCGTAGCAAGGATTGACTATCCGGCTTCGTGGTAATGAATTAAGTCTCGAAAGCCTATACAGGGCGGCATGTCCGCACAGGACGTTACGCCAAATAGAAAAAGATTTGAGGGAGTGAACATGTTCGACGTCCTGGGTATAGCAACCCGTTTTACAGGATATTCTGTAGCACACTTATCTGCCGATGACGACGGTGTATGTAGTATGCGAGGTGCTTAAGCACCAATAATGAGTATGGTTGGCTTTATTAATGATTGAATGAATTGGAATATCAGCCATGTCACAAATAAGCTATGTTGCACAGTTTTCAAATTTTTTTTTTTAATATTGCCTTGAATATCTTGATTTATAATGGGAAGGGGTATGAGATGGGACACTTTATCATCAGGTGGCTAATTTGCAACTTTAATTAAAAAAAAAAATCATTATATCCAATACCATGTGTTTTCAAATCGGTTTGTGTAAACAAAAAATCTAAGTAACCATTGCCCTCATTACCCGCGGGCTGGCAGTGTGGCATGCAGCAAGTCCTTTCGCAGCAACGCGCGTTGCTAAGAGAGCTCTGCTCTCACCGCTTTCTCTCTCTCTCTCTCGCTGAATGTTTACTCTCACGTCATTGTGGCGATTTTCGATTTTATGTATAGTGAGATGTAACTCCGATGACAAATTCTGCAAAAATCTGTGGTAGTAGTTTAACAGACCTAAAAATGACTGAAACTGACTAATATCTTTAGGTGACTAATATAATAGGAGAGTGTGCTTTTTAATGTGTATTTGCAAGTGCGCGGGTTTGTGTCTGAAAAACGTAGCTTGCTATGGTTTCATATTGCATGGAAAGTATTCTGATAATGTGTGTTATCATGTGAGACAGCGTGCGTTTGCACTTGGATAAAAGCTAAAGTTTGCATCGACAGCAGCGCTTGTTCCTCGGAAGAAACCGCAGGAGTGCTGGTTGATGAATGTGCATGCGCAGCGATGTGAAATGGACACGCGCACAACAGCAATGAACTCGGCATTCCCTTACAGGTGTTTCTCCAGTGCACGCCATAGAAATGCCTGCGTGCATCTCTGCGTTGAACGTTGTGTGCGCATGTTAAACTTTGTGCGTGCATTGAGCTGGCGCGCAGTTGTTCTTTTCAATGGGCGTTTTGTTTCATGAGCGCGGCAGTATTCGGTTCTCGATTTAAATGGGTAGACACTCACTCGCTTACTCATTGATAGTTTTTATCCATACGCTTTTTTTGCTGCTCTACAACGATGTAATTCATCACGTGTAGAAGCAGAACGCAGGCAGAGCACGGGATCAGCCGTGTCCAAGTTTTTAACCAGCGCGTTCTTGACGGTCCAAGCAAGCAATGTTAGTAACAATGGGTCGAGGTAAACGTTGTACCGATCATCAGCGCCATATGTAAAAGCGAATGGCTGCTGCTGGCATTAAGCGCAAAACGATCGAGTTTGTAATGGAACGATCGCGCACTTTTGTCGCAAACGCGCTTTGGACATCCGAAATGTGTTTGGACAACCAAAACGCGCTTGGACAACTGAAACGCGCTTGGACAACCGAAACGCGCAAGTCAACCGGACGTCCTCAGAAGACCACGGCGAAAGAAGACCGTAAAGTTGTTAATAGATCGAAAAAACACTGATCGCGAGGGCGGTGGTTCTGCTTATTACATCAAAAACCTTACCCAAAACACAAAAAAAACTACTAACAAATCTATACGAAACGACATACTTGTGAAACAAACACACACACCAATACACATTCAAACATACATACACACACACACACATGCACACACACACACACATGTTCACACACATACACACACATACACACACACACAAACACACAAACCACACATAAACCTGTCCCAACAGGTGCATGCTGCGTTGAAAACACCAGGGTTCTATCTTTATGCCCGATACTGTATGAGGAAGCTTGAGGAAGCAACGAGAAACGCGCTGCGATGAGAGTTCGCATTCTGTTTTACACGCGCGCTTCACTAACACTGTTGTGGGCAGCCGTGCGTGCCGACCCCTGGACTTGCCGTGGCAGTTGCGCTGCCACCGGTCAACGTCCAGGGGGACGACAGTGTGTACACGCACACTGTCGCACACACTAAGCGCGCAAGGCTTAGTGTGTGCCGAGCGCCGAGCAGAGTGTGCACGAAGGCCGATCGAGCAGGAGCTCTCGGCAGGGGCGCTCGGTGCGGATGGCGCGCGGCCTACGTTGTAAAGTGTTGTACGTTTTAACGTGTTTGTATTTCGTGTATATTATTTATAAATGTAAAGTTCTAAGTGTATAAATAAAGAGCGAATAGTGCAGTTCACAACAGTGGCGACGAGGATGGGATCCTCCTGCGTAAGGGGGATCCCAGTACGAACCCGCGGACGCCATCGCGATTGGGCACGTCTTTCGCTGCATCATCGTAGCGGCCATCGCGATGGCAAAGGTCCGGGAAACCCGTGGAAGGATTGGACCGCCGCGACCGCCAAGACCGAGGCCCCCGGCTGCCGTCCCATCAAGGGGACCGTAGAGGCAGCGCTGCACACTCTCGGCGACGTGTGAAGGTCGCCGGGCTGCAGTCCAAGCAACGCCGGCAGCGTCATCGGCGAGGAAGCTTTCCGCCTTGCTGCCGGGCTATAGGCGAGAGCGTCATCCGCCAGGCTGCAGCCCCAACTTCAGCGGGCGAGGGTCAATGCCGCCCTGCAGTTACAACAGCAGTCGTGCCACTGTGTCCTAAGAGGGCGAGGGATCTATGCCGCCCTGGATGCAGTGTGGAAAAGGGACGAGGACCCATGCCGTCCCGGGTGCTGCCCTGTACTATGGGGGCGAGGGTGTCATGCCGCCCCGGGGGCAGCCACAGTGTCCAAAGAGGGCGAAGTTGTCATGCCGCCCTGGATACAGCACTATGAGCAACAGCAACGCGCAAAGGAAGGGCGAAGGGTCATACCGCCCTGGATGCATAGTGACCAAGAGGGCGAGGGTGTCATACCGCCCTGGATGCAGCATCACTAGCATCAGCATCAGTAGCAAAGCGCAGCAGCAACAGCAACAGGAACGTGTAAAGGTAGGGCGAGGGTCCATGCCGCCCAGGATCAACAACAGCAGTATCGCAGGTTGGAATGGGGGCGAGGTGGTCATGCCGCCCCGGCTACAGCTTCGTTCGTGAGAAGGGCGAGAGTCTATGCCGCCCGTGGTTCATCTTCAGCACCGCCGCTACAAGATCGTCATCGCCGACCTGGATGCAGTGTGGAAAAGGGGTGCCGGTAGCCGTAGGGCAAGCAGAAGCGTCCGCGCCACAGCATCCACCGAATACACCAGCATCGGCCGGGGGGGTGTCACCACACCGGTATTCCCTCAGTGGAATATCCCGTGTCGGTTCGACCCCTCCGGATAAATAAAGGGGGAGATGTTGTGGGCAGCCGTGCGTGCCGACCCCTGGACTTGCCGTGGCAGTTGCGCTGCCACCGGTCAACGTCCAGGGGGACGACAGTGTGTACACGCACACTGTCGCACACACTAAGCGCGCAAGGCTTAGTGTGTGCCGAGCGCCGAGCAGAGTGTGCACGAAGGCCGATCGAGCAGGAGCTCTCGGCAGGGGCGCTCGGTGCGGATGGCGCGCGGCCTACGTTGTAAAGTGTTGTACGTTTTAACGTGTTTGTATTTCGTGTATATTATTTATAAATGTAAAGTTCTAAGTGTATAAATAAAGAGCGAATAGTGCAGTTCACAACAGTGGCGACGAGGATGGGATCCTCCTGCGTAAGGGGGATCCCAGTACGAACCCGCGGACGCCATCGCGATTGGGCACGTCTTTCGCTGCATCATCGTAGCGGCCATCGCGATGGCAAAGGTCCGGGAAACCCGTGGAAGGATTGGACCGCCGCGACCGCCAAGACCGAGGCCCCCGGCTGCCGTCCCATCAAGGGGACCGTAGAGGCAGCGCTGCACACTCTCGGCGACGTGTGAAGGTCGCCGGGCTGCAGTCCAAGCAACGCCGGCAGCGTCATCGGCGAGGAAGCTTTCCGCCTTGCTGCCGGGCTATAGGCGAGAGCGTCATCCGCCAGGCTGCAGCCCCAACTTCAGCGGGCGAGGGTCAATGCCGCCCTGCAGTTACAACAGCAGTCGTGCCACTGTGTCCTAAGAGGGCGAGGGATCTATGCCGCCCTGGATGCAGTGTGGAAAAGGGACGAGGACCCATGCCGTCCCGGGTGCTGCCCTGTACTATGGGGGCGAGGGTGTCATGCCGCCCCGGGGGCAGCCACAGTGTCCAAAGAGGGCGAAGTTGTCATGCCGCCCTGGATACAGCACTATGAGCAACAGCAACGCGCAAAGGAAGGGCGAAGGGTCATACCGCCCTGGATGCATAGTGACCAAGAGGGCGAGGGTGTCATACCGCCCTGGATGCAGCATCACTAGCATCAGCATCAGTAGCAAAGCGCAGCAGCAACAGCAACAGGAACGTGTAAAGGTAGGGCGAGGGTCCATGCCGCCCAGGATCAACAACAGCAGTATCGCAGGTTGGAATGGGGGCGAGGTGGTCATGCCGCCCCGGCTACAGCTTCGTTCGTGAGAAGGGCGAGAGTCTATGCCGCCCGTGGTTCATCTTCAGCACCGCCGCTACAAGATCGTCATCGCCGACCTGGATGCAGTGTGGAAAAGGGGTGCCGGTAGCCGTAGGGCAAGCAGAAGCGTCCGCGCCACAGCATCCACCGAATACACCAGCATCGGCCGGGGGGGTGTCACCACACCGGTATTCCCTCAGTGGAATATCCCGTGTCGGTTCGACCCCTCCGGATAAATAAAGGGGGAGATGTTGTGGGCAGCCGTGCGTGCCGACCCCTGGACTTGCCGTGGCAGTTGCGCTGCCACCGGTCAACGTCCAGGGGGACGACAGTGTGTACACGCACACTGTCGCACACACTAAGCGCGCAAGGCTTAGTGTGTGCCGAGCGCCGAGCAGAGTGTGCACGAAGGCCGATCGAGCAGGAGCTCTCGGCAGGGGCGCTCGGTGCGGATGGCGCGCGGCCTACGTTGTAAAGTGTTGTACGTTTTAACGTGTTTGTATTTCGTGTATATTATTTATAAATGTAAAGTTCTAAGTGTATAAATAAAGAGCGAATAGTGCAGTTCACAACAAACACCAATACAAATACCGTGCTTTGACGAGCCGTCTGTGAATGTGTGTGTCTTCTTTCAGCGAGCTCACCAACTTGGAACTGCTCGTCACATCGTGTTGTCTCGCTTACACTACAGCATCGAACCATCGCTCCGTATGTCCCCCCTCCTACGCGTACAAAACCACCAGTACAGCGCGACGCTTTGTCGGAGATGGTTGTGCGCGTTTCGTTCTAAGTCCCGCGCGCAGTGTTTGTGCGTTGGTGCGCATTTCGTCAAAGTCTCGTGCGCTGGTGTCTTTTGGTGAAGTGTGCAGTGAATAAACAGTGTGCACAGACACACATGCAGTGCGTGGATCGACAGGTAAGAATTTGCTGAACAGAGTCAACGCAGATTGTCGACAAGTTTCCCGCAGCCTGGCTCGACCCGGTACTTTGCAATATGACGTCATTCGTGAGTATGAAGGATTCTAAATGTGTACTTTAGTGTGTACTTTATGTTTCAATAAAGTGTTTAATGTAATAAAAAATGGCCGTGTTTGTGTTTAGTTTTAGAATAAGTGCATGAAAGAAAGCGAAAAACAACAAGCTTTTGATGTGTTGGTAGCATGGCTCGAAAGAACACAAACACACCGTGCTGCAGAGCGCACCGTGCGTTGCGGGTGGGGTGGGGGAGGGCTCGCGTGAGCGGGTAACTCATCCAGTTCGGCAAAATGAGTGTATTTTTTGAGTGATTTGAGTGACGCTGTCGAAATACAGTGTCCCTTCGACCAATCCACGCAAACAATGAGACCCCAAATTTTGAGTGATTCAGGCCGAGGGGTATGAGGAAGCTTGAGGAAGCAACCCAAGTAGCAACCGAAGCTTTTTTCTCCCAGTTTCAACCCCCTCATGTCCACAAACTGCCTTCGCTTACTATTCCTATCTCGTTTCTACATTCCACAACGTTTGTTGCGTTCTCGCTCATCAGGGTGTTAGTCAATTCTCTCTTGCCACACGAAGAGAATTCTCCTGCACACTTCGTGTGTTGGATTCTACCCATCCCTGTTGAACATACGTCATTTTCTTCCATTGCACTCATCAGGGTGTTTGCTCTTTTCCATCGAAGCCAAAGAGCGACTTCAGTGTGCTCTGAACCGTGGATGTGAGAGTGTGTGTTTGTGTGCTGCGTGAACTATTTTTCCTGCGTGAAACACTTTCCATACTGCGCCATCCGCAGTGTTCTTTCTGCTTCATCGGAGGACGAATTTTTATCATCTAATTGTTTGGGTAAGTGTCCTTTTCTAAGTGTCTAGTGCTATGTGACATTTATTCTAATTCTAATATTATTCTAATATGCAATGTTTTGCATATTACAAGTTTCAGATGTGTGCTGCTACCGCTAGCTGTTCCTCAAACTACTTAAAAAGTGTGACACTGTGTGGACAGGTGTTCAAGTTTCAATTGATCCTCAAGCACAAAGGTAAGTTTGTCACATCTTTAAATGAAGTGTAATCTTTTTAACAAAGTGTGTCTATTAATTGTGTACTTTCATCAACAGCCTTCATACAACACCTAAAAAGTGTGACACTGTGTGCACAGGTGTTCAAGTTTCAATTGATCCTCAAGCACAAAGGTAAGTTTGTCACATCTTTAAATGAAGTGTAATCTTTTTAATAAAGTGTGTCTATTAATTGTGTACTTTCATCAACAGCCTTCATACAACACCGCGGTTGAGGCGCGCCAAATCTGATGACATCTTTCCTGAACCAAGCAGGCTGAACACGCGCACCACTACGGGCTCCAGCGCGGTGTGAAGAGGGAAGAAGAAAAGACAGAATTGGAAACAGCCGCATCAGGCTTCCAACCACAGTGTGTGTGTGTATGTAAGTATGTGAGAACACATGTGTGAATCCTCTTGTGGGAACTGCAAAAAGAAGAGAATAAAGAGCGTGAAGCAGCTACCCAAATAGCATTGGAGCGTTACGTTTCGCGATTTTTGTATGGAGGCGTTACTGCTCGCTACCTGCTCATAACACTGCTCGATAGCAGTCCTTAGTGAGCAGGTAGCGTGTAACATTCTATGTAAGCTCAATGAAAGCTCAAAGCTCAAGCGTTACTTAGCGAGTGCACGAACCACAGTATAACGCTGTGGGTTCTGTATTCGGATGTAAACAAAAACACACACACTTTTTTAAAATGTCGATGCACATTGTCCAGTACAACGATAAAATGTATTTTATTTAACTATTATTCAATACTTACATGCCCCAATATATGGTTTTACACGTTTATATACGATTTCAACCATCACTTTGGATGGTATCAACTGATGCCGACGGCGTTGTTGTCTCTGCGTCAAGCACATGTATTGTTGCCGCTTCTAATGCTCGGGTCGTTTTTTCGTTAGCAGTAGCACAACGATTAAACGCAATAATTGTACCACTTGCAAAGCGATACAAATAAAGTAAAACACATAATACACCGTACAACACACTTCTTAACAACACTTGCACATAAAAACCACTTGTCGATGCGGTGATCCAATGTCCTGTTTGCAGTGGAAAAATAACAATGAAAGATTAGAATGCTTTCAAATATGACATTATTTTATAATACTTTCCTTTCCATGCTATTTTGTGGTGTATGGCAACGTTGGTTTGCTTGAAGATACACAACGACCGGTGTGTTGGTCCAGTTGAGAATGTGCCGATCACGATCACAGCCGGCTTTAGTGATTGTTGTAGAAACTGTAACAATGATCAATATCATTAAATCTGCATTATTTTTACAATTCATTGTGATTTCATGAAAAAGTAAAGTGAAAAAGTAAAGTAAAAGTGAAAAAGTAAAACATTTCATCTTACCGGCGTCGTATTTCGTCGGCATACACACACACACACAGCTGCTCGATCATACTCGGACGAATGTTGCCAAATTTCGGGATGAAATGATGTTTTTCCTGTGAAATAATGTGTTCAAACATTAAAAGATAGTTTATTTACTGAAATATGCACAGAACACTTACCTTTTCCCGAGTTTTCACATAAAATTTTACGATTATTCTGCACACAATCTTTACGGGCGGTTGTCCGTGTTTGTTTACGTTTCTGACTTGACAGATATGCGAGCTGCCATGTGGCGAAGTGAAATACATTCAAACCTCGCCAATTGCAAGTCTGCTTTTTCAATTGAATACAAAAAATCCGAGTTGTTCACATAAATATGAGAAAAAGTCAGTTTATCCAGTTTGTATAAAATAACAAACATGACAAAATACGCAGACATTAGTCGTGTTACAAAATTTCTTTCTAATAAACAAAATCTATCTTTTTTTTGTAGACATATGATATAAATGCAATTAGCGAGTTCTAATTGTATCATATATATTGCTATTTTCAAAGCGGTTTAAATTAAAACAAACATCCGTGTTTTTTTTAAATAATCAGAAAGATAATTATATACTTAATAATGATTAAAATGTATTTTATTACATTTATGTACAACGATAACCTAACTAGTAAGCATGTTCATGCACGTGTGTAATTATTTGATAATTTTTTTGTGATCCCTATATGAATGTTATTAAGTAAAACAGACAATTTACTCTGTTCCTTTTTCAATTCTTCAAGATAAGGTTTTTTTAATAAAAACATGTAAGTTTGTTTAAAAAAAACATATATAAATACATATATATAAACACATATACATATATAAATATAAATATAAATAAATATATAGATATATATATATATATATATATATATATATATATATATATATATATATATATATATATATATATATATATATATATATATATATATGCCTATATATATATATATATATATATATATATATATATATATATATATATATATATATATATATATATATATATAACTTATATATACATTTATTCATATAGTATATAATATTATAATATATATAATATACTATATATAAGTTTTTAATATTATTATTTTTATATCATTATACCGATGGCGGAAACCTTTAATTTTTTCATAAAATTTTAGTACAAGTTTCTGTTAATTTTGTTTTAAAATATGTGATCTGAATCGTTATGAAATATCCATCACTCATCTTTTCCAAATTCAGTTAGACCATCTCGCTTTGATTTGAATTCTAAGTCAGAATGTATGGGGTGCGCGGTACGGGTAAGAAGAACATAAACGCATCACAACACCAAAGTCTGGGTGAGACGGTGATGGTGTGAAACGCTTCTTGCTTCAAGCTCTTGTGGTAACAGTGTTAAAAGCAACAACAACAACAGAGAATAACGCATCGCGTAGAAACAAACACACCGTTCGTGGGTATGTCAGGGGGGGAAACAACGGGAAAAGCTCAATTCTCTCTCAGCGATGCCGCTTGGGTAGACTGCCGCAACCAAATCAAGAGAGTGAATTCTCATTTCAATCCGAAAAACTGGGAGAGAGTGATGACATGCGAGAGAGAATAACACTAGAAACACGAGAGAGGACACGAAACGCTTTCGGGTTTTTTTCGCCTTCGCGCACATTTTGCTTTATGCGCGCGAAAAAGTGAGCCTTCCCAAGTAGCAGAGCCGAAATTGTTGAGAGGTTTTTCTGTGTGCCAAAGCGAGAGGCCCTGTCTTCTCTCTCTAGATTTTGGACGGCAAACCGCCGCGCGTGCAGAGGTGTGTGCGTGTGACGAAAAATTATGGATGAAATACGGGGCAAGCGGGGTTTGAAGTCTTTCGTTCGTCACACACACATGCATTTACCAGCGGATAACGCTGGACCGAGTCTACCCATCTCTCTCGATCCACCATGATTTTTCTGCTATCGCGCTCATCCGGGTGTTAGGCATCCTCAGTCTGTCCAGAACTTTCCCTGTGGAAGGATGTACTGAAGTGAGGTGCGATTTATTGTGCGACGTACTTTGTTCATTTACGTTTTGTGCCGTGTTCCTTCTTCCTCAGTTATGGAATGATTTATCCTAGCAAATTGTTGAGGTAAGTTTCTTCCTGTGTGCTTGTGCAGGTACATTCAACTAACCCTTGGCGTCTAAAAAGTTACAGGTGTGTGCGCTATTTATCAACGACTACCTGATGGCGTCGTCAACAATCTTCAAAGGAGCGACGGAAAGAAAACATTTTCCAGTTTTAAAATATTAAAGTAAGTTTTGATCTAATCCTATGCGCTAAACTCTCCATAGTAATACATACTACATACATTAATTATTGCTTCATTGAGCCTCCGGTGAGGACGTCATTACTTAACAGAAGCCGGTTCAACACGCGCAGCTCCTGTTCATGACGTCATCACTAAACTCAAGCCAGCTGAACACGCGCAGCACGGATGGTACCCCGAGCGCGGTAGGAGGAAGGAAGAACGAGAGGAGGAAGAACGGTAAATTCGGAAGGGGGAAAGCGTTCTGCCGTCTACACAGCGGGAGTATGCCAAAACACATGTGGGAAGGGAGAGGGATATTATTCAATAAACAGCATGCGAATGTGTGCATAAAGCAAATGTGAACAGCCTCATCATTTCTATAAGCAATCCGAAAAAGGGGGTGGAGCAAACACATTGGTATGCGTGAGCGGCTGAAGAAACCAGAACGTTTAGATGTGTGCGTGACGGATGGTTCGGGCGCCTGTGGCGAAGCTCTCGACAAGCCTGCAAACGAGAGCTTTGTGGAGAGCTTTGTAGGGAGCTCAAATTACACAGGCCGCCGTCGGTTTTTGCGTCCTTGGGTTGATCAGCGCGATGGCTCCCATACAAAGGCCTTCGGCTTTGCTATCTGGGAAGGAGAAACGCGCTGCGATGAGAGTTCGCATTCTGTTTTACACGCGCGCTTCACTAACACCAATACAAATACCGTGCTTTGACGAGCCGTCTGTGAATGTGTGTGTCTTCTTTCAGCGAGCTCAACAACTTGGATCTGCTCGTCACATCGTGTTGTCTCGCTTACACTACAGCATCGAACCATCGCTCCGTATGTCCCCCCCTCCTACGCGTGCAAAACCACCAGTACAGCGCGACGCTTTGCCGGAGATGGTTGTGCGCGTTTCGTTCTAAGTCCCGCGCGCAGTGTTTGTGCGTTGACGCGCATTTCGTGCGCCGGTGTGTTTTGATGAAGTGTGAAGTGAACAGTGTGTACAGATGCACATGCAGTGCATGCATCGACAGGTAAGAATTTGCTGAACAGAGGCAACGCAGATTGTCGACAAGTTTCCCGCAGCCTGGCTCCCGGTACTTTACGGTATGACGCCATGCGTGAGTATGAAGGATTCCAAATGTGTTGTGAAAGTGTAATTTATGTTTCAATAAAGTGTTTAATGTAACCAAAAATGACCGTGTTTGTGTTTGCTTTTAGAATAAGTGCGCATTTGCGATCGTGTCTATTCATGAAAGAAAACGAGAAACGAAAGAAACAACTATCTTTACATGTGTTCGTAGCATGGCTCGAAAGAACACAAACACATTGACAACTGCAGAGCGCACCGTGCGTTACGGGTGGGGAGGGGGAGGGCTCGCGCGAGGGTGTAACTCATTCCTCCAAGAGTAACTGCTAACGGGGGACGGTACTCAAATCACTCAAAAAATACACTCATTTTGCCGGACGGGTGCCCGTCCGGCAAAATGAGTGTATTTTTTGAGTGATCCCGTTCGGCAAAATGAGTGATTTGAGTTTTTTTTGAGTGATTTGAGTGACGCTGTCGAAATACAGTCAACTATTAGGCCATATTTATCTTCGTCAGAAGGAAGTAGTATCTGCCTATATTATCAAAATTAGGCTTCCCTATGAAATACCTCGTAGAATCCGGTCCCTTGATGAAATTGCGCAATGGAAAGCTACTGAATACCGTATCTTCTTCCATTATTTAAGCGTAGTTATACTAGAAGATTTTTATCAATATGAAGGTTCATTTAACCATTTTTTGATGTTATTTTCTGCAATAACAATATTTTCTTCAAGGGCCCATCAACAATATTGGTCTCTGGCAAAAATAATGTTGGACGAATTCTTTAGACACTTTGGGAAATATTATGGACGGTCTAACATAACCAGCAATGTTCATAACCTTCAGCATGTTGCTCATGAAGTTGAAAAGCTTGGGCCTCTGGATTTATATTCCGCATACGATTATGAAAATAATTTAAGATTTATTAAGCAAGACGTAAAATCAGGCACTAATATAGTTGAACAAGTAGCTGGTCGTCTAACCGAACGCAGTCAAGTAGTAAAAGCCAAAAACATCGCGAAACTTATATACCCGAGACTTAGACCAAACGGCCATTTCTTTATTACCGAGGATTTTTCCCTTCACACACAGTTCCAGAAGCAATGGTTTTTAACTGAAGAAAGTAATATTATTAAATTTGTAAAAGCAAAGAAAGATGCTTGTGATTCCTTTATAATTGTTGGCGATTTAATCGAATCATGTGAGGAACTTTTTAATGTAGTGTCTGATGAGGACAATGTGATAACAGATATACATTTATCATCGACTGAAATTTGTATCTACAAAGTTAAGCTTAATGTTCCTACAATAAGGGTAGAGGTCCCCTGTACATCTGTGCTATGTAAGCTTGTTCCAATTTTTAAACCATCGCGGTCTTTATTGCAAATGCCTGTAAGGACAACACCCCAGCCAAATTCAATAGTTTTATTTCCTTTGTTACACACGTTTAGGAACGCATAATATGTAAAATAGTTTATTAAAAATTATTCAACAAAAAAAAGCCATTTATTTATTTACTTATCGTGATTTTAACTTTAATAAATGACATGATTTTTATTAATTTAAAATTTCAGTTAAATAAATAACTTTGGTTTTTGCGGCACCGCATCGAACTCAAAATAGAAAAGAGCTTATGGGTACCAACTGTAAAAGTAAACGAACGAACATGTTTTAATAGTTCACGTATATTCAACTAAACATTATTTATAGAGCCTAGGTCTATTCCATCTCTTATAAAACTAATATGTTCCTAACAAAGTAATAGTCAACAATACTAAAATAACTAAACTAGTTCGTTTGTTTTTTGTTTCGCTTGTGCGCTTTATGCACTACGCTTTTAGTTATTCCTCTTGTTAAGCTTGCACTTTTTGCATTACTAATTTTGTTTTTTAAGAATTGCTCGACATCTTTTTCTGTTGTCTGGGCACCTCCTACCCGTTTGAAGACATTCAGAATGTTTCGGTATGCCACTAACGCTACCTTTTCCGAGCCATTTCGCGAAACACCTCTCCAATTGCACTGAACCACAAACTGACGACAAAACACATTGTAAAATGTGTGGTTGTACGCGTTTCGTTCTAAGTCCCGCGCGCAGTGTTTGTGCGTTGGTGCGCATTTCGTCAAAGTCTCGTGCGCTGGTGTGTTTTGGTGAAGTGTGAAGTAAAAAAATAGTGTGTACAGTACAGAGTTCGCATTCTATTTTACACGCGCGCTTCACTAACACCAATACAAATACCGTGCTTTGACGAGCCGTCTGTGAATGTGTGTGTCTTCTTTCAGCGAGCTCACCAACTTGGATCTGCTCGTCACATCGTGTTGTCTCGCTTACACTATAGCATCGAACCATCGCTCCGTATGTCCCCCCCTCCTACGCGTGCAAAACCACCAGTACAGCGCGACGCTTTGCCGGAGATGGTTGTGCGCGTTTCGTTCTAAGTCCCGCGCGCAGTGTTTGTGCGTTGATGCGCATTTCGTGCGCCGGTGTGTTTTGATGAAGTGTGAAGTGAACAGTGTGTACAGATGCACATGCAGTGCATGCATCGACAGGTAAGAATTTGCTGAACAGAGGCAACGCAGATTGTCGACAAGTTTCCCGCAGCCTGGCTCCCGGTACTTTACGGTATGACGCCATGCGTGAGTATGAAGGATTCCAAATGTGTTGTGAAAGTGTAATTTATGTTTCAATAAAGTGTTTAATGTAACCAAAAATGACCGTGTTTGTGTTTGCTTTTAGAATAAGTGCGCATTTGCGATCGTGTCTATTCATGAAAGAAAACGAGAAACGAAAGAAACAACTATCTTTACATGTGTTCGTAGCATGGCTCGAAAGAACACAAACACATTGAGAACTGCAGAGCGCACCGTGCGTTACGGGTGGGGTGGGGGAGGGCTCGCGTGAGTGGGTAACTCATTGTCTCCGTTGTCTCCTGTTGCGCGGCTGCTGGGGGACAATGCAATTGCGCAGCGATAGCCCTGGAAAACAGCAAGGACATACATACATTAAAGAACATAATTACTGACGTCATAATACAAAATGAGACGATAATCAAGTGGCAACAACAAAACCAACCAAATGTACCTCAGCAAGAAACACCCGAACAACAACAAGTAACGGAAGCCGACGAGGAAATTATCCCCTTGATAGCTACTAAGAAAGAGTTGGATGATCTGCAGCAGAATTTAGCTATGGAGGATTATTTTAATGATATGAAAGGCTAAAGCTGGAGGCTAAAATAAAGGCCACAATAACGAAGGCACGACTTCATGATGCCTTATATCTGGTTGATGCCTTATATCATGATGCCTTATATCATGGTATATAGGTTGTTTCTAATACAATGTAGTTGGAGTGGAAGAGGAGGCAAAATAGCTTTTCGGAAGTGCGATCAGCTGTTGCGGCTATTTGGTCGCATAGGTGATGTCGGTGAAAAAAACGTTGAGAAAGCATTCCTTGAGAAATTTATTCAAGGAAAACTTCAGAATGCAAAAAACAGTTCAACTATATCTGGTGTGATTAAAAGCGTGACTCGTGGTTCATTCACACGGAAGCCCAAAGGACGGCGTAACAAAAAAATTAAAAATATAGTTCGTTCAGACAAGTTTGTTTTTTATATCACCACACAGTGATTGGCTGTGACGTTATGAACTATGAATTAATATGAATAAACCAATGAATTACTTTATGCAACACATCTCGTATTAAGTGGTTTAGGAAAGATACTTGAAAGAAATGATAATTACTGACTCAGAGTTATGCGTTATATATATACCTTACTACCACATTTGTCTTCATACAAAGTGGCAAAGTTTGACGTTTCGAATGTTGATGTTTTTAATCTCCTTGATTCTGCGTGATAATGTTTACAAAACCTTGTTATAGTGAAGTGTATTAATGTGTTTATATGTATATATATATATATATATATATATATATATATATATATATATATATATATATATATATATATATATATATATATATATATATATATATTGTAGACAAACAGAATCCGAACTGTCATAAGTAGGCATTAAACGTCAAATGACACATATGTACATACCTTTGCATTTATACAAATGTCAAAAAAAGATGTGAACTGTCAACAAAAATAATAAAGAATTCAATTCACGCTTAACTGTAAATAGAAAAACACGTGAATCTGTGTCTGCTGTCCTTACGTCCTTATGTCCCTACGTTCAGCTCGCCTCCTACATCTCAGAAGTGGGATACGATAACTAGATAAAATTCCACGCAGTTTCTGTATTTGTGATTGTGTTTGAAAGCCTGCGGTTCGAAATGCCAACGAAAGAGGAAATGCTGTGCGCGCTCGAGTACGCCAAGGTAAATGTACCACCGACTGCTACAATTTCACAATTACGTGAATTGTACAATGCAAACGTTGGAAATATCGATGAACCAGGCGTGTTAAGCGATGTTCCCGCGGATATTGAAACCCCGAAAGCAGAAGGCAAATTAGCATTGCCAACCGAGCTGGTCAATGCTGAGAACAATGGCGCCGCCATTTTGCGAAGTGCTGTAAGGCATGCTGAGAACAATGCGGTATCGCATGATTCAACTTTAGTCGGAACCCTAGAAAACGTCACACATTTGGTTCCAAACCCAATAAACACCGCTCCAAGTGTACATGAAGAGATAGAACTTCTCAAGAAAAAACTCGAAATACTTGAACTAAAGCAGCGAATTAGTCTCCTCGATGCTCCGGTTGTTACACATACAACGCAGCGGTGATAAAAGAGAGCATGTTGTGCGATAGTTCAAGGAACTTAGGCGTGCATTTCTTCCCTATCGCATGGATGATACTATGAAGTTCCACAGTACACGCCAATTGCTTACCGGTACTGCTGCTTTGTTTGCTAAATCCCTAGACGTTACAACATATCATGTGTTGCGGTAGCAACGGGTAGGTTTGAGGCGATTTTTAAATTGCAACGGCTGAGTTGAGGAGATTTAAATTGCAACGCAATATTTCATTTGCAACGGCTAAGTTTGGATAGAAATTCGAAGCTATTGTAACTTATCGTATGAGAACGAGATCGCTGGCCTAAATAAACATACAATTGGAACGGCCCGTTTCTTGAGTTCATCGATAAGCATAAGCCACTCGACCAACGCGTAGGGTAATAAAAATATTTAGATCTGGTGCACCCCGTAGGAGGACAGAAATGCATGAAGAACGACCGGAGAAAAGAAAACATAAAGATTATAAACAAATTGTTGCATGCATTGCAAAAAAAGGGCCACGGTCAAGTGTTTGTAGGATCAATCTAGAAGGCGTAGACTTGAAGTATAAACAAATTGCTGCATGCATTGACAAAAAGGGCCACGGTACTTTCACACACTGGCACCAATACAATTAAACGACGTGTACGGACACGTTCAACACCATCAAAAATGTTAGCATATAAGAACCAATTTTGTCAAATAAACGAGCAGATCTAATTTAGAAACTGAACGGAAAACGTCTCGATTGTTTTGAACGTCTTGGCCTTTCCTAGGTTTTTTTCTTTAGGTCTCATCCGGGTCCCTCTGCCCCCATCCGAAAAGTTATTTGAATGAATTGTACCACTTTCGAAGCATAGGTTCCCACGAACCGCGAACACTAGCCGAAGGTTTAATGTACAATTTATTTTGGTAACTCCTTTCGGGCAGAAACCCATCTTTATATAAATTTGTTTTCGGTTGAATCTCAGGACATTGAAGGCCTTTCCTTCGCGTGGCCTGGCCCGAGTTCCGCCGACAACATTGGTGGCTCCAGAGAGGAAACGAATTCTCATTCGTCAGTACAGATTGAAGCTCCAGTCAGGAGACGAATTCCTTATCATCCAGAGATGAAACGAATTATTATTCGTTGACATTGGTTTAGCACCGGAGAGGATGCGAATTATTATTCGATCCAGTTTGTAAAGAGAGTAACTTTTTACAAGAACGATCCTGTCCACAGAGAAGGCGTTCAATTTCAAGGGTCATAGCAAAAGGAACAAGCGAACTCTACCTGTTGGGATAAATCCTTCAGTTATTAAAAAACTGACCTACGCGCTACCTTGAGCAACAGTAGTTGCATAATAATTTCGGTTGCTAAACCAGAGAAGGAAGATCAATCAACACCAAAATGGGTTTAAAGGGTAAGAAGTACTTCGTTAATAACGAAGCCGGACTCTGCAGACTGTGTACACAGGCAGATGATTCCGAATCAAAAATGGTCCAGTGTGAAGAGTGTGACCGATGGTTTCACTTGGCTTGTGCTAAGCTTAACACGAAACCAACCAACGGGGAAGAATACATTTGTATTAAATGTAAGGATAATTTTTCGCAAGAAATGCCGCTTCCCAAAGCCCACAATTCTGTGGTATCGGCTTTGATTGAAGCACTGAAGCAAAATCGCATGAACGATAATATGTTCTACAAACGTACAACATTAAGAGAACTTCCATACTTCGATGGAAGAGCAAAAGATTGGCCTAAATTCAAAAAGGCATTTGATGAAACCTCGGAGGAAGCTGGGTTCAGTAATTTAGAAAACTTGAATCGCCTTCAAACTTATCTTAAGGGAGACGCAGAAAGAAGCGTAAGATCACTTTTTCTGGATCCCATAAACGTAAATATGATTATCAAAAGATTGGAGGAAGTATACGGAAGACCTGAAATCGTTTATCAGGAGTTACTGAACGATGTTACAAAAATTCGGGTGGAAAATAACAAAATCCCCGAACTAAGCGAAGCGCTTGAAAATCTTGTAACAAACATGCAGGTTATGAAAAAGAAGGAATATTTGTACGATCATCGACTTATTGATGATTTGGTAGGCAAAATGCCATTTTACCTCCAAACTAATTGGATTGCATACAAAGGTAACATTCAGAAAGACGAGATTGTCACTCTTACGCATTTATCGGATTGGCTCATACCAATCGCAAGCACAATACGGCAACTACCGAAACAAAATAATCATTTGGATTATTCAGCAACTTTACATATACCAAGCAAAGGTAATAACACATTCTTTGATGATATGATATTTTGTCATAAAGGATCGCTCAATCCAGAGCCGATAAAAGATCGGCCAGAACACTCAAATGGTTTATCCAGGTTTATTAATGATAAATCATTAGCAGAAACTAGTTCATCAAGAACAAACGATCATTCGGAAATCTTAGGCTTTCTAGGAGCAATCACTTCCCAAAATAACATTTGTTCAAACGAAGCAAAGGAAGAAGAGAACACCACAATAAATAGGTTGCCTCACAAACGTAAACGATTGAAACCACCGAAAAGGAAGGTCAAAGAGAAGAGGAAAGATGAATCAGTTACAATGTCAACAGAAACAGCATTAGAGTGTGCGGACAGAAAAGAAAATCAAATGCAAACCCAAGGCGATAAGAACAAGGAAAATAATGAGAGAACGATTAAAGTAAATAGAGGTGTGCAAGAAATTGAAAATTTGCTAGAACCCATAAACATTTTTGGACACAAAAAGGCAATAGAGGTAAAGATTGAAATCTTAGATGAAGGTATATCATTTGATATCAGTAATGAAGTACAATCAGTATCAGAAACTTCGATTGGTAAAACATTTATTGATCATGATCATGAGAGTATTTTGATGAGAGTTTTTTGTATAGAACAAAATGAATTGACAAATTTCAATGTGCAGGAAATAACGAAAACAGAATTGGAAAAATATAATGAAATAAAAGAAGTATCAGAACTCGAAATAAATAACCAGGAGCTAGACAAAAATAACGATACAGCTCAACATTCAAGAAAAGATCTAAATACACTAGACATGACAATGATCACAAGTTTGAATACTTTGAACAAACAACTCTTGCGTGGGTTAAAAATCAAATTAGACTTTTATGAAAGAGACAATAACGATGCTGGTAGGACTTATCTGAAAATGAAATTATCAACACAAGAACCCATCAAAGCAAACACGAGATACGACTTAAAGAAATGGTCCCTTTATTGGGAGGAGTTTAAAATATTTTTGATGGAAATGCAATCAGTTGCAAAAGTAGTTAACATAAACGAGAGAATAAAAAAATATTTGCCTAAAGAAAGCCAAGAAAAAGAGCATACATTGAAAATACGAAAGCTAGGCATAGATGAAACTTCCGCAATAACTGAAGTGCAGAACAATCTTTGCAAACGGTTAATTAATTACTACGTGCACTTACTACTTTGGATTTCGAGCATCCTTGCAACATACGCCACTTTCACCAAAGCACACGGTGAAAACAAACTTCAACTTCCTTACGAGAGAGGAAAACTATTTGGTCATCTGGGGAAGATTCTGGAACCGCGCAGACATCATCCGAGGCGAATTGCGACAGACGTTGAATCAAAAGCAAGCATCATATATAAGCATCGGCTGATCGTCATCTAACCGTTGTATTGCATTGATTGAAGATTATTCAATTTAATTAAGGAAAACAATATATTGAATGGAAGTAAAATAGCCGGATCAAGTATCCATACATCGCTCAAACCAAGAGTTAGGTGTAATTCATAGTGATGAATTACAAGGGGGAGAATGTTGCGGTAGCAACGGGTAGGTTTGAGGCGATTTTTAAATTGCAACGGCTGAGTTGAGGAGATTTAAATTGCAACGCAATATTTCATTTGCAACGGCTAAGTTTGGATAGAAATTCGAAGCTATTGTAACTTATCGTATGAGAACGAGATCGCTGGCCTAAATAAACATACAATTGGAACGGCCCGTTTCTTGAGTTCATCGATAAGCATAAGCCACTCGACCAACGCGTAGGGTAATAAAAATATTTAGATCTGGTGCACCCCGTAGGAGGACAGAAATGCATGAAGAACGACCGGAGAAAAGAAAACATAAAGATTATAAACAAATTGTTGCATGCATTGCAAAAAAAGGGCCACGGTCAAGTGTTTGTAGGATCAATCTAGAAGGCGTAGACTTGAAGTATAAACAAATTGCTGCATGCATTGACAAAAAGGGCCACGGTACTTTCACACACTGGCACCAATACAATTAAACGACGTGTACGGACACGTTCAACACCATCAAAAATGTTAGCATATAAGAACCAATTTTGTCAAATAAACGAGCAGATCTAATTTAGAAACTGAACGGAAAACGTCTCGATTGTTTTGAACGTCTTGGCCTTTCCTAGGTTTTTTTCTTTAGGTCTCATCCGGGTCCCTCTGCCCCCATCCGAAAAGTTATTTGAATGAATTGTACCACTTTCGAAGCATAGGTTCCCACGAACCGCGAACACTAGCCGAAGGTTTAATGTACAATTTATTTTGGTAACTCCTTTCGGGCAGAAACCCATCTTTATATAAATTTGTTTTCGGTTGAATCTCAGGACATTGAAGGCCTTTCCTTCGCGTGGCCTGGCCCGAGTTCCGCCGACAACATCATGAGTTGAAAGACCATCTGATATAAAATTTCGGCACAACCACATCTTTAGAGAGTGTGTACAAGCAACTGAGAGGACGACGACTTGCACGAAACGAACCCGTCATAAGGTATATTTTGGACATGCAAGCTATGGCATGCGATGTACCCATCCCAGAAATGGATTTAATTAATATTATCATCGATGGAATCGGTGATCCCATCAACGAGGCATGGATTAGATTTTCTGCAAAATCTATGGGCGATTTAAAACAACTGCTGAAAAGATATGAGGAGATTCGTCCACGTAATGCTGCCACACCATCATCATCAGGGTCCATCTGCCAGCCGTTAGGATCATCAAGCAACCAACAAAGTGAAGTAAGATGCTACAACTGTTCGAAATTCGGGCATTATAAAAGTTCCTGCCCAATGCCGCGTAGACCACCAGGATCGTGCTTCAAATGTCACCAAGCTGGACACGCTGCTCGTAATTGCCCGAACAACATAATTATTCCATCGGCAGCAGCTCATCACTCAGTTCAGGATAACGTACAGAAGGAAACATTTAATACGGATCTTGAAGAATTTCAACAGGTGAGTGTTGCCTTCAAAGATCAAAAAGGTCAGAGTAGTGTGATGACATGCATACGTTCTCTTCTCGATACAGGAAGCCCAGTGAGCTTTATAGATTCTGCTGTAGTGCCCAAAACTCTTTTGCAACCACCTTCAATTTCACTATATCAGGGACTCGGAAACCAGAGATTAGTCGTCTGTGGTGAGGTGTTATGCCAAGTCAAGTTTCAGAAGAATCAATTAGAACATCCATTTATTATCCTACCCAGTGAATGTATTGCTTGGCCGATGATCATAGGTCGTGATCTATTAAAAAAATTTAATATTTTTCTTTGTCAACGCAATTTAAACAATGAATTCAATAAAGAAAATCTCACTCCTAATAGCGATGTATGCATGTCTTCACCTGCTCACAGTATTTCGTTGGCTCAATATACACTAGAATCAAAACCGACTAAGCTAGAAAGACTATGTCCTGAAGAGTATCATGACAGTCAAAGTGAGGCATTTGCAGAAATTTGTGCTATTGATTTACCTGACGTGAATGACGTGGAAGAATTAAAAATAGGCAAACATATTAGTAGCGATGAAAATACTGCTCTATTAAGTTCCATTCATCAAAATTACATTAGTTACCCGCCTGATAAAATCATTTCACCCGATCATAACGGCTATAACGGCTATAAAAAATTATCCTATGCCAACAAATACCAAACAAGTACGAAGGTGCTTGGGACTTTTCTCCTATTTTCGCAAATTTGTCCCTTCCTTTTCCAACATAGCAAAACCCTTGACCAATTTATTGCAAAATGATAAGCGTTTTGAGTTTGATTCATCATGTGAAGAAGCATTCTGTTCGCTACGTGACAAACTTATACAGTCTCCTGTCTTGGCAATTTTTGATCCGAAGCGTGAAACGGAACTACACTGCGATGCCAGTTCTTCTGGTTTTGGAGCAGTTCTATGAAAATCAGTCTTATTCATGATATGCCTCTATATACAAAACCTCGCCGATTGTCTTACGGAGAACGGAATCAAGTACGAGAAATAGTAAATGATCTTTTAGAAAAAAAAATTATTCGTCCCAGTAATTCGCCATATGCCTCGGCACTTGTTTTAGTTAGAAAGAAGAACGGAGAATTCCGTATGTGTATTGATTACAGACCTCTTAATAAAATTACGATCCGAGATAATTTCCCCCTGCCGTTGATCGAGACATGTCTAGAGCATTTGAGTAATAAACGAGTTTTTTCTCTGCTGGATCTAAAAAGCGGCTTTCACCAAGTAAAAATGCACGAGGATTCCACCAAGTATACTTCCTTTGTGACTCCTGATGGTCAGTATGAGTATCTAAAAATGCCTTTCGGATTGAAAAATGCTCCTTCTGAGTTTCAACGTTTCATCAACACGATACTCCGGGAATTTATCGAAGCAGATAAACTAGTTGTATATCTAGACGATATTATAATTGCTTCAACGGATTTTAAGTCCCATTTGAACACACTTAGTGCCGTCCTTAGAAAAATACGACATAACGGATTGGAGCTTCGACTAGACAAATGTCAGTTTGCTCAACAAGAACTGGATTACTTGGGGTATAGAGCAAATTCATGTGGAATACGCCCTAGCGATAGGCATATAACGGCTATAAAAAATTATCCTATACCAACAAATACCAAACAAGTACGAAGGTGCTTGGGACTTTTCTCCTATTTTCGCAAATTTGTCCCTTCCTTTTCCAACATAGCAAAACCCTTGACCAATTTATTGCAAAATGATAAGCGTTTTGAGTTTGATTCATCATGTGAAGAAGCATTCTGCTCGCTACGTGACAAACTTATACAGTCTCCTGTCTTGGCAATTTTTGATCCGAAGCGTGAAACGGAACTACACTGCGATGCCAGTTCTTCTGGTTTTGGAGCAGTTCTATTACAAAAACAAGATGATGGAAAATTCCATCCTCTAGCTTTTTTTTCTAAAAACACAACAAAAGATGAAGCTAAGCTTCACAGTTATGAATTGGAAACGCTTTCTATTATATACGCATTAAAACGATTTCACGTTTATGTCCACGGAATTCCGATAAAAATCATCACAGACTGTAATTCACTTGTAGAAACCCTTAAAAATCGTAATTCCTCTGCAAAAATTGCTCGATGGTCGCTTTTTCTCGAAAATTATGAATACTCCATCCAACATCGTTCTGGTGCTTCAATGTGTCATGTCGATGCCCTGAGCAGACTGCAAGCTAGTTGTGCTGTTCATGACATTGATTTAGATTTTCAATTGCAATTAGCTCAAGCGAGAGATCGTGCTATTGAACAGATGAAGTCCAAGTTGGAGCTAGGAGCTGTTGATGGTTATACGTTGCAAGATGGATTAGTGTATCGAGAATCTCCAACCAAGGGACTTCAACTGTATGTGCCTCATGAGATGATAGATAACATCATTCGACATACCCATGAAAAGATCGGCCACTTAGCAGTAGATAAGACATGTGACAAAATAAGCAATCATTACTGGTTTCCTTGTATGAAGCCTCGAGTGGAACATTTTATAAGAAATTGCTTGAAATGTATTGTATATTCCGCCCCTCCCCGCATCAATAATAGAAATCTGCATAGCATCCCCAAGGAAGGAACACCATTTGATACACTTCATATTGACCATTTGGGTCCCTTGCCATCAGTGAGGTCGCAGAGAAAGTATATTTTGGTGGTCATCGACGCTTTTACAAAATTTACTAAAATTTATGCTACTCGCTCTACAAATGCTCAAGAAGTCTGTAACATTCTCAATCAATATATGTCTTATTACAGTCGTCCGAAGCGAATTATTACCGATCGAGCAACATGCTTTACTTCCAATCTTTTTGAAAATTTTCTTGAAAATAATGGCATTAAACACGTCTTAAATGCAACATGTTCACCTGAAGCGAATGGACAGGTCGAACGAGTTAACCGCATTCTTCGCCCAATTCTTAGTAAACTCTCAAATAGTCCTGATCATTGTGATTGGAGTTCACATTTACGCGCAGCCGAATATGCATTGAATAATACCAAGCACGCATCTACAAATTTTGCCCCTTCTATTCTCCTCTTTGGCGTCGAACAAAGAGGTCATGATGTTGATGAATTGACCGAGTTTCTTGATGAGAAAAAATATACCGATATAGCTCGAGACCTAGCTGAAAATCGTAATAAAGCATCAGAAAATATAAAAAGATCTCAGGAAATTAATGAAACCTACTTCCGTAAAAACCACAAACCCGCTCCCGAATTCGAAATAGGTGATTTTGTTGTAATAAGAAACGTTGACACCACCGTGAACCAAAACAAAAAGTTGATTCCAAAATTTAAAGAGCCATACATTGTACATAAGATTTTACCCAACGATCGCTATGTTATTAAGGATATAGAAGGTTGTCAGATAACCCAAATTCCATACGATGGAGTTTTAGAAGCTAATAAATTAAGAAAATGGATAGGAGACCAACGAAACTTAACGGCAACATTCACTTAAAATTAGATTTAATTGAGGGCAATTAAATACTCAGGATAGCCGAGTTGTAGACAAACAGAATCCGAATTGTCATAAGTAGGCATTAAACGTCAAATGACACATATGTACATACCTTTGCATTTATACAAATGTCAAAAAAAGATGTGAACTGTCAACAAAAATAATAAAGAATTCAATTCACGCTGAACTGTTAATAGAAAAACACGTGAATCTGTGTCTGCTGTCCTTACGTCCTTATGTCCCTACGTTCAGCTCGCCTCCTACAATATATATACATATATATATATATATATATATATATATATATATATATATATATATATATATATATATATATATATATATATATATATATATATATATATATATATATATATATATATATATATATATATATATATATAACATAAATTGCGCGGGTTTTTATAAGACAGAAAAGAGGTAGGATTTTATATTTTCTTATGTAACTAAAGGAACTCTGTTCTTTGAAATACTTTGGAAGTTTTTTATTTTAACAAGTTTCTCTTTTATGCGACCGTTCTCGTCAATGGTTGATTTGCGACTAACTTGTAATGAAACGATCGTTCCTAAATCTATTAAAGACTACTTCGATTACACGCGGCTACTTCGTTTACACCCCCTCTCGATCGTTCATCCCAAGTTTCTTCCTCAAGACTTTCAATCAACCAGCTTCTAATGCCTTATTGGTATGTAGCTTCGGAAGGGTTCGAATCAATATCATTACTTTCAATCCAACATCCTGTAACAAGCCCAAGAATTGCCTCAACAAACCAGGAGGAGCTTCAGGCAGCTTTCCATGAAGAAATGCTACTTTAAAATCAGGCCTTAATGTTAACGATTCACCTTTGATAGCTTTCTTCCTAATTTCACAATTATAATGACTTACGTTTGCGCTGAGTTTTGAAGTTATCGGTTCTTCCCTTTCGCCATTTTCTTTTTCACGTATTCCTTTATCGCTTAATATTTCAAAATATTCCTCATTATTCTCTTCAATATCGACAAACTTTTGATGCACTTGCAAACCGTTGGCAGCATTATCTTTTCCGACCATTTCCCCCTTTTGCTGAAAACGGTCATTGTCCCGCTGTTCATGAAAAAGGAAATTTTACATCTCGATTTTCAGAACCACAAGTGTCGTTATCCAATGAGATAAAGGCCAATTCTTGATTTTTTTTATATGGTTCTCGGCATGCGTCGCAAAAATGTGTTGATTTTCGATCGCGACCGTCTACCATACAGTTTTGCATCACCATACCTGTAGCTTGAAATCGAAAATATTCATTACGAGGCTTTAGTGTACTCACCGCTGTCATACACATATTTGCAGATCGTCTCGTTTCTAACTGCAACTCTAGCTCATAAAGATTTTGTTTCATATGAGCAACGCCAATTACATCCTTCTCTAGCTTCATTAGGGCTTTTTCAAAGCCATCTTCACGAGTGAAAAGCACATCGATTCCAGCATGCGTCATTTTCTTTACTGAAACTAAGTTACTTCTCAACTCAGGTAAATAAATAACATTCTTCATTTCTAAAATAACGCCTTCTTTCGTTTTTCCACGCACGGTACCTTCGTATTCTCCGACTAAAGTTACACCGTCTTTGGCAACATCAACGATAAACGGTTCTTTCAATTTTCGAATGTTTTGAAGGTATTTGATGTTGTTGATGAAGTGGTCACTGCATCCGGAATCGATTACAAATGAATGTATTGCTTGCTCTTTTTCTTCCACTTCACACTGAGGTTTCACCATGAAACTCACAGTTTTGCCTGCCACAACAGAGTTAGCATTTCTGTTTTCCATCTTGGATCGGCAATCCTTTTGCATGTGGCCTAATTTTCCACACCGGTAACATCTTCCTTTGAATTTCTTCATCTGATTACTTCCACCGATAAAAGCGGTTGAATTTTCTTCGACATAGTAGTCCACCCTGTCGACTCGCTTAGACTCTTCTCCTAGTAACCGATGTTTCACCATTTCTAATGAGAGGTCTTTATCTTGGATATTTTCAAGGGCTGTCACAAGAGGATCGTAGCTATCCGGCAACGTTAAAAAAAGTTGCGATACCAAATCGTTCTCTTCCATTTTCGCACCTGCATTTTTCAACTGTCGCACTAGCTCGTCGAATTCGGCAAAATGACTTCGCATAGAACACCCTTCCTTCATGCGTAACGTGGCCAGTCGTTTGCGCAAGATCGTCTGGCTTGCCCCCGACTTCTTCGCAAAAGTGTCTTCAAGGGCTTTCCACATTTCCTTGGCTGTTCCCTTTTCTTCGACTATGGCTAGACAATCGTCTCCAACAAATCCAACCAGCAAGGATTTTGCCTTCCGGTCCATTCGCAAAAACTTGTTCCGCGGTTCTCCGACCGCCTCAGGCACGTCTTCTTCGAGCGCCTCCCAAACTTCCGAAGCTTCCAAGAACAAACGAACTCGAAAACGCCATTTTCCGTAGTTCGTTCCATTCAGCTGGGGAATGCCAGCACCTTCCTTTACAGAGGAGCCCATAACCTAAAGGAACTCTGTTCTTTGAAATACTTTGGAAGTTTTTTATTTTAACAAGTTTCTCTTTTATGCGACCGTTCTCGTCAATGGTTGATTTGCGACTAACTTGTAATGAAACGATCGTTCCTAAATCTATTAAAGACTACTTCGATTACACGCGGCTACTTCGTTTACAGTAACGGACTATTTAGTACCTTTATTTTAAGGTACTTATGTAACAGGATAAACACTAGCAGGTGTAATGTTTAGATATTTACCCATTGAATCCTTGTATAAACCAGGGTAATACTTTGATTTTTAGCAACACAATTATGCAGGCCAGATACACAGGTAAAGAAAATTATTATTACATTTCTCTTGGGCAATGGCTATTTGATCAAAAGAACAAATTAACAGAACAATCTGAACTCATTGGTTGAACTTCGATTCCATCCCAACTATTGACTATGTTTTTGTTGGCACGTTTTTCCATGCAAAAAAATGAAATTATTCTCGGCAGGCCATGAGATTTTTGTTAAATAAAAAAAACAACCGGTATTCTGATACAAACTATTGAATTCTGACTGTAGTTGAACGCTTATTCGTTTCCATGCTTTTAATTGAACACTTGATACTTGGTTGACAGTTCAATTTAAAAGCATGCGTTTGTATGGAAAACAGGGTTTGTTAAATTTCAAATTATTTATTAAAAGTTTACCTTATGACTAGTCCAGATCGAACTATTTTATTTTTTTTTTCTTTTGACTCAACAACCGGTGTCGATCAAAGCCTGGCTGTACCACTTGTCGTGTTGGCTTTCAGTGACTTTTGGATAACCCCCCATAGCAGGATAGTCAGTGTTACGTATGGCGGCACGGTCTTTTTGGGGCTTGAACCCATGACGAGCATGTTGTTAAGTCGTACGAGTTGACGACTGTACCACGAGACAGGCTTAATTAATTAATTAATTAATTAATTAATTAATTAATTAATTAATTAATTAATTAATTAATTAATTTTAATTTAGATTGTAATAATCTCGCTCATAATAAAATTTGATCGTTTATGTTATGTCATAATATAATTTATGCATGCATTGTATGGTGGTCTCGCTTGAATTCCTCCAGCCAGGCGGGCATTCATAACCGGGTTTCTAACAAAAGTGTTAACTGTCCTTTACTGCTCTCGTGGGTTCAGCTATACTTGGGGTGGGTCATACGATTAATTTTACGATACGATCCGGAGTCTCACGGAATCGATCCCGAACCATGGTTGCAGTAAGGGTTGCTAGATCACTTTAGTAATCAAATTCGACCTGTGGGTGCAGCGAGTTTGGGCCAACCCGAATAATCAGTAGGTACGTAAAAGTATAAGCATTTCCGACCCGGTGCTTGGGCCTACTTTACCTACTTGTACCTTTCGGGTCGACCCGAACGACTACTGGTCACTTACGGATGACTCTGACCCGGTAATTTCGGATCGACCCGCTCATCACAAAGCCACGACGTACAAGCCAAGATGTACACGTGCGATCCCGGTTATTGCTGCATCCCGGATTTCGTTTGGCGTCCGCAACCCCATAATCTGCATGTCCGGTATGCTAGCCACGGCAGCGAAATTAACTAGCCGCATATTAAACTATATAAACATAAAACACATTATATGCACAACGATATGCCACGATTTTTATTATTTTACCGGTACACAAGTGGACAGGCGGGGGAGGGAAATCGAATAACTCGGGTAAATAATAGTAAAAACACTTTTGTCACAAATCTAACATAATATTTGCATATGGCATAATTCTTTTACATTTGCAAAAAGAGCATATACCTCGATGCATTTTGTTGTTATTTACCTTTTTGTTAACTTTGTTAACATGATGTTTACCTCTTTGGCCGAGGTACAAACAGGCATAAATATCACTACAACACTTTGTTTTCCAACACTTTTCATATTTAAATTAACTGTGCACGTCGAAGTAACACTAAACACATTAATACACTTCACTATAACAAGTTTTTGTACACATTATCACGCAGAATCAAGGAGATTAAAAACATCAACATTCGAAACGTCAAACTTTGCCACTTTGTATGAAGACAAATGTGGTAGTAAGAATGAAACAGACTGACCGGCAAAAATTGGGTGCAAATAAAAAACGAGTTCTCCAACTGAAATAGCCGTCGACGCACGCACACAATCACACACGGCGTGTTCCAATACGCTGAGTTCGTTTTGTGTTAGTGACAAGCGCACTCAAAAAGCAAAGCGCGCTCTCACCACAGTGCGTTTCTCCTTGCTTCCTCAAGCTTCCTCATATCCCTCGGCCTGAATCACTCAAAATTTGGGGTCTCATTGTTTGCGTGGCAGTGTCTCTTCGACCCGCGATGGTTCGATGCTGTAGTGTAAGCGAGACAACACAATGTGACGAGCAGCTCCAAGTTGAGCTCGCTGAAAGAAGACACACACACACATTCACAGACGGCTCGTCAAAGCACGGTATTTGTATTGGTGTTAGTGAAGCGCGCGTGTAAAACAGAATGCGAGCTCTCACCGCAGCGCGTTTCTCCTTGCTTCCTCAAGCTTCCTCATACCCCTCGGCCAGAATAACTCAAAATTTGGGGTCTCATTGTTTGCGTGGTAGTGACCATTTTAAGCAGAATTCGATATGATATACATCGTAATTAGTATATAAATGACTTATGACTGCGGATTGTTCGAGGTATATTGTAGTGATACAGGCAGGCGTTGACCGACAACGGTTGTTTTGCCAAGGAAAAAGAAGTGAATGAGAAGATAGGGTAAGCGCTGTGCGATTATTCAAAATGTTTCTAACTGTAATTTTGTGTGGTGTACGATCACCTTAATCTAGAAACCGGGTACGCTGTGTGCAAAAGCGTAATAAATATGCGACACAAATACTAACATGCGACACTCACGCGTACGTACACTTATGTACTATTTATCCTCAGAAAGGATACACTAACACCCTAAAATGTATGGGCTTCCGGGGGCATATAAGGGACCGAACTTTTAATAAACAAACCATTTGGATTTTGCAACTCTAAGAAACCTCGTCTTTTTTAATTTTGCATATTCGGATCACGAAAGAAATCTCTCTTCCCTCTTCACCCCCTTCTGCGGCATAGGCTAATCAAATTATTTGAGAGAGCAACTATTGGGAAGGTTAATCTTTGGTGTCGAACGGTTTAGAAGATCGCTGTTACAGAACAATTCGGAGCCGAAGCCTTTACTCGGCAGTCGAAGGCATTGAGATTGCCAGCATCGGTGAGACCAACCAGAGACATTTATAACTGCAGACTAGCCGCTCCGTACGACTACCGATTACATTTTTTGATATTCGATTGGAGCCATTTCTGTTTTTTTTTTCATAACCATGCCATCATAAAATGTTAATATCTAATATTTATAACTCATTGAAAGCGATTGTAGCCAAGTTAAAATTATTTGCACTCCCCTTCTACAAGATGAATCAATGTACTTTCCAACCTCCCCAAATCAAAACCAAAATGAAATGATTACGCTTAAGATAGAGGGGTTTAGATTAAGGATTCAAATAATCGATAGCTTATTAATAGATTAGCTCACACAGTCCATACCTCAATTCGCGAATCATTCAAGACACTTCAAGTGCTAAAAAATATTTGCCGAGCTTTATGCGATCACACACCACGAATCTTCGTCAGATAAAATTATCGTAATTTACCAAAAAGTTTCGTATAATACGAGTTCTTGTTATAAGAAATGAATATACCACCACTTGGAACTTGGAAATTAGTGAAAAATAATGTTTAAACACGTTATATTACAAATTTTCTCTTGATCTGCCGAAAAATTGCTGGCCAATATTTATGTTATTCATCCTGCGATGGATAGCTTGGATTCCTTGAAAATGATTCGCAACAGGCTGCTAGACTTCCCCTACCAAAATGAAAAAAGTGTGGTTGAGCGATATTTTCTAACAAAACTGCCGTGTGAGAACGCGACTAATGAAAAAATTATTTATCCTATTTTAATAATAAGGATAAAAGAAATTGCATATGACGTTAAAAGTACATTAATCATTTTTTAACTAAAAAAGAACACAATGAAATAAAACATAGCAAATTTGTAAAAAAGAAACGATTCCAGATTTGAAGCGAGAAGTACTAGAAGTCAATTTGTTTAACAATAATGTTTTAAACATTTTTTTTTTATAAATATTGTGGTATAATTTTTATTCTCAACTGTGCGGCCCGCGCATGACTGAAAAACTGTACTTGCGGCCCACTGATCAAATGAGTTTGACACAGCTGATCTATAGCAATACGGTCGTTTTGTACCGTTCCTCCTGAATAAAGAATATATCTTTCGATCTATGTCAATGTTCTGTTCAATTTGGAATTAAAATTTTATTAAATAATTTCGGCCATAATTTGTCAGATAATCTAAGCCTTGAAGATTCTGAAATTAACTGACATAAAAAGTACATGAAATAAAATGATGTTTTAGTATTGTTGAGACGTTATCAACAAGATTCTTTCTTTCACCCGAATGTACAATAAATTTGAGATACACAAGCGTCTTTTAAGCAACGTTAGTTTATTGTAGCTAAAAAATCAGTCGCTTGGCTCGGGGATCGGTGAAAGAATGGCTAAAGATCGTAACCTTTGCCACGTTCGGGAATTTTCGTGCTATCGGGACTGCTCGGCCCGATCGTTATCAAAACGACTCCACTTCGATAGTGTCCTCTATTGGGATTGAAGGAAAACACGACTGTGCCATCGAATTAACCATTAATATTTATTTTAATATTTAACACTGGCCCAGTGTTTGCGAGCCAGGTAAACATTCTTAATAGTACAATTCGATGATGGCTGTTGAGTTTTTTGTTCACGACCGTAAATACTTTTTTTTCTAGCTCTTTTACGCCTGAATATTTTCTTGCGCACTAATAGGTTTACATCCCCTGCCTGGTTGAAGTGCACTGCATGCCCTTTTTGTTCCCCCGATAGAAATGGCGATTCACTTCTCGCTAAATCATTTGCAATGATTATCCAAAACAACTTTAACAACACAACACTTATTGAAACAACATATGTCATATCCGCTTGGCGAAACGTAATAAATTCGCATAAACTATTTAAGCACTACGAATCAGTTCTCTGTATGGTTCACTTCTTCTGCTGCAAGTTCACTTCAGTACAACTATGTTCCGAATTTCGTCAGGAACTTTATATCGCTGGCAACGGGTGAGATGCGTAAGGAAACAACACAATTTACTTAACTTAATCCGTAGTCCTTTTCTTAAACACGCGCGTAATCCTTATAACCTATTTCCTTGCACAGTAATTTGTCTTTTCTTCACTTCAGCACGGTGATTCCGATTTGCCTCAGGAATCATTATTAGCCAGCAACGGGTGAAGCAAAGGATCACAATGTGGAGAAAATTAATTATTTGAAAACGAACGAATTTTTAGAATGTTGAGACATTATCAACAGGATTCTTTCTTTCACCCGAATGTACAATAAATATGAGATACACAAACGTTTTTTAAGCAACGTTAGTTTATTGTAGCTAAAAATTCATTGAAGGAAAACACCACTGTGCCATCGAATTGACCGTTAAAATTTATTTTAATTTTTAACAAGTATGTTCAATGGTAAAGTAACTGAAAGACATTCTTATTTAATTCATTTATTTCTTTCTTGATTGAAATGATCACTAGATATTTAAATCTGAAATATAATTTTTACATTTATATTGTTATTTTATAATCCCTGCTTACTGTCTAAGTGTATTTACAATATTAATTGTGTTGGTGAGGGTTTGTTTTGGAATAACAGTGCCCGTATTATGCACGGAATAAACGGTTGGCGTACGCCAACAACGCATCCATAAAAGCACGTTAATGAATGTTCTTCATATGCTCTGGCATTTTTGTTTCGTACATAAGTATTTTGCAAATGAATATCTATCACCAAACCAGCCACTGATGAACCTTGCCAAATTTCGAGCTCTAGTGCAAACAGAAGTAAAGTTTGGCAATATTCATCCACTGGTGATAAGATCGTCATTTACACGTTAATACTATCATTTTCCTAGCAATTCATGCTTTGCAGGCGCATGAAGATGGTGGAACAAGCGATAAAATTCAACGATAGTACCCGATTATGGGCTTACACCTAATCCAAGGGCATAAAAAATATACTCTTTGTATTGTGTGTCACGAAATACACTACTTGATAACGCAAACTTGTGATCCCGCTCTGAGTTGTATGTCGCTGAATACAAAAATTATATATATATATATATATATATATATATATATATATATATATATATATATATATATATATATATATATATATATATATATATATATATATATATATATATATATATATATATGTTTTTAACTGAATTTTTCACCGATTTCCCTTTACCCCAGACAATGGCCGCTCTTTGACTGCTTGCAACTTGACGTTATCATTGAAATGTTACGTTAGATTATTGATGGAATCATTTTATGCAAATAATTTATGCGTTTAGCAGGGTCGAGGATTTATTGTTATCAGTCAACAGCTTCCGATTGAACTGCGTATTTTTAAGAAATGCATCATTGTCTGACAACCTTGCCGCAGCTGCTACGGCTGCATTAGTTAGCAATATTTGACTCACGTCGTTATAATTTGGTAAAAATCGAGCAATGTTCGCATTGTCTTCGAAGCCATTATCTGAACTAGTATATCGATGATTTGCAGCAATAGATTGGGTCTTTTTATTGTGGTGGTGATCTTTACGCAGTATATTAGGGACGGCAACTGCCGTTAGAAGTTGCTCATCCTCAGGTGGTACATTTTGTTCCGTTGATACAAGGGATCTCAAACTGTAAATAGATGTTAAAAAATAAAGTGAATACATTTTTACATTAAAAAACTGTACATTTTTGTTTTCTCTTAATTTTTTCTGTAATAGTTGGTTCTTTTGCTATAAAATAGCTGCATTTTAACCATATTCTTAGTAAGTTACATGTACATAATTTTACGTTACTCGTTACGTTTAAATTATCCAACAATGATAAAAATTTTGTACAAAATTAAAAAGAAACAAATTATTCTTACTCATTGCTATTATCCGCTAATTTTCCTTCTGCACTGCTGGGTGACTCTGAACCAATCCTCAAGGAATCCGATTCAAATGAGCCTAAACCGTCGCTGTATACATACGTAGATGATTCCATAGCTGGTGATGGGTATATGATCTTGTTAAAAGGGTAGTATGCATTCTGTGTGATTACAAAAATTAAAACGCCACATTATGAAATGAATTCATGTGCTTGGCATGTTTGTATGCGGTTGGAAAAGAGCGTACCTTTTCTGGCAAAACTCTTATCAAAGCCCACCGTTCCGCGCCATTTAAAGCAGCTGGGAGTGGGTGAGATTGGTCCAGCTGCTGCTGTGGTTGAAATTGTACAGCTCCCGGCACATCACTGGAAGCCATATGCCCCGGTTGGCCCGCGCGTTTGCCATGAGCTGCAAGAAATGTTCATAAGAGTGTGTTGTCCAGCGCCACTCGGTTGCACCATAGTTTTGTGTCTAACACTTACCTCCCCAGCATGAATGTCCGTAGCTCAGGCAGGATCCTGCAGGGCGCATAGCGTGATGGTAGGATGAGAAAAAAAGGTGAAACATTGGTTAATTGGTTTCTGTTTTGATCGTCAGACTGTACAAAAATATTGATATATGATTGGATCCACCGAGTTTACAGTCACGCATATAGGAAATCCCAAATCAATTTTTTACGTTATAGCCATTGTATGCCCTCTTGGGACCGAATGTGATTATTTACCAAGTTTAAAGTTCAAATGGTTGAACATTGAAGTTCATTTTAAATTATTGAAAGTCAAAGAAGTCCAAGGATCTTTGTTTGTTAAACTACAGTATTCACTATAAGATTCAGTCGTCACCTAGAACGATTAGACAACATGCTCGTCATGGGTTCGAGTACCAAATGGACTGTTCCCGCATACTTATTATTAACTATCCTGCTACGGGTAATCAATAAGTCGCTGAAAGCCAAACTCACTAGTGGTTCAGTCAGCTATGGATCGACAACTGTTGTTGTGCCAAAGAAGAAGAAGAAGAAGAAGAAGATATTGTTCAGAGCCGAATGTGGCCGTCAAAGGACTTTAATATTAAAAAAGAACAACAACAAATACCTACTATATATTATATGTGTTTGTGTGTTTTTTTTTAAATTAATGGAACTCTTTTTAAAAGTTATCAGTGACTTATTGATTACTCATAGTACGATATTTACGGGGTGGTCCCGTAGTACAGTCGTCAAACCGGACGAGTTAATAACGTGTCCGTCGTGGGTTCAAGCCTACAATGGACCTTTCCCCCGTAGCAAGGATTGACTATGCGGCTGCGTGGTATGGATTAAGCATCGATAGCATTATATGCAGGCATGTCCGCGTTGGACGTTACGCCGAATAGAAGAAGAAGAAGTAGTTTACAGGCGGTCCGGAGATACACGGTTAATGGGGACCGAAAACGGCTACAAAAAACCGTGTATCTCGAATTTCCGCGTAAGACGAATCTCGAGATTTCTAGAAAAAATATCACTAATATTCGTATAATTTTGCAAGTAGGGGGTGGTTTTAGCCGATTAATTAATTATTTGATATGATTATGACTAAGTTTAGTTTAAACCTTTTGAAATGGTTTTCAACATTCGATCAAGACATTGGGGAAGGGAGGGGGGGGGGGGTGGATTATTTGGCATTTTACAATTGATGTGTCAAATAAGTATAATTTGCCCAAAGAACTGTCAAATTTGGAAAATCGCGTATCTCCGATCCGCGTATAACAAATACCGTGTATGTCGGGGACTACCTGTAATTCGTCCATACGGGGCTAAAACCCATGACGAGCATGTTATTAAGGGGTGCGAGTTGACAACTGTGTCACGAGAATGGCTCCGTGGATTTTATTAGTGGGATTTAAAAAAAAATATTCAATTCTGTGGGTTTTTTGTAAACAGTCTTCCGGTCTGTCTGGTAGCCTTTTTATTTTATTTTCTCACTATCCCTCTTGCCTTGTTTGCTCTCAAACAGAATGCTATCGTTGAAGTTGACTGTCATTTGAAGCATCCTATGGCCCTGTAAATATATCGTCATATATTGCCCGCTCAATACAGTGAATGGATTCCATGAAATTACTGCGTTATTTAAAATAGTGATGATTTTGTATTAATCAAACATTTTTCCACGACAATTAATTTTAAACTGTCATGTAGCGTTCCATTAAAAAAATCTGTAATATTTTCTTCCCGTGGCATAAACAACTTCGCGTTGATCGTGTCCGCGTTATACGCGTAATATTTAGTAATATTTAGTAATATTTAATATTTAGTGTAGGTGAAAGGATCTACGCGATCCTGTAAACAAATATTCAGTCCAGCCTTTGAAACATTGAAACTACCTGTTGCTGATGGGAGAACGTTAAAATTTTGTGTTGATAATAAAAAAACAAACTGAATTAATCAAATTTCTTTCATTAAATTCGTATTATTGAAGTTTGATTTTCTTCTTTGAAAAGTAATAATTAAATGTTTTGTTAGTATTGTCAAGATAACGCGTCAAGAGGACGCATCGGTCCGTTGATGTCCTACAGAGTAAATGTATCGTATTAGAAATAAAATAAATGTATTAGTAATAAAATGAGTAAAACAAAAGTGTATATTTTTTCAGGCATAACTTAAGAGAGTTACGACCGTTCCTACGAGAAATAATTGAAGCGTTACACAGTTTGAAGCATTATGTATAGTTAAATGTAAGTATAATTATATATTATAACCTGTAAACTAATAAAACGCTAGAGAGTACTATGGTTTTGTCATGATTTTTTGAAGAGATGAACCTGTTTCTTTTAAAACTGCTTTGTGCTATATCAAAATGGTTACGAATGAGTTGATTACCTTGCTTGGATTGTAAATATATTACGTATATTGGTTAATGATTCAAGGTTATATCTTACCAAATCTCACGGTTACGATAGGCATCAAAGCGTACGACCTAACAACAGGACTGTCGTTGGTTTAAATTTTGAAAGGAAGCAACCTAATAACCATAGCTGTTACAGATAGGTCATAACGAATAGTCAATTTTATAGCTGGAAATAGTCAATTTTAAAGGCAACAAACCGATAACCTGCGTCTTGGGTCAAATAAATCTAATAACAATCAATTGTTCATGCATATTGAGTCTGCTTTGCAAATTTTTCATCTTAGTATCGTATCACCGGCAAGCGAATGAACTTCTTGTGCAAATTCTTAGTATAGGAGAAAAAAGGCCAAAGGGTATGAAATAGTATCTGATGAAACGTATGAAACTGCTTCTGCAAATTTGCTCCAATTGAAATTTTGGAAGTTCAGCATTACGAATGGATATATGTATCCTTTTATTGTTGTCTGTAGAATCTTTTGTAAAGCTGACGCACATGAGTCCATATTGTTAGGTTTAATGGACAGTTGAATGACGAACCCGTCATCAATTAACAAACAATATTGACGGTGTGGTGTTACGGACTATTAGATTGTGTGTGCGTGTATCAGTTATCACATGTAAACGGGTAAAGTAAAAAAAAATGAAACACAGAAGAAAAAAAACAATCCAAAAACCAAAACACGTATATTATTTCAATTTTATTTTTTTATAGAAAATGTAATGTGTTGAAGATATCTGAAGAAAAATGATTTTGTCTATTTGTGACATGTTCGAGAATGGTGAAATTACTAATAGGAGAGATCGTTAGGAATATTTCAAAAATATAATTGTCGAGGAATATAGTTTGAGCATCGAATTATTATAAAGTCTTACTTCTACCATTTAAATTTCTAATAGTTTATCAAATAATGATTTTTGTTTTCAATAAAAGTTATTTTATAAAACAAAATATAGCGTTTGTTCAAGCTGTATTAATTTTTAACCAAGGTTTAATGGACAATGTATGGCGGAAAAATGTCGCAATATAAATAATCCTCAGGCGGCAGGCATTTTTATTGTTCTTTTTCTTAATGTCAAAAGTATGCTAGATGGGTTCAGAAAGGATTCGTTATTTACCTTTTCTTATAGGTTTATGATACACACAAAAGGGTTTTTCTTATGGGAGAAGTAAACTGAAATGCAAATAATTTTATTTGCTTCAATCTGTGAAATGATAAACGAATGCGATTGTGCTCGCCTTATACGTGACCATGTTTATCTGTTCCTTCAACAAATTGGTCGAAAAATGTGTGTACTTTATGTACCCCTTAAGGTATTTTTTTAGCATAATTGAAGTAAAGCGTTTGTGAAGACGAATATGTATAATGTTATTAAATTTTCAGAACAATATATCGTGACGTCATCGATCGATACCATCGTTGGTAGCAGAAATTCTAAATACAACAACGTATAAAATGAGTGACGCAACAGTGTGTCAACATGTTTTTTAGCTTGGTTTCTGGCTCGGAGAAGGAAATGGAAACGAATATGCCTTTCAGCGATTGTTTTACGGAGGCTTTGGCACTTTGTGTACTTGATGCAATGTCAACGATGCGCAACTTATCATCACAGCCCTGCAGCTTGGCCCTTCATCTCTAAACAGAGGAAATGCTTTGCAACAAAAGGATTACGGAAAAATGGAATTCTTTCACATAGGAAAAGCTGGTTGGTTAATCAAACAGCATTTTTGTTTTCCTGAAATACGTAGAAAACAAGTCATACGGATTGAAAAAAACACAGGGGAAATCACACAACAATTTTAAAAATCATTGCAGGTTCTTTCCAACTATATATTTAGATAAACTCTGAACTGTAGACAACCTACAATATACACATAGACGCGTATAGCTGAAAAAAAATCGGGATACAGAATTTGAAATTTTGAGAAATTGTTTTTTTCGTTTTTGATTGAATGAATGAAGGGGCTGTGTTTTTGATTATTAGCAATCGTGATATCTCTAAACGGAACTGCTTATTTACCGCGCTATTGAATTGTAGAGAACTGAAATAAAGCAAATACTGAAAAATAAGAAATATTTTCACTCATTCCTAAGAGTTGAATTACGTTTCGTTTTTGATAGAATTATCGACTTGTATCTTTTTTTTCTTTGGCACAACAACCGTTGTTGGGTAAGGCCTACCCGTGAACTAGTGAAATGAGCTTGATTTTCAGTAACTTATTGTTACCATAGCAGGATAGTCAGTCCTACACGTATGGGGACACGGTCTGTTCGGGGCTTGAACCCATGACCAGCATTTGTTAAGTCGTACGAGTTGTCGACTGTACCACCAGATCGGCCCAATCGACTTGTGTAACACATGTAATTTATTTGATGTTAGACTTTCTGTTACATTTAACTGTTGGACCAAAATTGATACCAAATCTATGTTCCAAAATGTATTATTTATAATATTAATCAGGTAAGACATACCGCACTCAACACGACCAATTAGTAGTATGACGAGTACAAACCATAAGAATCTGCATGGATCGCGCTTAAGAAAAAATGTGCTTTTAAATAATGCATCCAGCTTTATTGTTTCACACTTCATTGAATATTATGCATTTTTTTATGTTTACTTCATTTTTTCAATAACTGTTAAGGAATTGCCGAACAAACTGTATCATATTTAAAATATTTTCATTATCGGCATTTCCCCGTTCTTACCTTAGCAATTTTGTGTCTTGTTAATATTTTTTAACGAGCAAAACGATCTATTTAGTCATAAATGCTTTATGTCGGATTAAGCTGTGTAAACTTTTATATGCTAGCCCACTGTATTGTTACGAACAGCTGGATCAGTCCGCTCGATGATAGCTTTATAGACATTCAATAATGATTTAAGGATTTCTTTGAAATTTCTTTAATTTCTATGTAAAACTGTTCATGAAATATAGTTTTTATTTATTTTCATTAGAAACTATTTTTCATTTTATAAAAATCAGCTTTTAGCAATACCGATCCGTTCCTACTAAATAAAAAAATCAATCGGATTTTTCTGTTTAAAATTCTAATGGACTGTCTAGTCTGTATCTTATTTGTTTATACTTATGCCTTCGAAAATTGCTTACTACTACTTCATTTTTTGAATATGATGCTTCACGCATTGCTATTTTATATTTTAACATGAACATACCTTTGATTTGTTTTGAACACACACTGACGAGTATAATAAAAACAATGAAACCTCGAATTTGATAGGCCATATTAGATTTTACTGTGAGCAGGAAATAATGCAGCTTGCACAATATCAATTTTGCTAAATACTTTAAACTCGTGATATGCAATTTTTAAAATTTGTCACTCAATGAAATTAGCAAAGACCATCATCACTGCTGCGTTTTATCTTATATTATGTAGCGCACTGCACAGCTAAAGTAAAACAACGCAACTCCGTTCAACTAAAGAGTAATGCTTTCATTTAAAAGAAAAATACAACAACAAACGCTGACTATTTACGGCGGCACACTGGATCCACTAGATCTTCACTTCAACAGTAAAGTTGGTTGGTTTTAGTTGTTAAAACGAGTTATCGAGGTAAAGTACCGGGAGCTACTGCGAGTTTCTCACGTCAGCTTCAGTATATATAGGAACAACCGAAAATTTACAACCCTATCGACCCGACGTATGATCCATCCCGTTCTCCTCATTGATAACAAGGTATACGCGGGTTTCGAAGTATTCAACATGCGCAGAAGATGGATAGAAAGAAGAACGTTATTTCACTTAATGGCGAGGTAAATTATGTAGTTTGATGTTAAAATAAAGTTATTTTGGTGGATATGTAACGTGGTGTTGTAGCTATGTCGAGTTTTAAAATGATAATATTTTGTATACATCTGGCTTTGTTTAGTATTGGGTGAACGATGAAAAATTTGAACTTATGTGATATTAATGTAAAGAATTTGTGAATGTAAATATTTTTAATCTATATTTCATCTGTGTATGTGTGTATATTTGTATATCTGTATGTATATTTGCATATATGTAAAAGTATATCTTTATAGAAATAATAAAGAAAAAAAACAAAAAATGTTGTATAATTAATAATTTTTGTATATATATATATATATATATATATATATATATATATATATATATATATATATATATATATATATATATATATATATATATATATATATATATATATATATATATATAAATTAATTATACAAGATAATTTGTTCTGTATAAATACCACTGCACCAACTGCATAAACACGAACTGTCGAACTGTGTGTGTGTGTGTGTGTGTGTGTGTGTGTGTGTGTGTGTGTGTGTGTGTGTGTGTGTGTGTGTGTGTGTGTGTGTGTGTGTGTGTGTGTGTGTGTGTGTGTGTGTGTGTGTGTGTGTGTGTGTGTGTGTGTGTGTGTGTGTGTGTGTGTGTGTGTGTGTGTGTGTGTGTGTGTGTGTGTGTGTGTGTGTGTGTGTGTGTGTTTGTGTGCTTTGAAACCGTAACTATATTACAGCTTGTATTGTATAAAATATTGCATGATCAGGTTTGATCATAAATTTACCATAGTCTACAACTAATCGAGAATAACTGCATACCAGGTGCATTTCCTATCGGTGAAGGTATGATAAGAGATTCATTGTGATTATTTTTGACGCTGAGGTGAACGTAGGTCATGTGAAGGCAAGAACTGGTTCAAACAATTCTATATGGCGGAGAAGGCTAGCATTGAGGTATCCTTATGCTAACCATGAGGCGTGAGGCATGTGGCTAGTAGAAGAAATAAATGTTATAATATTTTTAAGCAGTTTTACATGTGCATCACGTACTTAAATCTTTATAGTGTCATAGTTCACGATAGCAATAGTTCTTATTTATTTATTATTCATTTCTTCATTTCAAATTATAAATACGCGCCACGTGATTGCCGTATACGTGGCTGAGCATCTGGTTATCTGGTTGACATCTGGTTATGCTTTTTAAGAATATGCTTGAAGAACGTTCACACAAATAGCTCTGACACAAATTTCAATTCAAAAGGACCTTTAAAAAGAAGAAACCTGAAACACCTGCGACATGATTTGTTTTGCTATGTCAACTAAATGCATGTGCCGGTTTCAAAACTATGTGCTCTGTATGTAGCAGATTTAATGTACACTATTTACTTTTGCTATAAGCAAATGTTTTATTGCAGTATCTTTTTTTTACTCTGGAGGAATGGCCCGAAGAGGCCGTATTGCTTTTTTAAATTCATAAAACATAAAAATAAATACAGGTTTCTTAGTAAAACAGATTTTTCTATTCTTATATTGTTGTATAAATTGTATTCGGTTTAAGCTATGTCATGCTATGTTTGTGAATGCAAATTTAAATAGTGTCAATTTACAGGAAAGCTGGTATTTAATGGACAATTAAACGCTACTTAAATGAACAAGGCAAGTGTGACTAGTGCAGGGTCAATATTTGTAATGATATATCAGTCATGTCAATCATCATACATTATATGGTACTAACGAATGCTAAAAGCGGATGACGAGGTTGCGTATGTGTAATTTCACTGGCAAACGGTACTGATGGGCATGATTTTAACGCTGTTCGAATACATTTTATGCGTGCTGTGCAAATATTTGGTTTGCCTAGGGAAGTATCTTGGACGAGAAGCTTTGCTTAGCAGTGTCCATTTTTTCACTTTATTTTATAGCCGAGCACTTATTTAACGAGGACGAGCATGTACCGCGAGAGCGTTTGATCGAACGGCTATTCCACTGCATTAAATCTTCAATTAGGAGGATTGGTTAAGCACAAATAAAGCGGTTGGAGTGAATTCGAGAAATCGACGAGCAGAGGCGGATTTATCCATCTCAGGGCCCTGAGCGGGGGTCGAAATATGGCCCATAGTTTCCATAAAAGTCCCCCACATATATCAATATCAACAAACGTCACACTGTTCACACTTTTTAAGAATAGTTTTTACAAAAATCAAATACATAACTCTGAATTCGTTAGGAATTAATTTTCTTCTGTCCTTTTATATGGAAGTTATTGTATTATTTCAAAAACATTTATAGTCTTTGTGTAATCAGGCTTACATATTTTACATATTTTTAGGTTGTCCTGGATGTTTCCCGTAGCGAAAATTTTTCAAAACTGCATTCAAATACTAGTGTTTTGGATAAGAAAACTTTGATTTTCTACAGAAGTCAAACAATCAAATGATGAACTGTCGTTTTTATACTTCAGATTTTCCAAATTGCAGTACTGATATAGTTGGTATTGATTCAGTTGTCCTAACCTTGGCCAATTTAACCATTGTAACAACTTGATAATTGGTCTGATACACCTAAAAGGCATATTTTGAAAGCCTACAAAAAATGAATTTTACCTAACAAAAAAAACCGAAAAAACCGGAATCAAATGCATTTCCAAGTTAACGGCATCTGCTTTGTTAACGGTGAAAAAAGGTTATCTGGGAATCACAAGGAAATGCATTAAATTCATTGTTTCAATATGTTTTATAGTCTCAATAGTTGGGGAATTTCCTATCTTTTGGTGTGCATCTTCTGTTAAATATGTAATGAAATACAGTCTGTTCACGAGTTACGCGGTTTTTGCGTTCCCGTCGACTCCGCGTAACTCGAATATCCGCGTAAGTCGAATTTTACATTTTCTACTAAAATACTTTTGATTACTCGGAGTTTTTTATTTAATTTAGTACTTTCACACACTTCGTCGTTTATTTGATAAGATTCGAGCAGAAAATTCTAATATTTCTGGCGGTTTCAATTTGTTACAAAAATGCAATGTACAGGCGGTCCCCGAGATACACGGTTCATGGGGATCAGTCCCCATCGGCCAAACGGCCGCAAAATACCGCGTATCTCGAATATCCGCGTAAGTCGAATCTCGTGATTTCCAGCTAAAATATCACTAATATTCGTGTAATTTTGCAAGTAGGGGGCAGTTTTAGTCACTTTATGAATTATTTGATATGAGTCTGACTGATTCTAATAGTTTAAAACCTTTTGAAATAAATCTTCACATTCGATCAAAACGGAAATTATTTTGCAATTTACAATTGATGTGTCAAATCAGTACAATTTGCTTAAAGAATTGTCAAATATAGAAAACCGTGTATCTCCGAATCCGCGTATAAGAGGTACCGTGTATCTCGGGGACCACCTGAATACAGAACTTGAAGCAAATTTTACTGATATGACATTTAATCTGTCAAATTTAGAAAACCGCGTATCTCCGAATCCACGTAAGTCGAGAACCGTGTAACTCGGAAAAAGACTGTATAGCAGAAAACCCAACATTTTACGTTCAATTTCACTGGAGCTGTAGCCCGGTGTATGATAAGCCATATTCTTATAAATATTTAAAAAAGTATAGCAGAAAAACCAAAAATCTCTTTTTAAATTTCACTGGAATCGTAATCCGGGCTAAATATGGAAGAATGCGAAACTATGTTAAGTTTGTCTAGGCCTTCCAAAATTATCTCCAAAATTCGTAAAAACCTTTGAATTCTCTAAACGTTATCAACACATTCCACACAATTGCTTGTAAGAATGTACTTCTTAAGAAGGATTTAGTTATCCGTTCATAAGTGCTTTCGAAAAATAAACAATTATAAAAGCGAACTAATATGAGGTTTAGCTAGCGGCCCCCCCGCGGCCGCTCAGTCCGCTTATAGGAATATCCGCTTCTACCCTTCAGTACTCTAGCTGCGGCGTCTGCAATTATCGCTCTAAGTAAGATGGATATCCGTTTTCCATTTATGATAACTTCGTTGTCCAGGACATCATTTAATTTGATACCAGGCGGCAAAGATAATCCTCTGCATTGTCCGGTTCAAAGGTTCCACAAAATATTCCAATAGTAATTATTGAAACTTCAGGAACACCATGTAGCTGCATCAAAATAGGCCATAACCGGGTAGTTCCGCTATTATGCAGAGGAATATCATCCATAGAAATAATCAATTCAAATGAATCAACGGGAGCCGGAGTAGTGCTGTAATAAACAAATACATTATAACAAACGTTTCAGAGATTTCGCTATTCCTTTGCACCACATTTGTACACCAGCTAAATTTTATTTTTCCTTTCCCACGTCTATTGAAGTTTTTAAATATGTCCTGCAATCTTTAGGAGCATAAAATTAGTTGTTTTATGCATTGCTTCTAGTGGCATGCATTAATTGCAATAATAGTGGCATGCGTGTTTTGATGGTTTAGAGCCCACAATCGAATACGGCTAATCCTAACTAGTGATAGGAATAGTTCAGAAAATTGAGGAACGGAACGAACCTGCCAATCTGGAGAAAAAGAACGGAACGCAGGTTCAAGATAACCTATCATGTTTACGCGTTTTTTAGTTGCTCACTTTATTTATGGATAACTGTAAATTATTCATTTAATACTGTGTAACATCTTTTATGTACAATAATCACACAGTTTCAATTCAAGCAGAACTAAATAATAGCTTATTGAATATGTAAAACTATTCTGCTGCTAAAAGAAAATCGCTTAACTTAAGTATCCCGCTATACAGTGCATTTTGTATTAAAAGGTCGAGACATTTTGTTGTTTTTGTTTTTAACTAAAATTGATCTTTTTTTTTCTTTTTATTTTTCTAATTAATGATTTCAATTAGACACGTTTTACAACTCACACTACATTTATTGAATTAATATTTCTCAATAGAAGCAGTTAGCATCAAGTCATCGGTCTATGATAGTGACGGGCGGGTCGACCCGAACCTATCGGGTCGGAGCCATCCGTAAGCGACCCGGTGTCGTTCGGGTCGACCCTAAACCCAGCCAACAATTTCCGAAGGCGCCCCGTGTAAAAAATTTTTACATTAAGCTTTCCTTAAGTTTTTACACTAGCAGCAGCTAAAGTAAAAACTTTCAGCACGGCACAAACCGACGCACACATTCAAATGCTTGGATTGCTGGTCCTGCTTACGCATACATTTGTATTTATCCCTCCCCTTATATTTTCGGATTGCTGGTTGTAGTAGTGATGCTTTTTCTTTTTGCTTTATGCACACTTTCGCATGCTATTTATTGGACTTCCTCTTTCCACATGCGTTTTGGCACACTCACACTCTGTATACGGCAGGATGCTTCACCCCTTCCAAATGCTGCGGTTGCTTTCTGTTACCCTTCCTCTCGTTCTTCCTTCCACCCTCTGCGCTAGGATATCCTCGACTGGTGCTGCGCGTGTTCAGCCGGCGCCTGTCTGGAAATGACGTCACGGACTGGTGCTGCGCATGTTTAGCCGTATCCTAGGCGTCCTTGAAGTGCGCTCTTCTACGAAAGAGCTGTGATGATATCTGTTGATGAAAATTAACCAATAATTAATCCATGTGTTTTATTTAAAAAAAAAAACAACTAAACAACATTTTGCACATAGGATTATAGAAACGCTTACCTTGATATTTTAAAACCGGACACCGTCCTTCCGTCTGCAACCGTCGATTAACATGCGCGTGCACCTGTAACTTTTTAGACGACAAGCGTTAGTTGAATATACACATTGAAGCATACACGAGGATAAGAAACTTACCTTTGAAATTTACAAGGATAAATCATTCCATAATTGAAGAAGATGGAACACGGTACAAAACGTAAACGAGCAAAGTACGGGGCACAAGAAATTACACATCACTCCAACACATCCTTCCACAGTGAAAGTTCTGGACAGACTGAGGATGCCTAACACCCGGATGAGCGCGATAGGAGAAAAATCATGGGAGATCGAGAGAGATGTGTAGTCTCGGTTCAGCGGAATACGCATGCAGATGCATGCGTGTGTGTCACTCGAAGGATATCGGTTTCCCCTTCTCCCGTTTTTCGTTCATAGGCCACACGATCGGCGATGTGCCGTCCAAAATCTAGAGAAAAAAGACATGCTCTCTCGCTTTGGCACACAGGAAAGTTTTCCAATAGCTTCGGTTTTGCTGGTTGGGAAGGTACCCAACCAGCAAAACCGAAGCTATTGGAAAACTTTCCTGTGTGCCAAAGCGAGAGAGCATGTCTTTTTCTCTAGATTTTAAACGGCACAACGCCGATCGTGTGGCCTATGAACGAAAAACGGGAGAAGGGGAAACCGATATCCTTCGAGTGACACACACGCATGCATCTGCATGCGTATTCCGCTGAACCGAGACTACACATCTCTCTCGATCTCCCATGATTTTTCTGCTATCGCGCTCATCCGGGTGTTAGGCATCCTCAGTCTGTCCAGAACTTTCACTGTGGAAGGATGTGTTGGAGTGATGTGTGATTTCTTGTGCCCCGTACTTTGCTCGTTTACGTTTTGTGCCGTGTTCCTTCTTCTTCAATTATGGAATGATTTATCCTTGTAAATTTCTAAGGTAAGTTTCTTATCCTCGTGTGTACTTCAATGGATACATTCAACTAACGCTTGTCGTCTAAAAAGTTACAGTGCACGCGCATGTTAATCGACGGTTGCCAACATCCAGCAAAACGATCGACAGAAGGAAAACGGTGTCCGGTTTTAAAATATAAAGGTAAGCGTTTCTATAATCCTATGTGCAAAATATTGTTTAGTTTGTTATAAAAACATCGATTAATTATTGGTTAATTTTCATCAACAGATTTCATTACAGCTCTTTCGTAGAAGAGCGCACTTCAAGGACGCCTAGGATACGGCTAAACATGCGCAGCACCAGTCCGTGACGTCATTTCCAGACAGGCGCCGGCTGAACACGCGCAGCACCAGTCGAGGATGTCCTAGCGCAGAGGGTAGAAGGAAGAACGAGAGGAAGGGTAACAGAAAGCAACCGCAGCATTTGGAAGGGGTGAAGCATCCTGCCGTATACAGAGTGTGAGTGTGCCAAAACGCATGTGGAAAGAGGAGGTCCAATAAATAGCATGCGAAAGTGTGCATAAAGCAAAAAGAAAAAGCGTCACTACTACAACCAGCAATCCGAAAATATAAGGGGAGGGATAAATACAAATGTATGCGTAAGCAGGACCAGCAATCCAAGCATTTGAATGTGTGCGTCGGTTTGTGCCGTGCTGAAAGTTTTTACTTTAGCTGCTGCTAGTGTAAAAACTTAAGGAAAGCTTAAAGTAAAAATTTTTTACACGGGGCGCCTTCGGAAATTGTTGGCTGGGTACTGATCTATCGGGTCGACTCCAACTCGCTGCACCCTCGGGTCAAACTGAACTTACCGTGACCCGACTCGACCCGAACTCGCCGCACCAACGGGTCAGAGTCGCTTATGATTTCTGAAATGAATAATATGACCCAACACTAGTCTATAACAAATGCATAAAGTGTTAAGTTCTTTCCGTAGGGTTGACATTATACTTTACGGTGCACTACGGGGTTTCCAATTGTCCAGTAGTGCACTTTAATTGGTTATAAGAATAGCGCTATTCCATGGGTCGACAAACGGTGTTGTTGTTGTAAATTATTGCGGAAGGCTCCTGGCTGATCCTGGATGCTTTGTTTGCAGCAAATCGGCCCATCAAATCAAAGAGCAACTCTCTCCGTTGAGCATTCTTGGCCGCATCGCAAAAAGCACTGAGAGCAACCGGTCCAGCACAGACTGCAGAGAACGTTGAGAGTAGCCGGTTGACATCGGATCGATAAGAACGTTGATAGCAGTGGGTTCATGTCGGATCGCAAATAACGATGGGAGAAATAGGTTCAGTTTGAACCTGGTTAGGTTAAAAATAGGGATCGAATTTACGAATTGCTGGTTGCAGTAGTGACGCTATTTCCTTAGCTTTATACACACTTTCGTATGCTATTTATTGGACTTCCTCTTTCCTTCACTGTTTCCAAATATTGCGGTAACTTTCCGTTACCCTTTTTCTCTCGTTCCTTCTTCCACCCACTGCGCTAGAATATCCTCGCCTGATGCTGCGCATGTTCAGACGGCGCCTGTCTAGAAATGAACTTGCCTGTCTTGAAGTGCGCTCTTCTACGAAAAAGCTGTGTTGAAATCTGTTGATGAAAATTAACCAATAATTAATCCATGTGTTAAAAAAAACATCTAAACAATATTTTGCACATAGGATAATAGCAACGCTTACCTTAACATTTTAAAGCCGGATACCGTTTTCCCTCCGTCGATCATTTTGCGGGAAGTTGGCAAGGCCAGCAGGTAGCCGTCGATTAATATGCGCGTGCAAATCACACATCACTCCAGCACATCGAAAGCGACAGCGAAAGCTCTGAAAGCTCTTGTAAAATGCAATGTTTTAATTAGAATAAATATCACATAGCACTCTCAGACACTTAGAAAAGGACACTTACCGAAACAATTAGATGATAAAAATTCGTCCTCCGATAAAGCAAAAAGAACACCGCGAATGGTGCAGTACAGGAAAGTGTTTTACGCAGGAAAAATACTTCACGCAGCACACAAACACATACTCTCATGTTCACGGTTCAGAGCACACTGGATGTAAAAGAGCATGGACATGAGGGGGTTGAAACTGGGAGAAACAGGCTTCGGTTGCTACTTGGGAAGCAGTACAAATGCTGCTACATGATATGCACACATGTTTATCGAACACAACTATTCGGTTCGGCTCGGTAAACTTCACGAGGACGTCGGAACAAAAGGGCGCAGACTTTTTCATGATTTTGTATGACTTCGGCTGTTTTGGATCTGTTGGCGTGTAGGCGCTGACAATGAATCTGTTTTACTACCGTGCTTCAATCATGGAAAAACAGCCAAAACTGAAAACCCCGTTAGCACTGTATAAGTGATTTAGGGCGGTACAATCTATATGAAATTATTTATGTGAATAAAAAAAATCTGTGTGACTCAAAAACCCTTTACAGTGTTGGTCATCATGTTGGTACGAACCGGATGATCGCACTGCCCACTAGTGTTGAGAAATTCAGAATTTGGACGATTAGAAGATTCACCAAGCTGCATTAAAGAGATCAGGTGATGGAAACCAGAGTATTTTGAAAATCCGTTACTTGACATAAGGTCTCCGGGATTCAAACCTTTTTTACGTGTTTTTGTACTTGTTCATGTATTTTATGGCAAATTTATTTCCGATTAAAAATACTTGTTCATCCTGTCCCCAACCACGAAGCAAATATTCGACGTGATCGATACGCGCTCCAAGTGGATGGATTTTTTGCCGGACAACAAGCCACTGACCTCGACCATACGCACTGCAAAGGAATACGTCCGAGAACGATCGGAAAGCGATCTGTGCTTATAGTGTATACTAGGCATGGGCAAAACGATTCTTTTCACCGAACGCGAACGAACTAGTTCGCTCACCAAAAAGAACCGAACGCGAATGACGATTCTTTCGTTCTTTGTTTCATGAGGTTTTTATTCACAAAGAACGCTCGTTATCTTTTTCATTTACCCACCATAGACGCATACTGTAGCTAAAGAAGTACTCATTATGCGGTTGAAACCAATCATTTAAAAACATTAAACACTCGGCTGTCTGGTCAACACAATCCATCGCAAAACCGACCAAAAACTAGCATGTAAAAAACTAATACGAGCAAAACTGTCTCCTGCATATATTGTACCCCATGCCTTATACACACTTAAGGATTCTATTTAAAAAAAAAAACTACTTAAATATGGATCAACATGATGAGCGCAATCAATTCAGTTCAGTTCATTCGCGAACAATGACTAATCCGTTTGAACGGGCTCGATCTATTGAATTGTATAGGTATAATTTCCATGCCAACAGAACACAGATCGAACACCAGTTCGAACGCGTTCGATGAATTCAGTTGTGTAGGTACGATTTACACACCAACAGAACACAGATCGAACACCAGTTCGAACGCGTTCGATGAATTCAGTTGTGTAGGTACGATTTATACACCATCAGAACACAGATCGAACACCAGTTCGAACGCGTTCGATGAATTCAGTTGTGTAGGTACGATTTATACACCAACAGAACACAGATCGAACACCAGTTCGAACGCGTTCGATGAATTCAGTTGTGTAGGTACGATTTACACACCAACAGAACACAGATCGAACACCAGTTCGAACGCGTTCGATGAATTCAGTTGTGTAGGTACGATTTACACACCAACAGAACACAGATCGAACACCAGTTCGAACGCGTTCGATGAATTCAGTAGTATAGATACGATTTCCACACCAACAGCACACGTATCGAACACTGCTGGACAAATTCGACGGCGTTCGAGGAATTGAGTTGTATGGGTACGATTTCAACACCAACAGGGTACATTTTGATCTCTGACGACCCGTTCGCACGGTGTGAGAAAGAGCGAGAAAGCAATATGATTTTGCACGTTTTATTACCACATTTATGTGTGCCGTCGAACACTGAACGGAACGTTCGAACGCGTTCGGTGTAGTCAGTTTCTTCCAAAAGTCCTGGTCGTTCTTTTTGTTAAGAACCTCGTTCGTTCGTGCACTTTACCGAACTGTTCGAACGGTGCGATTCTCGTTCATTTTACACATGCCTACCCTACAAACAACGAGCGGGATATTTTATCATGGTGTGTGTAAAAACCTAGAGTTAAGCGGAGAATCGGTGTGAAATACACGGAGGCGAGAGCGCGTTTTGGTTTCGACACAGTTTTGGCACTATCACAGTTACACATGTGGAAATGTGTGCGTTCACTTTCAGCCTGCGCGCTCAGTTTGATCTGCTCGCAGCGCTGTGCTGATGTTGGTGTCTCGCTTGTACAGCTGCACCGAAAGTTCCTCTGTGTTCTCTCGTTCTTGCTACCACATGAAATGGTCAGTACAGCGCAAGGATCGGCAG